>NC_042616.1:180455141-180762301 GCF_901001135.1 Rhinatrema bivittatum
TCATTTGAATCTAATGAAAGAAATGGCTACTATAACCAATAAAAGGACTAAATAAACCAAATTGAACATTTTACTTCTGCACATGCCTAATGTGTAATTATATTGATTTTAACATATGAACTATTGTAATTAAAGTCAAGGTAGTGTGGTGTTTACAATGTACATCACCCTTGGAACCTCCCAACTCTGACCCACTGATGTTGGTGGAAGTGTTTTCCATGGTATCATTTCATCTGCAGAAGTTGCCTTACTGTTAGTGATTTCAAAGTTCATGTTAATCAACCAGTGTCTCCTTTAGGGGAGGGATTTTTAACCACTATGACTACTTTGCATTAGCAAAAGATGGTTTGCCTCCCTATTAGGGATGTGAATCGTTTTTCTGACGATTTGAAATATCAATACGATATTTCAAAATTTGGCAGATATCGGAGCCCCCCCAAAACAGATAGGAAACCCCAGGACTGTTTTGTGTGATTTTCGTATCTGTTTGAGGGGAGGGGAGAAAGGGAACATCCCAAAAAAAAAACAAACCCAAAACCCACCCCGACCCTTTAGATCTAATTGTTTAGCATCCCCCACCCTCCCGACCCCCCCCCCAAAAAAAAAAACTTTTTTTTAAAGTACCTGGTGGTCTAGCAGGGATTTTGGGAGCGATCACCCGCTCTCGGGCCTTCGGCTACCAGTAAACAAAATGGCACTGATGGCCCTTTGCCCTTACCATGTGACAGGGGCTACCGGTGCCATTGGCTGGCCCCTATCACATGTTAGGAGCAATGGATGGCCTGCACCATGTTTAAAGATTGCACCAGCCATCCATAGCTCCTACCATGTGACAGGGGCCGGCCATTGGCACCGGTAGCCCCTGTCACATGGTAAAGGCAAAGGGCCATCGGCGCCATTTTGTTTACTGGCAGCCGACGGTCCGAGAATGGGAGATCGCTCCCGGGATCCCCGCTAGACCACCAGGTACTTAAAGAATGTTTTGGGGGGGGCTCGGGGTGAGTTTATCGGGATCTGTCGCAGCCGATAAAAAATGGCTATGATTCCGATCACGATTCTGGACCTGATTCACATCCCTACTCCCTTTACATACTGCAGGGCATACATTAGACTACTTTTTGCTAGTAAATGTTTTGTTACTGAAGAGAGATTGATCAATGTGAGTGAGCAATGAGCCATTGTCCCATCATTTGCTTGTCCATTTTCCTTTGACCCTTAAAAATGCAAAGTGTATATCCATTGTTAAAAAATAATAATTTGGCTCCAGAGGATTTAGGGAAAAATTGGCCAATCTCAAATCTTCCCTTTTAAGGGAAATTAATAGAAAAAGTGGTGCTCTTACTTTTGCAGGAATTTTTAGACGACTAGGTTGTACTTGATCATTTTCAGCATTAGATTAGAAAACATGATAGTACTGAAACTCTTTTACTGTCTACTTTAGTTGTTCTTTATCCAGGATTGGAGAGAGGTTTGTTTTTTTTTATACTGCCTTTGGATATTGCTCTGCCTTTGCTACTATTCATCACTCTAGTCTCCTTAAGCATCTCCAAGAGCTGGGTATTAGATTACCGTATCTATTTTGAAGAGGTTTAATTCATTCCTTTCAGATTGTTTTATGCAGCTGAAGTCTGGTATTTTTTGTTCAGCTTGGAAAATGCTTTAGTTATTCCACAAAGTTCCACTTTATATCCATGTTTGAACATGTAAACTCTTGTCTTCCTATGCAACATAGAATTGTCTTTATGCTGATCATATCCAGCCATTTTTTCTTTATTCTGGTAGTGCTAAGCCACTGTGGTGGTTTTTGTTGAAACAGATAACACCAGGATAGTGTCAACTGAATCGGTCTTAAATTTGAAGTAACCAATGTTTTATGGGATTAGAAATCTCCTTTGCCAATATCACTGCAGTTAAAGCTTGGTGATGTTAACATTTTCCATTCATGAAGAGGATGGGAATTTAGGAGTCATTTTTGAAACTCATCTTTTGATGAAGGCACAGGTTAAAGGTTTTGTGATAATCACCATGTTTAAGATGCAACTATTGAGATGATGGATTTTACCTAATGATTTAAGGGTTGTTTTACAATCTATAGGGTAATTTTCAGAAGGACTTACCATACTTAAACCTGGGGTTTACACATGTAAATGCACTTTATATATGAAAGTGGGCTTTTGAAAATTGCTACAATATTTGGCATTGAATTGTCAATAGGTTTTACACGTGTAAGTGCACTTTACACATGTAAACAGGCTTTTGAAGATTGTTGTGATAGTACGTTACATTTAACTGCTCACTCCTTTGAAAATTACCTCCAAGGATTCTTACATATTGTGCATAAATTACTGTAATTCTGTCTGCTTTCTTCTTCCTGTATATTTGTTACAAAGGCCACATCTGCTTGTTCAGAATGCAGATGCAAATATCTTACTAGTGGCCAATAGCGTGATCATAATTCACCCATATTAAAGAAATTGTCATTGATTCCCAATTGTTTGCCGCATTAGATTAATGATTATAACTATTATTTTTGAGTTGCTGAGAGGAGATTACTCTTATTTAAAATCTTTGCTCCATGAATAGGTATCTAAATTTTCTTGGCGATCTTCTGGTCAGTGTAGTCTAGTGGTAGCTTCATTTAAGGTGACCTGGTTAAGAGAAACTTGAGCACATGCTTTTGCACTTGCTAGTCCCGTCCATTGGAACTCTTCCCTTAGAGCAGAGATTCACCCACCTGTCCAGGGGGACCCCAGCCAGTCAGGTTTGGAAAACACTGCTTAGAGCTTTGTTTGAAAGTATTATGTGACATTTCGTAAAACTTTATGTTTTGCTTTTTATTTTACTCAAGATCTTAGGGATACTTTAATTTGTTATTGTTCTCGTTTGTTAAGGCTACTATTGGTATTACTGATTTTCTGTTCTTATGAGTTTTATAGATGTGTATTTTTTTTATATTGTTGATACAGATATGCAAATTTGTAATATTGTATTGTCTGCTGTTTATTGTTGAATATTGTTATGTATTTCTTACTGCTAAATTCATCAAGCCATGATATTTGCTCACAGAAGGGGCCCCACTATTGTGGTGGAAAGCTGTCTCCATGATAGTGGGGCCCCTCACCCAAAACACATTGCGGCTTGATGGCAAGTTCTTTTGTGTTGCAGCCAAATACCGTACACAAAAGAATGAGGCGAGCAGCCTTTTAACGCGAAGGCAGTCCCAACCTCACTGAACCACCATTGTCTTAAAGGGCCACTGGCCTCCAAACAAATAAACCATGGGCAAACAGGGAGGTTGAGTGGGGGGTCATTGCTGACCCCTGTTTCAACCCAGGGCCACCTGTCGAGATGGCTACAAGTCCCCCAAAATAAAAACATTTAAAAGGAGGCACGCAGTGCAGCAGCGGCCTCCCCAATGTTGAAGCCCCTGCCCCCCTGGGAACAGTAGCCCCAACCCAGGGCCACCGGTCGAGATGGCTACAAGTCCCCCAAAATAAAAAAAATTAAAAGGAGGCACGCAGTGCAGCGGTGGCCTCCCCAGTGTTGAAGCCCCTGCCTCCCTGATGGAACAGTAGCCCCACAGGAGCAGTCCCCCCTCTTCCACTTCCTTCAGTGATGCCCTTACCTTATCATCGATCCCGCATTGAGACAGGTTCACCCTTGCAGCTGTCCCAATCGGTGCCATTTTCTAAAATGGTGTCAATTTCACCTTGCCCCAGCCATGTGACTGGGGTAAAGTGGAACTATTTTGTTGGGAGGGCTGCTCCATCAGGGGGGCAGCAGAGGGGGGGGGGTCAACTATGTGGGATGAGCGGGGGGCCATTGTCACCATGTGCATACTTTTTTATTTTTATTTTGGGGGAGTCAGGGCTGCCTCAACCAGTGGCCCCTGGTTGAAATGAGGGTCAGCAATGACCTCCGCTCAACCTCCTGATTTGCCCCTGGTTTTTTTTTTCTTTTTTCCTTGCCACTTTAAATGTGTGGCTGGAGCCTCGGGACCCACAACAGGGGAGGGTATCTGGGTGGTGACATGCAAAATATCCCATATATCAGGCGATATATCCGATATAATGCATGTTAGAGCCCTAACATGCCTTGTTAGTTTGTAATCCACTGAGGAAAATGATTTTAGGATCAGTGTAATGAAAGGGTTTAAAAAATAAATAAGCTAATTTCTACCTTGCGGTGGTTGTAGCGATGAGACAAATGGATTTAAAAACAACCGTACAGTATAATAAGGAATACAGAAGGTTAAATGTGAAGAATTAGGACGAGGGAGACTGAAAGAGAAAATGAGTAAACTCAAAGGCCCAGGAAGGCTTGCTCAAACTGTTTCTGATTTATATCACACCTTTTCATTGGTAGCTCAAAGCCCATTGCATTCAGGGAAAGTAAGTATTCCCTTACCCCCATTGTAAGGGGAGTTGTTTACAAAGCTGCATTAGGGCTTTATTGTGTGCTTAACAGCTTTACCATACAGTAAACCACCTAACAGATAAAGCAAGGCATTTCAAATATCATGCGTTATGTTCACTCCCGTAAACCTGGCACAATGTGGGTGTGGTAATGAGCTGATTTATATGCAAATCAGCTCATTAATAAGCAATCTGGCACATATAAAATAATATTGCAAGCAAATTTTACAAGATGTGTTATTTTATGAAAATTAGTGATAACTCAGGGGGTTTAACTAACTTCCCCAAGAGCACTGGGACACAAACGCATATACCAGTATACCTGGGGCTTTCGTTAAAGGGCCCAAATGGCCTGAAAAATACCTGCTAAGTGGAAAAATTCATGATGATCTCATGGGAAACCTCCCCCCCCCCCCCCCCCCTCTCCCACCAATCCTCACCGCATTTTGCGGTGGCCCACCTGAAAAAATAATAAAAGCAAAGATTTTAACCTGTGCTGGCCCCAGCCCTCTTTCCCAAACCCTGCCTCCTTTTGTTCAAAAAAATCACCCCCACCCCCCAGATCTTCTCACTCCCACCCCCTCCCCAGTCCTTACAGCCCTTTACCTTACGATCCCTTGTGGTAGTGGAGCCTAGAGCATCGCTTAGGGCTCTGGACTTGGCACTGCCATTTTTAAAATGGCACCAGTCACCACATAATGATTCCCCCCCCCCCCCCCCCCCCATCATGTGATGGGACAAAAGTCATTATATGACCATCTGGCACCATTTTCAAAATGATAGCACTGTGCGTTTGTTCTTTAATTGTGCTTTAATATTTTGAACTTTCTATATTTCTTATTTGGCATTCTGGTGTCCTTCAGTTCCATAATATTACATGAGTGGAAGTTTGTGCAAATGCAGATTAATTTCTTACCGAAAGGTCTGCTTCAATATCTTCGGTTTTAAGTGTCACTTTCAAATTCATGTATGCCCAGGAATGCCAGAGAAGCAGCAGCATTAAAAGTTCTTTCAGGGCAATGAGTGGGCAGGCGATTATTTGAAAACTATCTGTGCCAGTCAAGGCCATGCTTATTTCTCCTTGCATAAGTTTTTTAAAGCGTTTGATGGTGCTTATCATTGCTTCCTGCATGTACTGTGTCTGTCTACCATGACAGCAACTGCCATCCATTGGATATTGCATATGAATCACTGTCAGCAATGTAGGAAAGCCTTTTTAGACATTCTGCAAATCACTGGATTTCACCCTACAGCTGGCTCAGCACTACTAAGCATGTGAGTCTGAGTGACAAGAAAGAAGGCCGAGTTACTCAGTTATTGTCTCTGTATGTAAATCCAATCCTTGCAGACGTGTTTGTGATTTACAGCTTCAGACGGCAATTGCAGTACTTTAAAATTGGGTTCAAACAGCAATGCTGGGATTCTTTCCTCTAATGTTGGTATCCTCTTACATCATCATTGTGTTCAGTTTCACTACCATTTGATCACTTTGCACCACTGCTGATAATTTGTCTTCTTGTCCTCCAGAAATATTTCCAATGAAATTGATATTCAGCTCACACAGCCTTAAAATAGAATTAGAGCAGTTTTATAATACCAAGGACATGTCGATAACAGATTTGGAGCATCCACACAATGTCATTCCATCCAAACTATTTGATTTTCACATTAGCTTAAAATGTGACTATTCTGCAAACCTGTAATTATGCTAAATATATTTGATGATTCACATTATATTTCAATAATTTAATTTGTTCAAATACATAACATTTCACAAAGGGGATTAATCAATTAAGAAACCAAAAAGGAGAGACTATGGCAAATAGCTAAAGAAGAGGGTTGGACAAATACGATAAATATCATCCTAATAGGGAGATTTACTAAGTTGCAATAGTTTATTGTGGGAGGAGCCAATTATCATGATGGCAGGGGGGCACTCAGCGATATTTGGCCCCACCCCGACAAACTAGCATAGCAGTACTGTGGTGTAATTTTTTATCATAGCATGGACACATGACAAAAAAAAAAATTGTGCTATGGTACAATGGTGGCCCTGGCTAAAGAGCCTGAGGACCAAAATATTGCAGCCCCCTCCCCCCCAATCCTGAAAAAAAATCACCCCTTAGTTTTTACACCTCCTCCCCTGGTCTATCCCTTCTCCCTCATCCAAATAAAATACAATTCCTGCTGTCTAGGGGTTCCCTACACCCAACTCCCATCCCAATCCAAAAATAGCCTGGTAGTCTGGGGGCCTTCTGGACCCATACCTCCTAATCCTCCATACCTCAAAAAGAACTCATTGGGGTTAAAGTAGGGGCCTGGAGCACCCCCTAACTTTGGGCCTATAGATGCCATTCTTCAAAAGAGCATCAATGTGACCTTCTCCCTAGGCTTCGACATCTGTGCCTCAACTTTCTTTCTGCTCTCCCCGCTAGCCTTGGGAAGATGGCTACTGCCACACCTGCTTGCCGCTCTCTCCGGTGTCCCCGGAACGACTATGGCAAGGCTATCCGCCATGTTTTTCCTGAGGGCCTCCTAGGGTGCACACACGCACGCCACCCACGTCTTTACCCACGTCATGGCGGGAACCTCGGGGGAGTCCCCCTCGAGTGATGTCACGCCATCCAGGTATTTAGCCTGCCCTTTGTTTGCTAACAATTCGAGTTAGCAAGGATTGGATTGGAATGCCTCCGCTCTAAGCTACTCTGCCACTTCCGTGCTGCCGCTGGAAGCTCTCACTGCCCTTCGGGGTAATTCATCTAACCTGGGTACCCGCTCCTCGGGGCCCCTTTGCTTTCTTTCAGGTGCCTATCTGGGATACCAGGTACTCGCTCCTCGAAGGCCTGCCCTCTCTGCCTGGATGCCTAGAATCCAACTACTTCTGCCTGCTGGAATCTACATCTATACAGCTACCAACTTAGTGAGTAATTTAACCTTTACCAGTCTGTCTCATCTACAGCTCCACACTGGGAACCTGCAACCGGAACTCCTTATACCACCAAGTGCTGATAACATCTATCAATGTGAGACCGAGGGTCCCTGGACTGCTACTACTGGATCACCTCACTATTGCCACCTCTGGTGGTATCATCCAGCTGTATAATAAAAGACAAATCTCTGTGTTTGCGTGTCTCGAGTCTAGCCTAGTACTGTGGTTCCTCATGGGGCTCCTCCCCATGGGAGTGGCCATCACCACAGTACCCAAGAATCCACTCCAACACCTCAAAACCATAACAAGTTGCTGTCTCATGTCTAGCTACCATACGTCTAATACCACCATAGCGGAATTGCTGCTCATGCCTAATTGCTATATCATGAAACTGTAGTTGTTACTCTCTTTTGGAGCCTTTGGGTGTTCTTCCCACATGTTTTGTTCTCAGAACAAAAATGTGATAAAAAACAAAAAGATACAGATTTTTACTCTCATGACACCTGTTTTATAGTTCTTTTTCTTCTACCTATCCACAGTCCCTGCCTCTTTCTCCCATCCTGCTGAGACCCAGCTTTAGGAATTCTTATCATCCTGCACCCAGCTCCGGAGACTCTACCCAGTCTCACCAGATCATCTGCTATTGCTCTCATCTGCTATTGCTCCCATCCTCCTTTCCTGTGTCACTCCTGCAGGTGGTGTTCACCACACCAGGCTACAACTGTAACAGCATGCCAAAGCCTTCTACCTCCAGATATTGGGACAGCAGTCTGCATCAGTTCAGTGAGTCAACTTATCTTTCTGCTCTACACAATATTTCTGATACTCAGCAGTATCTTACCTGTACTCATCAAACTTTGAATTACCCACATTACCAAGACTGTCTAGCCTGTCAGCTTTCAGATCAGAAATCCTGGGCATGCAGTAGCTGTCAGAAGAAAAATGTTTCAGTATACCAAAAATGCTTGAACTGTAACACTCCTAAACCAGGATGGTGGAAATGTCCCTGTACCCCTAGCCTTCTACCCCTAGACAAAGCTTTCCCCAGTTTCAGAGCTACCACAAGAAACATCAGCCTGTTTAATTAGCCTGTGTCTTGCTCCTAGCCAGCAAACTATGTAGTTACAGTTGGCACTACGTTGATGAAAAATCTCAGCGCACCTTCTCATGGCACCTTAGAGAAAACCTCTCAGAAAAAAATCAAAATCTCTACCAGAAAGCCCTGACACTCACCTGGTCAGTAATGTCCTTGTGACTTCCATGCTCTGCCCTTAGAAACAAGCTTCTCTAAACCAGATAACCCCAATTAAGCCAAGCAGAGCTCTGCCTTTCACAGCTGCAGGTCATCACAGCTGATGAGCTGCTTCCCAAGATGTTGCAGAACTGCCTGTGCTTTTACTAATCTGCAACCCCACACATCAGAACCAGGGACCCGTGATCAGAGGATTGGCAGCTTGCCTCTACCCACCAATTTCTCTGTAGCCAGTAGGGATGTGAATCGTTTTTTGGCAATTTTAAAAAATTGTCAGATATTTTTTAAATTGTCAAAAATCGTTAGAGTCGCGATACAATAGAAATTCCCCTGATTTATCGTGAAAAATCGTAAATCGGGGGAGGGGGAGGGGGAGGGCAGGAAAACCGGCACACCAAAACAACCCCTAAACCCACCCCGACCCTTTAAAACAAATCCCCCACCCTCCCGAACCCCCCCCAAAATGTTTTAAATTACCTGGTGGTCCAGTGGGGGGTCCCGGCGCGAACTCCCGCTCTCGGGACATTGGCACCATTTTGGCTGCCACTAATATAAATGGCGCCGATGGCCCGATAAAAAAAAACCCACCCGACCCTTTAAAATGACACCCTTGACCCCCCCCCCCCCCCCAAACCTTTTAAAATTACCTGGTGGTCCAGCGGGGGCACGATGTCCCGCTCTTGGGCCATCGGCTGCGTTAATAAAAATGGCGCTGATGGCCCTTTGCCCTTACCCTGTGAGAGGGCAAAGGTAGCGCCGGTGCCATTTTGAATATTGGCAATACGGCCTGAGTGCAGGAGATCGCTCCCAGACCCCCGCTGGACCCCCAGGGACTTTTGGTCAGCTTGAGGGGGGCCTCCTGACCCCCACAAGACTTGCCAAAAGTCCAGCAGGGGTCCGGGAGCTACCTCCTGCACTCAGGCCGTATTGCCAGTATTCAAAATGGCGCCGGCGCTACCTTTGCCCTCACTATGTCACAGGAGCCGACGGCAGCCCACCCAGCCTCCCCAAGGTTAATCCCTGTCTAGATACTCTTCCTATTCGCCATCCCTGGTGGAGTGGGCCATGATAGCTTGGACTAGCCCAAACCAGAGATTGAGCTAAATGGAGCAGCCCCTTGAATTCTTGAAAAACCTTATGGAGGCAGTGCATGGATTGCAGGGTCAGCTTTTTGCCCTTCAGCTGAAAGTGGAGTCTCTCTGGAGTATTCCCACCAGTCAAGGTGAGCAACCCTGACCAGACCCACTACCTCTGGAAACCTGATTGCCACTTCCACAAATGTTTCGTGGTAATAGGGGCAAGTTACTGCATTGTTGCAAGTTATGGTTTTGTTTATACCAGCACTCTTCCCCATTGGAATCCTTTAAGGTGGGCTTTATGATTAGCCTGCTCACAAAAAAGGCCTTAGCATGAGTAACACTATTTCTGGAGCGAGATGACCCAATCCTGATCCAAACAGACTTATTCATGGCTGCCTTTTCCCATGCTTTAGATGATACAGATCATATTCAATTGGCACAAAGTAAGATCAAAGGGCTCTGTCAGAGTTGGCATAACTTAACCGAGTATACCAAGGAGTTTAACCAGTTAGCGAATGATTTGGAGTGAACCTGTCCTGCATTTCACTTCTGGTGGGGTTTAGCAGCCAATATCAAGGATATATTGGCCTGGCTAGAACCCCAGCCAACCTAGAAGTCTTGCTCACTTTCAGGCTAATTTTAAAACTAGCGCACATGTGCTCATACATGCGCATGTCGGCGTGCGAGCAGAGATACGTTTGAATTTTAAATCATAGGCGCACTTGCAACATGAATTCCAGGCTAGCACGGTGTTCCCTTTTCTTTTCCTGCGTTTGATTTCATATTAACATACTGACCAGACTCCATAACAGTAAGGCAAATGCTTTGTTCCATGGGGAAGAGGAAGAATCTGGCTGAATATGCATTGAAGATTGGAGTGGAGTCGTAGCCTAGTGGTCAGAGCAATGGGCCCTAAGCCAGGGTTCAGTTCCCACTCAGGGATTGCAAAAATGCAAAGGCAAATTACCTCTCTCTCCAACAACAGTAAATGCGGAGAAAAACCTTAAAGGGAGGAGGAATAGCCTAGTGGTTAGAGCAGTGGGCTACAAACCAGGCAACCAGGGTTTGAGTCCTGCTTAGGCAAGTCACTTTACCCTCCATTGCCTCAGGTACAAAACTTAGATTGTAAGCCCTTGTGGGATAGGGAAATGCCCGCAGGACCTGAATGTAAACCAATATCTCAGATCAAATGTTGGTATCATGTTCTTATAGTTCACCTAGGGAATAGCCACTGCCATTAGCAATGGTTACATGGAATAGACTTAGTTTTTGGGTACTTGCCAGGTTCTTATGGCCTGGATTGGCCACTGTTGGAAACAGGATGCTGGGCTTGATGGACCCTTGGTCCGACCCAGTATGGCATTTTCTTATGTTCTTAATGTTAGCCCCCTTAGCATTCTCAGGCTATCCTAACCCATCCCCCAGGGCCACCAAGAATTAATTTGACCAGCTAAGTTTTTAGCCACCCAGAGATCCATATTTTGAGGCATTCAAGCCAGATAACTCACTAGTTATCCAGCTAAAGGAATATGGAAGCACTTATCCAGCTAAAATTTAGTTGGATAAAATAGGGGCATTCCGGGGGCATTTCAGGAAGGAGTTACATTAGCCGGATAAGTTTAAAGTTATCCAGCTAACTCCGATATTCAGAGTTAGCCAAATAACTTATCCGGGTAATTCTGGTCATGCCATAAAGCTATCATAAAGTTATCCAGCTAATGTTAAGATAGCTGGCTCTATTCAACAGTGCAGCTGCACTATTGATTATTATACCTCCAAAGTTAGCCAGATAAGTTTATCCAGCTAACTTTCCTATCCGGACTATGACTGAATAAGGATCTCCTATTGAATATTGGCCTCATTATGTACATGGATATTTTTAAACTCCCCTCCTAGTAACAAACTGCTGAAAGAGTTCTGACATGGGATTGGCTTAATAAAAATTTCATGCTAGAATGCTTCAAGGCAAATTGAGAGCTCTCTCCCAGAACCAGCCCTGGGTTTGAAGAAGAAATGCATAAATGCAAAGGCCTTAAACAAAGAACATGATCTTTGGATTGCCTCTATCTTATCTTTTCAAAGACACAGGGGGTCAGATTGGAAGACATGCACAGCAAATATTTAAATTTCCAAAAATCTATCATGGGAGAAAGTCAATCAGCCAGTATAATCCTGTATTAGGTTAGTCAACACTTTTACAAAAGCCATTATTTATTTGTATTTATTTTATTTTATTTATTCATTTAATGCAGTTCAGTGTGAAAACCAGATTAAAAGCAAAACCTTTTCAACTTATTTATTTATCTGATTTACATTTTATTTTTCGGCACGTCAAAGAGTATTTCATTCAGGTACTGAATGAATGTAATAGTAAAGCAATGTAACCCTCCTTTCGGCAGGGGTCACCTTCAGCAGTTACAGAGGTGGTAAAATCCTGCCTGCCGCCCCAGAGCCACAAGGTTACCTCCACAAGGGAATAGCAGAATGCTATGGGGCCTAAGGAGAGACTTTCTCACACAAAAACAACTCTCCACACCCGGATTGTGTTACAAGCATGAGAAAAAAAACAATTTATTTCCTAAAATGAAAAGACAGCCCAAAGTTTAAAAGCAGGATAAATGCAGTAATTACAGACCACAGTTTCCAGTAGTTTCACAGTTCTGTTACATTATAAAACTCCACAAGCTCACAAACCTCGTCAATTCTCTTCACTTCAATTGACACCCTTCCTCACAATCTCCCACTGAGGCCTAGACTTCCTTCAGAACCCCAGAGAGGAAAGTTGTAAGTCAACACACAGACTTCTCCATTCAGTAGCTCTCAGACTGGGGATTCTCCAAAGCAGAATGGGTGTCCCCCTAGACTGAGGGGTCCTTACCTTCCCAATTGGTCCCAAGTGTATCTCTTAGTAACCACCCTTAACCGACTCCAGCAGAACTCTTCAGGATCTCTACTCAGCTCCAGTATCAGCCTTCTCTTCTTTCTCTTTCCTGTGCTTCATGGGAAGCACTTTTTATCTCCTTCCTTAAAACCCACTCCCTTTGCAGGATAGATTCACCATCACTCAATACTGAATACTCACCTCTCTGAAACTCCCACCACTGGAATGGTCTGCATTTTGCTGAATGGAACCTTTCCAGTGAACCCAGACATGGGACATAGCAAAATATTAACATATGTTGTAGTATAACACAGTTTGCAGTGTGCATTATTAAATAATTTTTAAGTACAAAAGAAATGGTTAAAATTGTTCAAAAAAAATAAAACAAAATAAAAATAATTTGCTCACATTATACAAATTCACAGCTTAGAGCATGTTTGTAGTTTGAATGCCTTCTGTGGACAATATGTTATTGTAGTATCTAATTTTCTAAGGATTATGAGATAATTGCACACTAATGCATATTTTACAGATAATTACAGGTCAGGTAAGGCCAAGCTCCAGCTAATGCAACCAGTCTTTATCTGCCCTAAAAAAATATTATGACCTGGTTTTAGATAATTGTTATTCTGTATTTGTTCTGGGAGATGTGTCCTAGCATGTTATATTCTGTAATGATATCCTTTGCCTTAAAATAACTGGCTTCTAATGAAGAGGTTATTGGGGGTCAAATAGAAAGTACTCACTGTGTTTGTGTTTGTTGTGGCTGTGGCAATAATAGTCTTAATCTGAGTTTCCAGAGTTTTCTACAATAAAAAATCAAATTTAACCTGGGTGCATTTGCTTGACTACAACATTCATATTTCCAGGAATTAATTTCCAATGAATTTTTCTCTCTGGTCTATTCCATTGTTGCCAGAATTCATATTTAATAAGTGACTGTGTGCATAGTTGAATAGTTTTCTTTATAAGTAAATACTTTTAGCATTGATTTTATGTTATTATCAGACAGATGCATTTACCTTTACATGTAAGTTATATTAGGCATTTTCAGAGTTCAGTTAAATATTTTTCAGGAGCAAGACTTTTTAGATTAATAATTTTCCAAGTGGTTGGTTTATAGACACTAAGAAGTCAATTATCAAAAAAACCCCTAAACTGGATAATTTATTTAGCTGAAGTTAGCCAGATATGTTTTCAGTGAAATTCAACAGGATAAATAAAGTTATCCGGATATACCTATCCAGATAACTTTGAAACCTAACTGGCTAGATTTGAATGTTGCTGGTTAGGTTTTCAAAGTTATCTGGAAGCGTTTTCCCAATTTATTTATTTTATTTAAAAGGAATTTTTATCCACACTCTTAGCAAAGGCTTGAGGCAGAGTACATGTTACAGTCTCTTATCTCTGATCTGAAGTGACTCCGGAATAGCCTACTGCAGCATGCTGTTCCAAGGACCCAGGATAGAACTTCTTGTAAGTTTGGACTTCCTTTATAGGTCCTCTAGTCAGGACTTCCTATGGTGCTGGCTACCGACAGCACATCCTCCATGAGTATATAAGGACCTCCCTTGCAACCAACCAGCACCTCAGCAACAGGTCTCCTGGTGCCCTTGTGTTTCAGTGAGAGGTGCTAGCCATGTCTTGTTCTTGCCTTGTTCTAGTCTTCTCTGTGCTCAGTTCTTTGTCTGGTTCCTTGCCTGTCTGCCATTGTTCCTGGCCCTGCTTGATCCCTTCCTTGTTTGTCCTATTGGCCTTAACTGTCTTGTCTGTCCTGTTTGCCACAGATTAACTGTAGCAACGGTAATGAAGACACCTCACACGGGATTCAGGGTGAAGCGTGCTCCCCCAGGCTTTTGGGAAGGCTGCTCTTTTATTATAAAATGATCACATAGCATTTCATATGATACATACGTCACATATTTTCCTGCTACAATGTTTTCCACCATCAGTGTTTATGCTGACCTTTTACTACGTGGGTGCAAGTGGGCAGTAGGTGCAAGCGGTCAGTCTTCAGGCAGGGAGGGGGGAGGTCATTAGCTGGTCATTTGTTCTAAACTATCTAGGTGTGAAAAGCAAGTAGGTCATGAGCTATTCTGGGGCTGCAGAAAAGCTTGCACGATGTTTCCTGCTGACTTCCTGTTTCATATGCTGCGGTCGGAGCAAACATTTTCTTTATACTAAGAGTAGGTGTTAAGGAAAAACCAGTTAGAGATGGCAATGGAGTTTTTCTTTCCATGACGTGGCTTGCCAGCTGCCTGGAAAGCCAAACTCCTCCCCCACAATTAACTACCTAAATCCTGACCCTGGCCTTGCCCCTGAACTTCTATTGTCTGCTGCCTACCCTGACCTCTGGCTTGTTACTTGTTCTGCTGTCTGCAACCTGCCCTGACTGCTGGTCTGTTACTCATTCTTCTGTCTGCTGCCTGCCATGACCCTTGCTCAGATCAGACTCTCGCTCAGCATAGCCCTAGGAACCCATCTAAGACCTGCTGGCTTCCTGAACAAAAGGGTTCAAACTGCGGAGGAGGGGGCTGGTATAGGCAAAGCTACAGCCAGTCGCACCTATGGGCTTCTCTGCCAGCTTCCAGCATGGGCCTAGCTCGCTCACTCGCTAAGTGGCGCCAACCACACTGCAGCTACTAGGGTCTACTTCCTTTGACAGTGTTACAGGTTGCTGAAACCATGGACCCGGCAGTACTGTTGGCTCTACAGGCCATCCCTGGCATGGCCCAACATATACAAAGCAGCAAAATGACCTGGACCAAGTGATTGGGGTTCTAGAATGCTTAGTGATATGTCTTGATGTCTTGCCTCTCCCACAGCCATCTCCAGCTCTGGTGCTTCCTCCATCAGTGTTATCATCAACACCCAGACCGGTACCACAGCTTCCTCCCCCATCTAGATTCCATGAGAAGCCATCTGAGTTCAGAGGATTCCTCAACCAATTTCGGATGCATTTTGACTTGCAGGCACCTCTCTTCTCATCCAACAAAATCAAGGTAATGTACATCCTGTCTCAGCTACTAAGTCATGCCCTGGCCTGGGCATCTCCCCTGTGGGAGAGAGATGACTCCCATACTTGCCAACCTTGACCAGTTCCCTGCTGAGTTTTGTCTGATTGTTTATGAACCTGGACACTCATCTTCTGCCTCAGAAGACCTCCTACAGATCGATCAAGGATCCAGCTCCATGGGGGAGTATGCCATGTGCTTCAGGACTCTTACCTCAAAGCTCCAATAGAGGGAGGATAGTCTGATTTCAAAATTCCAGCAAGGACTCTCTGAGGCTATCAAGGACAAACTTGAATGGCATGACCTCCTGGCGAACCTGGAGGGACGCAATAGCCTATCCAGCCACTTGGACTTGCTGTTCAGGGAACGAGCAAGGAAGAGGGGTTTAGTTCACCAAACCACCTTTTTCACCACCTAGTCACTCCCGAGATGAAGGGGCTACCACCACCACTGAAGAGTCTAAGCAGGTCAATCGCTGTCAGCACTCGCCAAAGGAGATGCCAACTCAACCTCTGCCTGTACTGTGTAGCTCCGGGGCACTTTGAATCTTACTGCCTGGCAAAGTTGGGAAATGCCAGAACTTAGGGAAGGGATCCAATATTCAGCTGCAAGCTTTCCTGGACTTTGGGGCCACTGGGAGTTTTATCGCCGAGGATTTTGTGTCGCGGTACCACATCCTGACTAAACCTTTGGATATTGCACTCTTTGTATCCACAGTCACCAGAGAGACTCTAACCAGCCATGTAATCCACTCCACAGAACCTCTACTCCATCAGGAGCAAATTAGCTTATACATGCTTTCTGGGGCGATCAACCAGATCATTCTGGGCCTTCTATGGTTGAGACAGCATCAACCTACCACTGATAGAGGCAACCTAGTGATCTTCCAATGGGGTCCTTCCTGCTGGACGAGCTGCTTCACATCAGTTATACCCAAGAGATTTCTTGGCCATGTATCGGTCACCCAGATGTCCAGTCTACCTGCCCAATATTTTGAATATGATTATGTGGATGTCTTCAGCAAACAGCAGGCAAGACTATGCATCCCCAATGAGTTTATGACTGCCCTATTGATCTGCTCCCGGGGAAATTTCAACTCAGGGGTCAAGTCTTCCCTCTGTCAGTCCCAGAGATGGAGGCCATGTCCAAGTACATTAATGAAACCTTGACAGAGGGTTTATCCACCCTTCTTCTTCATCTTCTGGGGCTGGAATCTTTTTTGTTGGCAAGAAAGATGGATCTCTACACCCCCATATAGATTACTGGGGCCTAAATGCCATAACACAGAAAAAATGTTACCCGATTCCCTTAATATCTGAACTCTTTGACCACCTGTGGGGTGCACAAGTCTTTACCAAACTGGACCTCCGGGGAACCTACAACTTTATCAGAATCAGAGAGGGTGATGAATGGAAAACCGCCTTTAATACCCACAATGGGCACTATGAATATCTGGTAATGCCTTTTGGGTTGAGTAATGCCCTCCATGGTATTCCAGTCGATGATGAATGAGATCTTTAGAGACCTTCTGTACTCCCACATAGTCGTATACATGGATGACATCCTAGTGTTCTCTAAATCACTCACCGAGCACCGAGACCATGTGAAACAGGTCTGGCAGAGATTCCACAAAGCTGGAAAAGTATGACTTTGAGCAAGTAGAGCTTCACTTTTAAGGGTATATTATTTTACACCAAGGTATCAAAATGGATCCTGCTAACTTGAAAGCCATCATGGAGTGGCCTTGACCTGTTGGTCTAAAGGCATTGCAATAATTTTTAGGGTTTGCCAACTACCACAGACAATTTTATCCCCAATTACTCCTTATTGGCAGCCTCCCTGACAGTCTTCAACCAAGAAAGAAACTAACACCAGGAACTGGCAAGCAGATACCACCTGAGCCTTTGAATAACTCACGGAAGAATTTACTCAGGGTCTGTGCTTCATCACTCAGTCCCAGCAAGACCATTCATTGTGGAGGTAGATACATCCACCGTGGTAGTGGACACTGTCCTCCTACAGCATAATCATAATACTCTTGTAACCTGCTCTTACTTCTCTAAAAAAACTCTCATCAGCAGAGAAAAACTACACTATAAAAGACCACAAGCTGCTTGTGGTCAAATTGGTGCTGGAGGAATGGCAACACTTGCTGAAAGGAGTCAAGCATCCAGTAACCTTAAGAATCAGTTACAATTTCTCCTGCTATACAGCCACATCGTACTCTGATTATGATGCCTCCCCACCAGCAGAGGTCTCCTCAGAGTTCCATTCTATGCTAGCCCCATCAACTACTCACAGCTCATTAAACTCAGCAGTCTCCTAGCCACCAGGAGGCCACAGCGAACCATGGCTCCAGCCTTGCCAAACTCTTCTTCCTTGCCTGCACTACATCCTAGCCTCAGCTGTACATAATCCCACCTTGCCAAACCCTCCTCACTTTCACATCGAGTCACCATGGTCTCCTTACTCTAGCCACTGTTGCCTTGCAGTCTATCCAGACATATCCTTTCCTTGTCTTGTTACCTCTGGACCTTCTTACTCCTTGCTGTGCCTTGTAGCCTCTGGGTCTTCTTGCTCCTTTCTCTGCCTTGAGGCCTGAGAGCCTTCTTTCTCCTTTCCCTGTCTTGTGGACTACCTAAGCCTTGACTTGCTCTGTGGCCTATCTAAGCCTCTCCTTGCCTTGCTCCTGGGGGCCTTACCTTGCCTAGCCTAAACGGGCTTCCTGTACCACTACCAAGGGTCTTTATGTTACTTGTTCTGTGCTGTCTATGTCTCGCCCTGTCCGGTCTTGTCTTCATCCAGTCTTTGCCTGCACTCAAGCCCCAGTTCCAATCCTTGCCTATCCTCAAGCCCCAGTTCCAGTCATTGTGTGTCCTCAAGCCCCAGTTCCAGTCCTTGCCTGCCCTCAAGACTTAGTTCCAGTCCTCGCCTGCACTCTAGCCTCAGCTCCAATCCTTGCTTGCATTCTGTTCCTATCTAAGTCTTGCTTCAGCCTTACCAGCCTGTCCAAGCCTTGCTCCAGACTCATCATGATGTACTGCTGCTACAGAGACCTGATGGCCCCAGAACCCAAGGGCTCAACCTGCAGGGAAGGAGGCTGGTTAGGAAGAAGACTGGCCCTAGCCTTGCCCTACAGTCCTGTGCACTCTGGTGGTATTTCCTTCATCCTGCCTAGACCCAAGCCATAGCATGATGCAAAAGCCAATCATCACCTTCAGTAGTGGATGTGGGGCTCCTTCCTGTCCAATGAGTCAAACTTTAATTTTGACATTCCTGTTTTTATTCCTCAGTTTGTCTGTACTGACTGTCAAATTTGGAATCCTTCACACTATCTGGAGTGCCTTGCTTGCCATTTCCCTAATTTTGTATTGTGGTGTTATGCAGATTGCTACTCCATCAATGCTGCATCCATAAACTCTGGTAGCAGCTGTGCTGCACTGCAGTCAGCCCCCAAGCTAAGGATCCCACTGCCTGATAATATGATTGCACTTCATACCCCAGCATATTGGAAGTTCAGCAAATGCCCAGCAAAAAACCTTCCTAAATTCCCAGATTGAATGGGGTGAGGTTCTCTTAACTCATTTCGGTGGGAATAGCAGTGCCTTCCTGAGTATATGCCTCCAGACCAAGCTGCCCAGTTTGCCATGCAACCAATCTAGCTCCCTTGGAGACCACAGTATTTTCAGGCACAGGCAAATTTATCCAAAGAAAATTAAACCCAGCATCAGGAGAGAGAATAGCTGTTACAACACAGTACAGCCTCCTGCAGTACTGAAAACCCAGTTTGTAAAAGTAATTGACCATGAATATGAATGCCAGTTCGTAAATCGTTGTGATCTTCTTTTGGAACTACGGTATATAAAACTCCCAAAAGTTCAGTCCAGATATTGCTATTACTGGTATCCTGTATGCCAAGCAAGGAGTTCCCCAGCCTGTCCTGCCTGCAACCACTATTTCTTAATCCAGTGACAGAGAGTGGTAAAAAGCCTCAGAAAGAAATAAGAACATAAGAACATGCCATACTAGGTCAGACCAAGGGTCCATCAAGCCCAGCATCCTGTTTCCAATAGTGGTCAATCCAGGCTATAAGAACCTGGCAAGTACCCAAAAACTAAGTCAATTCCATTCTACTGTTGCTAGTAATAGCAGTGGCTATTTTCTAAGTCAACTTAATTAATAGCAGGTAATGGACTTCTCCTCCAAGAACTTATCCAAACCTTTTTTTAAACCCAGCTATACTAACTGCACTAACCATATCCTCTGGCAACAAATTCCAGAGTTTAATTGTGCTTTGAGTGAAAAAGAACTTTCTCCGATTAGTTTTAAATGTGCCACATGCTAACTTCATGGAATGCCCCCTAGTCCTTCTATTATCCGAAAGAGTAAATAACTGATTCACATTTACCAGTTCTAGACCTCTCATGATTTTAAAGACCTCTATCATATCCCCCCTCAGCCGTCTCTTCTCCAAGCTGAAAAGTCCTAAACTCTTTAGTCTTTCCTCATAGGGGAGCTTTTCCATTCTCTTTATCATTTTGGTCACCCTTCTCTGTACCTTCTCCATAGCAACTATATCTTTTTTGAGATGTGGCGACCAGAATTGTACACAGTATTCTACTGTGTAGACCAGTGCCAGTAAAATCCTGTGTATCCTTAAACACAATTGAAATTCTTGCTGTAGACTTAACTTGCCAAGAAAACTTTAGTTCCTCACTTGTGGAGGCACAGCCTGCTTCCAAATTCAGCCCTGATTTTCTAGAACCCCCAGCACATCCAGGCATAACTAAAAACAGCCAAAGGAAGTTAAAATCTGTTCTAGTGATATACATTTCTGACATTCAGTGTGAGAACTACCTCTCAACAAGCATCTTGCACAGCCTTCCTGAGAAGCACAACTAATGCATGTTGCATTGGTGGTGGACCCTTGGCCAGAGCTAGGGTTGACGCTAGCCCCATGGGTCCCCACCATCGGGAGGCAGAGCAGACAAGGCCGACTGGAGCTTCACCAATACCAGTCTTTGTTCCCTGCAGGTTGAACCCTTGGGTGCCGGGGCTGGCTGCTCTTAGGCGGGCCTCTGTCAGACGACTCCCTGTGGACATTGTAGCAGGTAGCCAGTGACCAGCAGAGGTATTGGAAGGACTGAGGCAGGTCCGGACAAGACAGGGATCCAGCGGCCTGGGCGGCAAGGAAGGGCCAGGAACAAGAGTAGGTGACGCTCGGGCAGCAGAAGGCCGAAGCCTGACAATGCCAAATCCAGAGGGATACCAGAAGCAAGGTCGAGGACAGGCTGGAGTCTGGGCAGGCGACAGAGCCAGGCAAGGTACAGTGGAGCAAGGGTCAAAGCTGGTAATCAGTCCAGGGTGTAGTCCAATGAAGCAAGGGTCAAAGCCAGTAATCAGTCCTGAGCAGAGTCCAACGAAGTGAGGGTCAAAGCCAGAAATCAGTCCTGAGCGTGGTCCAACGAAGCAGGGGTCAAAGCCAGTAGTCAGTCCAATGCAAAGCTAGGTAGGAACCAGGAATGAAGTCAGGAACAGAACAAGCACACAACAAGCATGGAGACCTGTTGCCAAGGCAAGGAATGTGTGGTGGGCCCTGCCTTAAGTAGCAGGACCCGATGTCATCATCCGGGGCCACGGGTGAGATTCCCGCCATGGCCCCTTTAAAATAGAAGAGATGCACGTGCCTAGAAAGAAGCAGGACGCTGGATGGCGGCACACGTGGGGAGACCCGCTGGGAATTGGAGGAGTCTGAAGAGGAACCGGGAGGAGCCCATAGAGGAACAGGGAGAGCCCGAGGAGGCAGCAGGGGTGCAGGAGCTCAGGCAGCTGGCCACTGCCGCCAGAGAAGACAGGCCAGGTCCAGGAGCCAGGCCCCGGAGGTGAGTAGGCCCGGTCGCGTGCCTGCAACGGCCGGGACATGCAACAATGCAGCTACAACTGGCCAAGTTAATTCAAGTTCCTTACCTACGAAAGTAAATTCTGTTTCCATA
This sequence comes from Rhinatrema bivittatum, assembly GCF_901001135.1. Taxonomy (NCBI): domain Eukaryota; kingdom Metazoa; phylum Chordata; class Amphibia; order Gymnophiona; family Rhinatrematidae; genus Rhinatrema; species Rhinatrema bivittatum. Next base: position 180,476,705 of record NC_042616.1, read on the forward strand.
CAATCCATTAAGGAGGAGTCAACCCTAGAGTCTTTAAAATCCACAGCACATACTGGTTCTTTGAAATCCACAACTTGCCAAATTGATTTAAACAACACATTCAAGGCAACCTGCCAAATTAAGCCAAGTTCCTCACCTGCAAAATCAAAATCAAGTTCTGCTCCTGTTTGTAATACTATTTCAGCTTTCATACCCTGGTCCCAGACAGCAGAAGTTTTGAAACAGAAAGAACTGGTTGATTCAGTCCCAAGAACCCAGCAGTCATCATGTGCAGAAAATAAGCTGCTAATGAGATCAGCTTTCACTCTTAGGAAATCAACCTGTATATTCTCTATGCCAGACTTCTCTGAACCTCTCCCAAGTATACAAACCTCAGGAATTGACTTCATTCCTATTACATAGAAGCCACTCCAGATTGCAGTTCCTACCACAGCTGCAGTTCTGCCTTTAGAGCAGTCTAATTCAGCATTTCCTGATACAAGATACTCCACTCTTGCTCACCCATTCCATATGGGGCAGTCTATCTCAGCCAGTCTGCACCATAGGTACTGTCCCTATGGTCCAGTACCAGGGAGGCATTGTTCCAGTCACCAAAAATGCAGGAGGAAGTGCTATGAGTCCAGCCACCAACATCCAGAAGGAGGTGCTGTGAGTCCTGACTCCCAGCTTCAAGAAAACCTTGTGACAAGAGACCTTCCTTCCACTCACCTGGAGCCAGTGGTCTAGTCTTCCCAGGATCTTGAGCTAGTGGCCTTACACCCCAGTCATCCTATGCCAGTGGATTCACTCTCCTCTCACCCTATTGTTATCTAAAGGAAAGCACATCTGTAATAGTTATCTTTGAGACTTTATTAGGGAAAGACAGAGACAAAGGGAATAGAGACAGATACTGGAACAAAGTACAGATAAGTTTGTTCCAGGGAGCAACAGGTCCATACAAATGTATAATTACCAAGTCACTCAAAGTTCCAGTAATGTGTAGAACCTTTTATACCTTCCATACTGACCAATCAGAACATACTGAGAGTGTTATTTCTAGATAAGTGCAGGGCTTCTGATTTGGGAATATATTAGACCAATCAGCTAATGGGTCTGGGGTGTTGGCCGCATTCCAGCACGTAGCAGAGTCCTTTGTGTCCTTTAATTTCAAACTAGCCTTCTTGAATACAGCAGAGATGAGGTGCTTCAGAAAGTCAGTGCATAATATCACATACACTATGCCATTTGTCCAGTCTTCCAAGGATCCTGAGCCAATAGCCATATTCTCCAGTCACTCCTATTCCAGTGGTCCTGCATGTCAGCCACTCCGAGTCAGCAGTCCTCTCACTCACGACTCCGAACCTCCCAGCAGAAGGTGACGGTCCAGATGAAGTCAATCCCAGAGAGGACTCCAGCTCTGTTCCAGTCAACCCCAGAGAGGGCTGCAGCCCAGATCCACTCAGCCCCAGAAAGGGCTTCAGCCCAAATCTAGCCAGCCTCCGAGAGGGTTCCAGCTGTGATCCAGCCAGCCCAGCATAGGGCTCTCTCCAAGATGAAATCAGCCTAGCAGAGGGCTCCAGCTCTGATCCAGTCAGCCCAGTGATGGCTCCAGCTCTGATCAAATCAGCCCAGCAGAGGGCTGTCACACAAAAGAAGACAGCCCAGCAGGTGGTGCCTGCCCAGTCCATCTGTCCAGAAGGGGAAGCCTGTCCTGACAAACAACTTCCCAGCTAAGCCTCGCCTTGTCGCTCCAGACAAGCCTCACCTTGCCTACCCAGCTATAACCCTCATGTAAAGGGGAGCCATGAGGAGAGGATCTTAAAGGGGGGTACTGTTACAATTTCACCTGCTATGCAGCCTCATCATACCCTGATTATGATGCCTCTCCACCTGCATAGGTCTCCTTGGAGCTCCGTTCCATGCTGTCCCCATTAGCTCCTCACAACTCATCAAACTCAGCCAATGGTGCAGCCTTCTAAAAACTAGGAGACCTTAACAAACCATGTCTCCAACCTTGCCAAACTCCTCCTTCTTTCCTGTACCACACTCAAGATTCAAACCTACATAAACCCTTGCCAAAACCCCCTCGCCTTCGAATCAAGTCACCCTTGGCTCCTTGCCCTAGCCACTGTTGCCTTGCAGCCTGCCCAGGCCTGTCCTTTATTGCCTTCTCGCTCCTTGCCTTGCCTTGTGGCCTATGGGTCTTCTTGCTCCTTTCCCTGCCTATTAGCCTGTCTAGGCCTTCCCCTGACCTCTAGCCTATCTAGGCTTTGCCTTGCTGTGTGGCCTATCAAGGCCGCTCCTTGCTTTGCTTCTCAGGGCTGCACTTTTCTAGCCCCTACAGACTTCCTGTATTGCTGCCTTCATGCCTTTATGTTCCTTGTTCCCTGTTCCCTATTGTCTTTGCCGAGCTCTGTCTTGTCTTACCTTCAGCTAGTCCTTGCCTGCACTCAAGCCCTAGTTCCAGTCCTTGCCTGTACCCAGCCTCAGTTCCAGCCCTTACCTTAAAACTGTTCCTGTTCAAGCCTTTCTCCAGCCTTACCAACTGGTTCAAGGCTTGTTCCAGCCTTACTAGCCTGTCCAGGCCTTCTTCAGACTCACCATGATGTACTGCTGCCACAGAGACCTACTGGCCGCCAGAACCCAAGAGCTCAACCTGAGGGGGAGGGGGCTGGTTCAGCAGAAGACCGGCTCTAGCCTTGCCCTGAAGTCCTGCACCACTCCAAGGCTGGTGTTCCCAAAATATTCTAGAATGGGCCCATGACTATCGTCTCTTGCGGCATCCTGGCATCATCCGCATCCTGTAACTCATTCTGTGCCACTACTAGTGGCCTCGCATGAGGAATGGCATTCCTTGTTATGTGGGCTCCTGCCCTATTTAAGCCATGCAGAAGAGTGACAGAGCCCGGCCGTGGGGGATCTTATAGCTGCTACTGGCTTCCATGGAACCCTGGATCTATGGGACCACTGAATTTATCTGTGATCTGCCTCCTTCGAATGGCCATAAGGGTAGTTGTGGATAGGTTTTCAAAAATGGCATACTTTGTTCTTCTCCCTGGACTTCCATATGTGCCTGAACTCACTCAACTCTTCACTCTTCACTCAGCACACATTCAGAATCCATGGCATGGATTTCCTCTCCACATTCTTATGGATTGGGGGTCTAATTCACTGCAAAGTACTGGAGTAGCCTATGCCAGAAATTTGGGATTGTCATGAACTTCACCTCTACCTACCACATTCAAAGCAATGGCCAGCCCGAATGAGTAAACCAAGACCCCAAAGCTTTTCTGTGCTCATATGTAATCAGAGACAAGACAACTGGGCCTCCTTGCTTCCATGGGCTAAATTTGCCCATAACAACCACATCAATAGCTCTACTGGATCATCACCATTTTACATCATCTTTGGATGCCACCCACGGACCCTGTGATTTGTTCCTATGGCAGACACCTGCCCAGCTGCCACCCTGGTAGGACAAGAGCTTCAGGATCTATGGGTAAACACTTGTCAACTCAGCAACTAAACTGGACGATGTGCTAAAGCCCAAGCCAACAAGAAATGGTACCCTGCACTCTCTCTCCAGCCTTGTAGATTGGTATGGCTCAGGACCAAGAATCTGAGGCTTAAAATGCCAACCACAAAATTTGCGCTCTGATTTGTGGAACCTTTTCCCATTGAGCGGCAGTTGGGCCCAATTGCATCTAAACTCAAGCTTCCTACATCTCTAAGAATACATGACGTCTTTCATGTAGGGCAGGGGAGAAGAAAAACAACCAATAAGGGCTAATAACATAGTCTGGGTAAAACAAATGGGCATGGGTGCAGCTTGCTTGTTGCGGCGGCTACTGCCCCAAACTAATCGGGCTGGATATTTCACTTGGATGCAGCTCCATCACTGCTCTCTACATTAAGGGTGGGGATGGAAGGGAAATAGAACCAAGAGCTAAGAGAAACAGATAAGTATGAGAGAAAGTGTGTGTGGGGCTTGCTGGGCAGACTGGATGGGCCATTTGGTCTTCTTCTGCCGTCATTTCTATGTTTCTATGTTTCTATGTTTCTATGTCTCCTTATTAAAGTTTGCTATCCTGTCCTGGTCAGGTAGAACACCACCCCAAAAGCCTGAACTCACTCTGGAAGAGGACACCCATTTTGAATTACAAGAAATTCTTGATTCCCGCAGGGTCCAAAACAAGTTAAGGTATCTCATCACCTGGAAAAATTATGGCCATATGGAGAATTCATGGGAACCTGCCACTAATCCGCAGGCTCCCCAGCTGATTGCAGAATTATACCACAAGTTCCCCTTGAAATCCAGACCCAGAAGATTGGGGAGTGGGCTTTGGAGAAGGGGTACTGTTAAGCCCCTCACCTCTAATCCGAAGCGACTCTGACATAGCTTCCTGCAGCATGCTGTTCCAAGGACCTGGAATAGAACGTCCTTTAAGTTTGGACTTCCTTTATAGATCCCTTAGCTGGGACTTCCTGTGGTGCTGGTTGATGACATCACATCTTCCATGAGTATATAAGGAACTCCTTTGCAACTAGCCAGCGTCTCAGCAGCAGGTCTCCTGGTGTCCTTCTGTTCCTGTGTGTGTTGCTATCCTTGTCTCATTCTTGTCTTGTGCCTTATTCTGTGTTCCTTGTTTTATCCTAGTCTCCTCCGTGCTCTGTTCTTTGTCTGATTTCTTGCCTGTCCACCTTTGTTCCTGACCCTGCTTGTTCCTTTCCTTGTTTGTCCTGTTGGCCGGGTCTATCTGTTCTGACCTGTTTGCCTTGGACTGACTACCTGGATCCTACCCTGGCCTGGCCCCTCACCTTCTGTTGTCTGCTGCCTGCCCTGATCTCTGGCTTTTTACCATTCTGCTGTCTGCTGCCTGCCATGACTCTTGCTCAGATCAGACTCTTACTCAGCATAATCCTAGGGACCCATCTAAGTCTTGCCAGCTTCCAAAATTCAAGGGCTCAACCTGTGGGGGAAGTGCCTGGTAAAGGCAAAGCTCCAGCCGGTCCACCTATAGGTGTCTCTGTCAGCTGCCGGCATGGGCCTAGTAAGCTTACTCGCTAGGTGGCACCAACCACATTGTAGCCACTAGGGTCCACTTCCTTTGACAGTGTTATAATACAAAATTAAAACATTCATATTAAAACCATAAACAATGACACATTACAAAAAGTTTTAAACAGACTGACAAAGCACATTAAATGAATGTCTGCAATTTGATACTGGTCTGGCATTGTTTCTTCCCTGGTATTATTCATTATACCTTGCATTGCTATGATGGATCCTCCATGAATGCTTGAGAAATCAAGTGTGTCTTTAATGCCTTTTTAAATATATATTCAAGCAGGCTAGCATTGTCAGAGCCTTCGGAAGGGAATTCCAAAAAATTGAGCCTGCTATCTAGAAGGCCCTTTCACTAGTTAAATCAAGATGTGCTACTTTTGCTGACAGGACCTCTAAAGGCTTTTATTAGCAGATCGTAAATTGCATGGCGGTTTATAAGTGTGTGATATAGCATTAGCCCAGAGGGCTGTATCGTTGTAAATTGCCTACTCTAATATACACATTATTATACATTCATTGTACCTACCACTTATTTCTTAATCAATGTAGTAAGACAAGAACTGGAATTATGTGTTCATGCATCCATATGTTTGTCAAGATCCTGGCAACAAACGTTTGAAATATTTGTAATACTTGGATAGTTGTCAATAGTAAACCAGTATAAAGCGAATTACAATAATCAAGTTCAGTCAGTATTAATGTCTGGGAGCACAATTCGAAAATCCTGAGATTCTAGAAAGGGCTTTAGACATAGGAGGACTCTGTTTATAGAAAGAGATTTTAATAATTGACTTTACCTGCAGTTGGATGATAATGTAGTATCTAAGATTATAACAAAATGGTGGATGCCACAAAGAGTAGAGATGTGAATCGTGTCCTCGATCGTCTTAACGATCGATTTCGGCTGGGAGGGGGAGGGAATCGTATTGTTGCCGTTTGGGTGTGTAAACTATCGTGAAAAATCATTAAAATCGTGAGCCGGCACACTAAACCCCCCTAAAACCCACCCCGACCCTTTAAATTAAATCCCCCACCCTCCCGAACCCCCCCCCCCCCAAGTGCTTTAAATTACCTGGGGATCCGGCGGTGGTCCAGAACGGCGGCGGTCCGGAACGGCCCCCTCAATAGAATCGTGTTGCCTTCAGCCGGCGCCATTTTTCAAAATGGCCGCCGCAAAATGGCGGCGGCCATAGACAAAAACGATTCGATGGAGGAGGTCGTTCCAGACCCCCGCTGGACTTTTGGCAAGTCTTGTGGGGGTCAGGAGGCCCTCCCAAGCTGGCCAAAAGTTTCCTGGGAGTCCAGCGGGGTTCCGGGAGCGATTTCTTGCCGCGAATCATTTTCGTACGGAAAATGGCACCGGCAGGAGATCGAGTGCAGGAGGTCGTTCAGCGGGGGTCCGGAACCCCCGCTGAACGACCTCCTGCAGTCGATCTCCTGCCCGAATCTGGCCGAGTTTCGCCACCAATGGTGGCTGCCTCAGGGGCTACAAACAAACATATCAAAGTATTTAATAAATCATAAATATCTTTAAAAACATAAATATTGAAAACATAAATAATAAAACCAACTCACAAACAGATAAAAGAACTAATATTGACTGTTCAGAAGACATAAATAACTTATAGTGACAATGGAATAAAAACATCAAACAATTAAAAACAACATAAATAGAGCCAATGTGCAACATCAAAGGATAGTACCTTATGAATCAGAGAAAAATGTTCAGGTGATGGTCCGAATAAAATCCACTGTGTACATATATCTAAAAAATATATGTATTTAAAATAACTAATAAGTAAAGGTCAGCATTATCAATGATACTCAATATGCAGTATTACATCTAAATCCCTTTCATTATTAAAATCAAAAACCCCCTTTTTTAAAAAAAATATCATTGAGTTCTTAATTAAAAATGTGTATCATAGTTATTGATATTCAACAGAATATGTATTAGTCGGTCAATATATATTTAAAGATTTGTATAGATTTCTCTCAGTATGTCAAAATGCAATTCAAAGCAAAACAATTTTTTGTCAAATCAGCTATCTAAATCAGTGCTATGAACGAAGTGCTCCTGGAGTGATCTTACAAGGTGTGAATAAAATGAAAATCTCCATGTGAGAAGTGTGTACAATCTTAATTTTGTGCACAGCGAATCGCAATGTAAAATAGAATTGCTAATGGACTCAAACAATCTTGCCTATTGATTCTTACAACCCGTATATAAAAAATTCAAAGCAGCTTACTAAATATTTGTGCACCGGCACAGTACGGAGACACCCAAATTATCACCATTTGAAAGCGGATTTTGCGCCAAAACGATGTGTTAATCAACATAGGGGTGTGATTAGGTGAATAGACATGAACGCAGGGAGGGGTTACTCATTAATAGCAAAAAAATGATGGATGAAAAGCTAAAGATATTCTAAATGCAATGACTACTGAGTTGCATATATCGGAACCAAAAGTGAAAATGTTTTTTATAAAAACTAGTGGAAGAACAAAAAATGGGGATTGTAAGACCAACTCTGATGTATCACAAAGCTTACCAATGGATTAAAAATAAGTGAATAATAAATAATTAAAATACATATTTAGATCCATTGTAATTCAAAAATATTGAATATATGAGGAATGGCATCCAAATCCCTTTTATTCGTGAAGTTCAAGCCCCCTATTTTTTAATTTCCTAAATGGGAATATATTTCATAGTCGTTAATAATGACAAAAAAAACATTTTTTTAAAAATTAGTCGTATCAAAGCTTCAAAATGTGCTCTATATAAAAAGTGCTCAATTCAGACTTAAAATGTATCAAGTCAACAGTCTGAATCACTATAGTGAACAAAGTGATCCCATGGTGATCCCGGAAGTGGGGTAAAAAATTATTTATTAACAGAGTGATCCCGGAGTAGGGTAGAAAAATGTTTTGGTGTGACAGGTCTAAATCAAATGTATGAAGGAGTGCAGAAAAAATATAAATTGTATGCATAACGAATCGCGATCAAGAATAAAACAGCTGATAAGTAAATCTTACAACCCGTGTATGAATATATCAAAACAACTTACCTATTGTTTATGCACCAACAAGGTTCGTCTCCTCTCATTGAAAAGCAAAGAGTTAAGACGCCGAAAACGACGCCATTTAAAGGCGAATTTGGCGCCAAAAATGTGTTAATTAACATAGGGGTGTGGTTAGGGGTTACTCATTAATAGCAAAAAAATGATGAATGAAGAGCTAAAGGTATTCTAAATGCAAAAAATGGGGATTGAAAACCAACTCTGATGTATCACAAAGCTTACCAATGGATTAAAAATAAGTAAATAATACATGATTAAAATACATCTTTAGATCCATTGTATTTCAAAAATATTGAATATCTTTATAGTAAAACTGAGTATGAGGAATTACATCCAAATCCCTTTTATTCGTGAAGATCAAGCCCCTTATTTTTTAATTTCCTAAATGGGAATATATTTCATAGTTGTTACTAATGAAAATATTTTTTGTATTAATCGATATCAAAGCTTAAAAATGTGCTCTATTTAAAAAGTGTATCAAATCAGCAGTCTGAATCACTATAGTGAACACAGTGATCCAAGGGTGATCCCGGAGTGGGATAAAAAGTTTTTTATAACAAAGTGATCCCAGAGTGGGGTAAAAAAAATTTTTTTGTATTTGAATTCAAGTCCTTGCCTTGATCCTGGTTCAAGTCTTCATCCTGTCCAGAGTCTTTGTTTCCTGGTTCAGATCTTTGGAAGTCCATTCCTGGTTCCTGTCTGTGTATCCTTGATGTGGTTGCTAAGTACCCGGGAGCTGCGCACAACTCCTTTATACTTAGACAATCTGGCCTGTTTGAACAATTTGAAGATGACATGGTGATGGTTAGCTCAGGAAAAAGCGGTGCTTTTTTCTATCATCCCTCTCCAGCTATGTGTTTACAGTCAGGGATGTGACTGTATCAGTTACATAACAAGTGGCTTGCACATTTAGATCAACAAGCCATAGTGCCAGGGATCAGATTTCTCTCTCCATGCTGTAGTGGTCTGCGAATGTCCAAACAATGCAGTTGCCACAAAGCTCTGCGTGTGACTGAGCACTACAGATGTTCAATTTGTTAACTTTTTAAGCAAGTGGCTGTTCAAATCCTCTCTCTTTGGGATGTTGAAATGTCACTTGTCAACCAAAACCTTTTTGTGTCCATAGTGCAGGGAGTACCAGGTCAGGTGTGCCCTGTTAGTGCTCTGTCAGCCAGGATGTCAGCCACAGTTTGGCTTGACCAATACAGGGGTACACGGGTTCAATTGAAGCTGGGGGCTGTGCATTTTAGCTAATCATAGTCATCGTGTCATGTCTGACAAATGTGTATCTCTGGAGGACATCCTGCAGAACAGCCAGGTACATGCACTATCATACTACAAGGTTGTTGTCTTTCTGCAATGATAGTGTTACAGTTGAGATGTACAGCTTAGGTGTTAGAGGAGTGCTAGAAAGATAGTTTGGCTGTGAGTGACATGGACACATTGTATAGCAACCCTAGATGCATTTTTCTATTCATGAAGATCTGAACTGGGGGAGGGGGTGGGGGATGGTGGCTATGTGAGTGCAGTCAATAGCTCTCAGAACATTTGGAAAGTTTGCAATGGTATAAAAAAACTCTCTTCAAGTCCAGCAAGTCGTGCCTTTCACGAGGGAATCTGAAGTTACAATTAATGTGGTCCCATATAGCTATGACCTGGCCTAGACAGCAGGAAAAAATTGTTTGTGACATTCTCCTCAAGACAGCTCTGGATCCAATGCGGGTACTTCCCTTGGAGGAGTTGGAATCTCCTTTCCCTGTTGCTTTGGTTGTGTTTTTTGTTGTTTATTTACTTATTGCTTTTATTTATTGTTGTTCTTGAGCAGTCTGAAACAGCCAGGTTGTGCGCATGTTATAAAATCTGGGTTTGGCGCGTGCAAGGGGGGTGCACAATTGTGCATCTTGCATGTGTCGAGCCTTGCTGCCTTCCTCCGTCCCTTCCCCCTAACCTAACCTTCCCACCCCTTCCCCTAACCTTTCCCCCCCTAGCCCTACTCTAACCCCCACCAAAATGTTTATCTTACCTTTTGCGCCTGTTGGCATACAATCCTCCGACAAAGCAGCAATGGCTGCTCTGTCAGAGGTCTAGGGCCCCCGCCCTGCCCCGCCCCCAGACTTCCCCACCCCGCCCATGCCCCCTCTTTTTGCAAGCCTCGGGACTTACACGCATCCCAGGGTTTTACGCGCGTCGCCGGCCCTTTTGAAAATAGGCCTTGCGCGTGTAACCCGTTTAAAATCCGACCCTTTATGTGCATATTTTTGAAAATTCACATTTATGGAAATAAGTGCAAACCCCTCATCAACTTCATCCCCAGCAATGCCTCTGCTCAGTCTGAGTAAATGTATGTGTGAACATGACTTAGGCACCTAAGTTAACCCACACATTGTGTGGGCAGTTTTGTAAAGAGCCATTTCCATGCATAAAGCACTGTTTTACCTGTAGAAGTCCCTTTGAAAATGACGCTCTAAGGGAGTAATTTTGTAAGTTATCCAGCCAAAATGTGCATACTGTATACCAATTTTCAAAGTGAACTTCCACATATTAACCAGTGCAGCCCTGACTCATCTGGAACCTACCAGATAATATCAAACACTCAAATAAGCACCCAGAGACATGCATTTCATGGAAACATTAAGGCCACAGCTTTATTCAGTTAACACTGATTAGGGATTCTAAATTGTATTCTAAACTATGTGTTTGGAAATCCAAGGCTAAGCTCAACCCAGTGGAGGAGGTGAGAGGATTGCCTACACCCTGGCCTGCCCCAGACAACCAGAACCAGGAATTCTCCCAGAAGGAATAGGTCCAGGCCTTCCAGTCAGTCTTCCCCATGCAGGCAGGACTGCCAATCCTCCAGGCCTGCAACATGGTCTAATTGGGGTCACTAGCTTGACACCACATCAGAGCCTGATACCCAGATGACAGATGACCACAGCCATTCTATTGGGAGCTTTATTGCAGATGACACTACCCAACAATACACATTCCTTCACCCACTTAGGCTTATTTACTGCCATGAGACCCCGGCAACCACTAAAGATATGGTGGACCTCCAAACCAAGCTTCAGCCTTATAGAAAATGTTCCTCCCTCTCCCCACACACACATACTTTTTAAGCAACCACTTGATGAAGGGGTACTTTTTAAGGCATTATGGAAGAGGTCTTGACCCAAGTCAGACAGGTGAACATCATCCGACTGGAATAGGTCTGCACAATTTACTGAAGCTCAGTCATGTATGATATGTGACCCTCCATAGCAAATTACAAATTTGCCCACTTGATGGCTGACCTTGACCACCCACCATGCCATGGAGGGAAATTGACTCCACCAGTGATAAGGAACAATTTTGGACCAAATGATTTGAGTTCTAGGCCACCAGGATGTGAGGAGTGCAATGTCATTCCTAATGGCATTCACCAGCTGCCCCCCAGATGAAAAACTAAAATATATGGGTGAACCACCCATCCCCACCCCCCACACACCCAGAATGAAGCCATCTTGGTATTAAGTCTATTGTAACATTAGCTGGGTATGGGCTTGGCCCTCAGAAATCTATGTATCAACTGAAATACAATTTCAATATAGTAAAACATACTATATACCAAAACAGCACTAACTGCCAATAGTCAAACTGTAACAGCCCTACCTGTGAAAATGCATCACTGCCAATATTACACCAGGCCCTAAAACATCAAAGCACCTTTTATTAGGAAACAAAAAGAGCCAGGCTGCTATAGAACTCTACACAGATACTATACACTAGCAGAATACCTCACCTCAGTCTCACAAGCAGAACACAGACAGACCCTCATCAAATACAGAATAAAGAGACCATAAATTATAAACAGAAATGTTCAGACAAAAACTGAACTGGAAACCACAAGAAGCTAGACTCTGAAAGGCAGATCAACAATGGAAAAACAGAAACCACCATTTCTCCAAAACAAATGATAAAAACAAGGAAGTCCATATTCAAAAGCCATTTCGATGGATAACATAATAGATATTCATCTAAATGCCTTACCCGGATTTATTCAGCCCTTAAGACAAGAGCATTCTGGGGGCAGGCAGGAGATGTTCTGGGGAGGAGCAGAGTTAGCCATATAAGTTAACCAGCTAACTGATCTTCAGAATTATCGACTGTGCCACTGAATATACCTTGCTAGATAGTTGGTTATGAATAACTGGCTAACTAGCACAACCACACAGCAGCTGAATAATGGACATCAATAAAAGTAAAAGTACTAATAAAAAGAATACATATTTCAAATCAGCTGATGAATAGAAGAACATCCAATAATTTAAAACTTATACAAATTTTGTAAATGCCAATAAAATATTTCAAAAACAGCAAACACATCAAACATCACCCAACAATGAAAACTAATAAGGATAAAAAAAAATCCCCTGCTGTCTTTACCTGGGATCTTTTGATTTCCAGATGCCCTGAGATTGTCATGGATTAGGTGGGGAACAGGAGAGAGGTTGTTGCTCACATTTTCCTCTCTGTTTCACATACACAGGCATGCCCCCTTTCTCTCTCTCTCACACACACACTCACACTCATGCCCTCTCACTGACACATACAACACAGACATGCCTTCTCTCATACTCACATACACACACTCACATACAAAGACTTTCTCTCACTCATACACACACAGACATGCTCTTTCTCACTGTCTCACACACACACACATACACACACAGACGTTCTCTCTCTCATTTACACCCTCTCAAACCCCACCCCCCAAAAAAACCCCACAATATCAACAACAGCCTCCTACTTCAGCCTCCACGGCCTATGGTACTCTTTCTCTTTCTTCAGGCCATGGGAGATGCTGCTGCTATGCCTCCTGCTTTTAATGCCCGCAGCCCCTGCTGCTGCTCCTCCTGCTTCTATAAGACGCTGCTCCTCTTCCTACTGTTGACCTCACACCGGGGCCCAATGTTGCTTTTTCCTGCAGTGTGTGGGGGCAGTGCTGCTCCTCATCCTACATCTGATGGATGCTCAGCTGATGCTGCTTGTTCTGCCCTTGGGCTGTGCTGCTCCTCCTCCTGCTATTCACTGTTGTGCAGGCCCTGGGCCTGTACGTCCTCTTCCTGTGGCAAAGGAAGCACTGTTCTTCCTGCTGCTTCTGGCGGCAATGACATGCACTCTCCGTCCTCTCGCTGGTGCAGACCCATGCCATACCACTTTCTCTTCTGGGCTGCATGGGTGGGAAGAAGGAGAGGCCATTCTGCCACTGCTCCCAGACCAGTGGTGCTGTAGGTAGTCCCCTAGTCCTCCTAGTGCTTCCACTAGCCCTGTTCCTACCTCAATGAGCCAAGATTCAAGCTTTAAATTGTGAGTAAAAATGTAAAATCTATATTCTGGTAACTATAGAACCAAAAGAATTCACAATGTTATACTCCTTTGAGAGGGTGGGGTTAGCCACTCAGAAATTTTGCAAAATGACCAATATCTTTGGAAAACTGAGGAGAAGTGACATGCTTTAACATCTTGGAGTTTTCTCTGAGTGCTTTATATGGTTAGAGTAATTTTTCTAATTAAAGTAAGCACCATGATCTCAAACCTCCAAGGGAAGCCACAAAAATAATCAGTCCTGAAAAGAAAGAGATTTATGAGCTCTCTAAATCTCTTTGAGAGAAATTTGTAAAGGGATTTCTGTGGGTAAGAGTGTTTTACTTGCATGAATCACTTGTCTTAAAATTGCGCTCTCTGTACGTGAGTAAAAGTATGCACATAGTTTCATAAGGTGCGTACATCTATCCGCCTTGAAGCAAAGGCATTCCCAGGGTAGGATTAGGTCAGGGGAGAAAAAGATTTTCGAAACCATGTGTGTAGTTGTGATTAGAAAAAGTATTTGCAGAAAAATCAGGTGCAGATCTCTACAGATACTTTCCTTCAGGGCAATTTTCTTCTGAAAACTGAGGAAAAGGCTGCAAGTACAATTAAATCTATAAAAACTGGGAGAAGCAGAACATTATCGAACCCTTAAGCTTTTTATCAGCATATGATCTGGAATGTGGAGTAAATTAAAATCTGAACTTTGTCTTTTGTGACTGTGAGAAATCTGAAACCAAAAGCTCGGCCACAGCTGTGTGTAAACTGTGCTCATTTGGTTGTTCCTTTTAAGCTGCTTCTGGATAGTCTTCTATGTAAATAAAGGTCAGGCCTATTTTGAAACCACACTGTGGAGTGTCTGCAATTTTTCCGGGGACTTGATTAAACACCATTCAAAGCTGCCACAGAGAGGACTTGGTCGCTCCTACTTCTGAGTGCTTTTGCCCTTTGTCCAGTACATTGACCACCAAGTAAGGAATGCATAGACCCTCGAGATTTATTAACCCTGAGTACTGGGTACAATAAGATTATGCAATAGTCATCCCAGCTTTAGAAAAGAAGTTTGTGGAGCTGAAGAGGAGAGGCCACCACAGACGCTCCACTAATGCCCGCCAATAATAGCTGTAGATCCACCTCCTCGGGATGATTCATCAAATTGTGTGCCACATGTTCACTTCTGGCAGCCCCAAGTCTTGTATATGTTTACTCCTTACTCAGTCAAGGGTAAATCTGACGCTGAGTACTGAAATTTATCTTCTCTCCAATGTGTGTGTTTTTAATCCTCTTTTTTTCCTTTGTGTTTTCATAACTACAGGTTGCTGCTCTACTAAAGCCTCATCATTTGCTCAGTTCAAAAATCTCACACGATTACAAGTTTTATATGCTTCCCCTAAATTTAACAAAGTTCTAAATTTTGCTCGGAACAGATACTTTTAGAGCATCAGTTCTGTTTTTCCATGACTGTTTAGTGGCACTTAAGTGCTTGTCATGATTGCATGCATGGAAGAATATTAAAAAAAAAACTAAAACTGGTGGTGGCCTTAGTATTGGCCCAGAAAATTATCTGGAATTGGAAAGAGAAACATAGCAATGTATTTGCAGAATGGTTTGATTTTATAGCCCATTTAAGCAACATTTCAGAAGATCATCCTGAAATAGAAAGGAAACAAGAACTAGGGAACTGGCTCCACATTTTCAGGTCAGGCTAATCCGGTCCTGGTTTTACCTCATGGCAGGCAGGAACTCATAGTTCTGATTTCCTTATTGCGGTACCTGAGAAAAGCAAGACTACAAGTCCCTGCCTGCCATGGGGTAAATCCAAGACTGAATCAGTCTGTCCTGAAAATCTGGAGCCAATTGGCAGCCCTAACAACAACATGTGTGAACATTTCATGATGACCAGTTTCCTTCTTTGATTAAAAAAAAAAAAAATTCAGCACATAGTGCATGCAACAGCTTCCCAGTGGAGGTGATAGAGACAAGGACAGTATCTTAATTCAAAAGAGCATGGGCCAAGCACAGAGGATCTGTAAGAGAGTGGTAGGGATTGGAGAACTGAGCAGTTGGTATGGATGGGCAGACTAGCTAGGTCCTATGTTCTTTTTCTGCTGTCATGTTTCTATTCTTCTATATTCAATTTCACTCCAAAAGCACAGACTTTCTGAATCGCCAAATTCTTCTCCACATTCCTATTGGCTCTTAGAGTAATGTGATTAGGGGCAATCCCATAAGGAAATAACAGACTGAGGCAGCCCAGCTGCATATTTACAACAGATATAAAGATATGTATACAAAAAGCAAAGAGGGTGGTCAAAAAAGCAAACAGAATGTTAGGAATGGTAGGATGTTAGGTAGAATGTTAGGAAGGGAATGGTGAATAAACAAAGAATGTCATAATGCCTCTGTATCGCTCCATGGTGAGACTGCACCTTGAATACTGTATACAATTCTAGTCACCATGTCTCAATAAAGATATAATTGCACTGGAGAAGGTACAGAGAAGAGCAACCAACATTATAAAGGGGATGGAACAGCTCCCCTATGAGGAAAGGCTGAAGAGGTTAGGGCTGTTCAGATTGGAGAAGAGACGGCTGAGGGGAAATATGATAGAAGTCTATAAAATCATGAGAGGACTAGAACAGGTAAATGTCAATTGGTTATTTACTCTTTCAGATAATTGAAGGACTAGGGGGCACTCCATGAAGCTGGCGAGTGGCACATTTGAAACAAATCAGAAAAAATTATTTTTCACTCAACACACAATTGAGCTCTGGAATTTGATGCTGGAGGATGTGGTTAGGTAGTTCGTGTAATTGGGTTTACAAAAGGTTTGGATAAGTTCCTGAAAGAGAGGTCCATAAATTGCTATTAATCAAGCTGACTTAGGGAATACTAATAGTCACTGCTATTACTGGCATCGGTAGCATGGGATCTATTAAATGTATGGGTACTTTCCAGGTACTTGTAACCTGGACTGGCCATTGTTGGAAACAGGATGCTAGGCTTGATGGACCTCTGGTCTGACCCAGTATGGCAACTTCTTATGTTCCTATGTTCTTATGATGGGGTTAAGGGAAGGACTGAGGGTTGATATGGCTTGGCATATGGAAATAGGGCTAACTGGAAGGGAAAAATGTATAATAGAATACTAAATATCTATCTATAACCCTGTGAAAGGGAGTGGTCCTCCAACCTCCCCAAAAGCCCTTTCTGGTCAGTCTCATCTTGATCACATCATCTTTTGCCAGATAATAGTTTGGGATTTTCTATTCCTTCTTGCTTCATTAATGGTTTCCTGATCCCTCTAAGAAGTCATCTCTTCAATGGCTCCTCTCTAGCCACCTAGTTCACACTGTTAATATCCCTTTTCTAGCCTAGACTGTGCTGGATCAGCATAGGTGGAGCTAGCCTGGGTGGAGTTCGTCCCAGAATTTCTCCCCAGGGATGTATTTTTTCTCTTCTTGATGTGTGTGGCTTTTTCCTCTGTAACTTTATTACTCTGTAAGAGTCTTGTCAATTGCTATAATTGTCCTTGGCTTGTCTGTGTCGTCCGTCTGTTCCTTCTTTGAGAAATATGAATTCCATCACATGCTCCTAGCCTCCTTTCTTAAATTAAGCCCTACTTCTCACCAATAACTGCTAAAGCGACTGCTGTTTGATATGTGTACCATGTTATGGTATTAAAAATCACTCGGTGCTATCATAAAATAAGTGCAAGTCAAAACCCGTTAGGGACTTTGAAATCTGCTGTGGTGCTAAGTGCAGATATTGCATCAACTATCATCCATTATGCATCTGTGCTGAAAGAGCTCCTTTATCTCTTAGGTATCAGAACAATAGACGGCATAGAGTCAGTTCAGTGGAAAATAACAGCATAGTCACACTCTTAATTATTAACTTTGCATGTTTTGTTTTTTCCTGAGTGAGTGAGAATAAAACATTTTAATCTCCCATTCACACACAATAAATCCAATAGAAAACAGCACTCATAGCAGTTCAGCTATCAGTATATAGAACAAAGTACACTGTTATCTATGAGATGTATTTCTATCTTTTCAGTCTAGTCTAGAAGGTAATGCAAGAGCAGCAAATAAACGAAATCAGATATTAACTGCCTGCTGCATATTTCACTGCTCACAATAAACAAAACCAAACATTAAGGTTAATATTTATAATTCTCTCAAAGAAACATGTAACTAAATCTGCTTCAAAAAGAAACTATGCCAGGAAACATTTTCAAATTTAAAATTCTGATTTGCAATATAGTTCAGTTTTAATAAACTGATTTTATTTCTAAAATCCACTATTCAGTGTGTTGAGACTATGTAAAGAGAATTTCCTGTTGCTTTCCTTTTTGTTTCCATTCAACAGTGTTTTCTCAGTCACACGGGTTTGCTCAGGGGAAAAAATGTATAAAATTTAAGAGGAAATTGAAATTATTGAAGGGCAAAATATAGAAACATAGAAATGACGGCAGAAAAAGACCAATCAGCCCATCCAGTCTGCCCAGCAAGCTCCCACACTTATTTTCCCATACTTCTGTTTCACCGACCACCAAGTTCAGGGCCCTTGTTGGTAACTGTTTGATTCAAATTTCCTGCCACCCCTTGCCGTTGAAGGGGAGAGTAATGTTGGAGTTGCATCAAAGGTGAGCATAAGGCTTAATGGTTACGGGTAGTACCCGCCGCATCAAGCAAGTTACCCTGATGCTTGTTTACCCAGACTGCACAGATCAATGCCTTGTTGGATGTTGTCTGAATGTAAATCCTCTTTTCCACATTTCTCCCTGCCGTTGAAGCAGAGAGCAACGCTGTATATGCTTTCAAAGTGAAGTATCAGGCTTAATTGGTTTAAGGTAGTAACCGTCGCAATAAGCAAGCTTCCCCCATGCTTATTTGTTTACCCAGACTGTGTAGTTCAGTCCTTGTTGGTTGTCTGAATGCAAATCCTCTTTCCCACATTTCCCCTTGCCGTTGAAGCAGAGAGTAATGTTGGAGTTGCATTAACCATGTGAAGGCTTTTTGAATAAGGGTAGTAATTACCAGGGAGTAGGGATGTGCATTCGTATTGACCGCATATGTAAAACGCTACTCATATTTTTTTTTAACTTAAAAAAAGGATTCGACATATACGATCGGATTTCCCACATATCCAACATAGCTATGTTGGATATGTTGGAAATCGCGATTGTTGAGCCAAAATAAAAATTTAAACCCCCTCATCCTCCTTAATCCCCCCCCCCAGACTTACCACAACTCCCTGGTGATCGAGCGAGGAGTGAGGACGCCATTTCTGCAATCCTTGGCGAGAAGCATGTGACGTCGCACCACGTCGAGTGACGCGGCGCCACGTGATTCCCGGCGAGTTCGCGCCGGAAGGCTCGTTCGGCCCAAAAAGAACTTTTGGCCAGCTTGGGGGGACCTCCTGACCCCCCCAAGCTGGCCAAAAGTTCCTTTTGGGCCGAACGAGCCTTCCGGCGCGAACTCGCCGGGAATCACGTGACGCCGGCGTCACTCGACGTGCCGCCGACGTCACATGCTTCTCGCCAAGGATTGCAGAAATGACGTCCTCACTCCTCGCTCGATCACCAGGGAGTTGTGGTAAGTCTGGGGGGGGGATTAAGGAGGGTGAGGGGGTTTAAATTTTTTTTTTTGCACATATGGACATATACCCAACTCATTTAATTGTTTTTATGTCCATATTGACCGCAAATGGGACCCCCTTTGGACATATGGACATAAACTTTTGCTCTGCACATCCCTACCAGGGAGTAGCCTCCATTCCAGCAAGCCACACCCATGGCTCCTCTTCATTCCCATCTACTAGCCTTTATGGATCCACAGTGTTTATCCCATGCCCCTTTGAAATCCTTCACAGTTTTAGTCTTCATCACTTCCTCCAGAAGGGCATTCCAGGCATCCATCACCCTCTCTGTGAAGAAATACTTCCTGACTTTGGTTCTGAGTCTTCCTCCCTGGAGCTTCAAGTCGTGACCCCTAGTTCTACTGATTTTTTTCCAATGGAAATAGTTTGTTGTTGACCATGGATCATTAAAACCTTTCAAGTATCTGAAAGTCTGTATCATATCACCCCTGCTCCTCCTCTCCTCCAGGGTATACATTTTTAGGTTCTTCAATCTCTCCTCATAAGTCATTTTATGAAGACCATCCACCTTTTTGGTCACCCTTCTCTGGACCGCCTCTATCCTGTCTCTGTCCCTTTGGAAATATGGTCTCCAGAAGTGAACACAGTACTCCAGGTGAGGCCTCACCAAGGCCCTGTACAAGGGGATCATCACTTCCTTTTAGGAGGCTTGTGAGTAAAATGAGAAGCTTAGGAGAGAGTGCCGAGGTGGTGCTCTCTCTATGCAGCCCAGCATTCTTCTGGGTTTAGCTATCGCCTTGTCACATTGTTTCGCCAACTTCAGATCATTAGACACTATCACCCCAAGGTCTCTCTCCTGCTCCGTGCACATCAGCCCTTCACCCCCATCAAACACAGTTCTTTTGGATTTCCACATCCCATATGCATGACTCTGCACTTCTTGACATTGAATCTCAGCTGCCATATCTTTGACCACTCTTCCAGCTTCCTTAAATCCCATCTCTTTCTCTCCACTCCTTCCAGCGTGTCCACTGTGTTGCAGATCTTATTATCATCCACAAAAAGACAAGCCTTACTTTCTATCCCATCTGAAATGTCACTCATAAAGATATTGAACAGCACCGGTTCCACCACCGATCCTTGTGGCACTCCACTTAACACCGCTCTCTCTTCAGAGTAAGTTCCATTTACCATCCTACATTGTCTTCTGTCCATCAACCAGTTTGCAATCCAGGCCAGCACTTCGGCATTCACTCCTAAGCTTCTCATTTTACTCACAAGCCTCCTAAGAACATGCCATACTGGGTCAGACCAAGGGTCCATCAAGCCCAGCATCCTGTTTCCAACAGTGGCCAATCCAGGCCATAAGAACCTGGCAAGTACCTAAAAACTAAGTCTATTCCTTGTTACCGTTGCTAGTAATAGCAGTGGCTATTTTCTAAGTCAACTTAATTAATAGCAGGTAATGGACTTCTCCTCCAAGAACTTATCCAAACCTTTTTTTAAACCCAGCTATACTAACTGCACTAACCATATCTTCTGGCAACAAATTCCAGAGTTTAATTGTACGTTGAGTGAAAAAGAATTTTCTCCGATTAGTTTTAAATGTGCCACATGCTAACTTCATGGAATGCCCCCTAGTCCTTCTATTATCCGAAAGAGTAAATAACCAATTCACAATTACCAGTTCTAGACCTCTCATGATTTTAACACCTCTATCATATCCCCCCTCAACCGTCTCTTCTCCAAGCTGAAAAGTCCTAAACTCTTTAGTCTTTAGTCTTTCCTCATAGGGGAACTTTTCCATTCCCTTTATCATTTTGGTCACCCTTCTCTGTACCTTCTCCATAGCAACTATATCTTTTTTGAGATGTGGCGACCAGAATTGTACACATTATTCTATTGTGTAGACCAGTGCCAGTAAAATCCTGTGTATCCTTAAACACAGTATTCAGGTTGCAGTCTCACCATGGAGCGATACAGAGGCATTATGACATTTTCCGTTTTATTCACCATTCCCTTTCTAATAATTACCAACATTCTGTTTGCTTTTTTGACTGCCGCAGCACACTGAACCGATGATTTCAATGTGTTATCCACTATGACGCCTAGATCTCTTTCTTGGGTTGTAGCACCTAATATGGAACCTAAGATTGTGTAACTATAGCATGGGTTATTTTTCCCTTTATGCATCACCTTGCACTTATCCACATTAAATTTCATCTGCCATTTCGATGCCCAATTTTCCAGTCTTTATTTATTTATTTATTTTGGAACTTTTATATACCGAGGTTTAGCAATTAGCCTTCACCCCGGTTTACAGTAAAACAAATTATTACATCGAACAGGACATGGAACATAAAGTGGCAGAGATTACATCGAACTGTTAGAAGAATATCATAGAACAAATCTTAAATGCTTGAACAAGGTCACGTCGTGATTAACTAAACTTTAACGGCAACAAGAACTGGGAAACGGGTTTCTAGAGAAAAACAGGACTAGAGCAAAGCAGTATGTGAGATAAGGTGGGAGGACGGAGGGGTAAGAAAGGGGGTGGGGTGGGGGGTGGGGTATGGGAGGATCGGAAGGCAGGAGAAATGGATCGCTGCATTATACGGGTGGCATGTTTAGGGGATCGGGAGGAGAAGAGCAGTGAAGGGGGGGAGGGGAGGAGGGCATTAGGAACTCTTAGTGTGTTCATCCTGTATGGGAGTTGCTGGTGGAGGGGTTATGATATTTAGCCCACGCCATCTCTGAATGTTTGGCTAAATAACCAGGTTTTCAGTTCTTTTTTGAAGGATTTGCTGTTGATTATTGAGCTTAGGTATTGTGGTAAGGAGTTCCATATGATTGGACCTGCAATTGAGAAGGTTCTGTTTCTCGTGCTCGTGAGCTTCGCCGCTGGAAGTGAGGGTATGTCCAGGAGTAATTTGCTGGTAGTTCTGGTGTATCGTTGAGGTTTGTGTTGATGGATCATGTTCTTTTTTATTATCAGTAGTAGTCCGCCTCCTCTTCTGGACTTTCGAGGGATAGAGATAGGTCGTAGTTGTTGTTGGCTATTTGATTCGTAAGGACTTGGTCTGTGTTTTTGAACCAAGTTTCTGTTATCGCTATGAAGTCGGGCTTTTTTTCTTGGATTAGGTCATTTATTAGAAAGTATTTTTTGGTTATTGATTGGGCATTTATTAGGAAGAAGGTGAAGTAGAGAAGGCTTTTTATGTTCTTACAAGGTCTTCCTGCAATTTATCACAATCTGCTTGTGATTTAACTACTCTGAACAATTTTGTATCATCTGCAAATTTGATTATCTCACTCGTCGTATTTCTTTCCAGATCATTTATAAATATATTGAGGCACTCCACTGCCCACTCCCTTCCACTGAGAAATTGTCCATTTAATCCTACTCTCTGTTTCCTGTCTTTTAGCCAGTTTACAATCCACGAAAAGATATCACCACCTATCCCATGACTTTTTACTTTTCCTAGAAGCCTCTCATGAAGAACTTTGTCAAACGCCTTCTGAAAATCCAAGTATACTACATATACTGGTTCACCTTTATCCACATGTTTATTAACTCCTTCAAAAAAGTGAAGCAGATTTGTGAGGCAAGACTTGCCTTGGGTAAAGCCATGCTGACTTTGTGCCATTAAACCATGTCTTTCTATATGTTCTGTGATTTTGATGCTTAGAACACTTTCCACTATTTTTCCTGACACTGAAGTCAGGCTAACCGGTCTGTAGTTTCCCAGATCGCCCCTAGAGCCCTTTTTAGATATTGGGGTTACATTAGCTATCCTCCAGTCTTCAGGTACAATGGATGATTTTAATGATAGGTTACACATTTTTACTAATAGGTCTGAAATTTCATGTTTTCATTCTTTCAGAACTCTGGGGTGCACACCATCCGGTCCAGGTGATTTACTACTCTTCAGTTTGTCAATCAGGTCTACCACATCTTCTAGGTTCACCGTGATTTGATTCAGTCCATCTGAATCATTGCCCATGAAAACCTTCTCTGATATGGGTATCTCCCCAACATCCTCTTCAGTAAACACCGAAGCAAAGAAATCATTTAATCTTTCCACGATGTCCTTATCTTCTCTAAGTGCCCCTTTAACCCCTTGATCATCTAATGGTCCAACTAACTCCCTCACAGGCTTTCTGCTTCGGATATATTTTTAAACATTTTTTACTGTGAGTTTTTGCCTTTACGGCCAACTACTTTTCAAATTCTCTCTTAGCCTGTCTTATCAATGTCTAACATTTAACTTGCCAATGTTTATGTATTATCCTATTTTCTTCTGTTGGATCCTTCCACTGAGAAAATTGTCCATTTAATCCTACTCTCTGTTTCCTGTCTTTCAGCCAGTTTGTAATCCACAAAAGGTCATCGCACCTATACCATGACTTTTTACTTTTCCTAGAAGCCTCTCATGAGGAACTTTGTCAAACGCCTTCTGAAAATCCGAGTACACTCCTAAGCGGGACCGTATCAAAAGCTTTGCTGAAATCCATTGAGCCCTCTTCCACGATCCAATTCTCTAGTCACCCAATCAAAAAAGTCAATCAGATTTGTCTGACAGGACCTTCCCCTGGTGAATCCATGCTGTCTCTGGTCCAGCAATTCTTCTGACTAGATAATTCACTATTCTTTCTTTCAGCAGAGACTCCATTACTTTTCCCACCACCAAGTTAAGGCTATCCGGCCTGTAGTTTCCAGCCTCCTCTCTGCTTCCACTCTTGTGAAGCAGAACCACCACCGCTCTTCTCCAATCACTCGGCATCAATCCTGTTTCTAGGGATCTATTGAACAGGTCACGCAGTGGAACCGCCAGCACATCTCTGAGCTCCCTCAGTATCCTGGGATGAACTTCATCAGGTCCCATGGCTTTTTCTACTTTCAGTTTTCCTAGCTCTTCCCATACATTCTCTTCTGTAAACAGAGTTTCATCTACTCCCCTCCCCTCCAGTTTCTTGTTAACTAGCGACGGTCCTTCTCCAGGGTCCTCTTTGTGAACACCGAACTGAAGTATTCGTTTAATATTTCTGCCATTTCTTAGTCTCTCTCCACACATTGATCCTTTTCACCTTTCAATTTCACTATACCACTTTGGACTTTTCTCCTTTCTCTGATGTATCTGAAAAATGTTTTGTCATCTCGCTTTACCTCTTTGGCAATCCTTTCTTCCGCTTGACTTTTTGATGTCTAGATTACTTTCTTTGTCTCCCTCAGTTCCACCAGATATTCTTCCTTGTGATCCTCCCTTTGGGATCCTTTATATTTCTTAAACGCTGTTCTTTTAGCTTTTATTTTATCAGCCACCTCCTTTGAGAACCAAATAGGTTTCATTTTTCTCTTGCTTTTCTTTACTTTTCTTACATATAGATTAGTTGCCTTGGTAATTGCTCCTTTTAGTTTGGCCCACTGTTGTTCCTCATCTCTCTTGTTCTCCCAGCCTTCTAGTTCTTCCTCCAGGTACTTCCCAATTTCAACAAAGTCTGTGTTTTTGAACTGCAAAACTCATGTCTTTGTGTGACTTCTCCGTATTCTATTTGTGATATGAAACCATACCGTTTGATGATCACTGGTGGTGAAGTGGGCACCCACCTGGACATTAGAGACATTATCTCCATTAGTGAGCACTACATCGATTATAGCTCCCTCCCTCGTGGGTTCCATTACCATCTGAACAGAGCCCCTTGCAGGGCATCCACTATCTATCTACTACTGTTAGATTCTGCAGAAGGGATTCTCCAGTCTACATCCAGAAGATTAAAATCTCCAACACAATCACCACTTCTCCCTTCTTTCCCATATTTTGGATGTCTTCAAACAGATCTCTATCAAGTTCTTCCATTTGATTTGGAGGCCTGTAAACCACTCCAATAAAAATGTATGCCCCATCATCTTTTTTTAGGTTGGCCCATAGTGCTTCTTCTTTGCCCCATCTTCCTTGCAGCTCAGATGCTTGGCTATTGTTTTTGACATAAAGAGCCATTCCTCCCCCTTTTCTGTCTTTGCTGTCCTTTCTTAACAAGTTATAGCCCAGTATGGCCATATCCCAATCATGAGATTCCATGAACCATGTCTCCGTGACAGCCAAGTCCACCTCCACCATTAGGACTTGCAGATCTGGAATTTTATTGCCCAAACTGCGAGCATTTGTGCTCAAAGCTTTCCAGCTTTTCTCGTTCAGGTTACTGCTTTTCTTGGACTCCTTTTGTGACTTATTTAACTGAGTTCTGTTATCCACTTCACCCTTTTCCATTGCATTTGTATTTGCTGGGTGACATTCTAATTTCCTTCTGCCACCTCTGGCATCTAGTTTAAATGCCTTATGACATAGGATTTGAATTTACCTCTCAGGATCCTTTTTCCTGCCACAGACAGATGTAAGTCACCTTTGACAAAGAACTTTTTACTGTTCCATACACAGCCCCAGCCCCCAATATATCCAAAACGTTGTTCCTTACACAAGGATTTGAGCCATACATTGAAGTTATTAATATGGCTTAACTTCTCCATCCCCTTTCCATGAACAGGTAACACTTCTGAAAAGGCAACGTTGGTCGTTGGTTCCCAGATGGATGATAATATCAACTTTAGAGTATTTGCTTTCTTCTTTGATTGCTTTGACTATCTAAATAGCATTTCTGCTGGCCGATGATCCTGGGAGGTTTTAAACTGTAGTGTTTTCCTCGAAAAGAGTTCCCAGATTAGTGCCTCTGATAACTGAAGGAAATCATTAAAAGCCTTGCTGTTTAAAAATGTTGTCTCCTAACTGAGCAAGTCATTGCAGTTATTTAACCAGAAGGTAAATTTTAGTATTCTACAAAACAGATTTTTGGAGTTTATTTCTAGATTGGGGTTATTCATTTTTCCCCATGTAATTGTCTTAAGGCTAATATTCATTAGGCCAATTAGTTGAGAAGTTATCTGGCTAAAGCTAGCCAGATAACTTATTCCATATATTCAGCTGGATAAATATCAGTCTGAATATACCTGCTTAAAGTCATCCAACTACATGTAGCTGGATAACTTAAAAACCTAACCGGCTATGTTTAAATATAGGCAGTTAGGCCTTGTGTCACCAGATAACTTGTTAATTATCTGTATATCTGTAAAAGATATTTCGCTAAGTAGCACCAGGAAAATTAAAAAATAAAAGAAGTACAGGACCCTGTGCCTGATTTCCTCTCCCACCCCTAAATAGCAAAAAGGCCATAGTTGTCTTGCAATCCCCACACCACATCAGCTCCTATATTTATCAAATTAATGTTCCCCACTGCAGACCTTCCTCCCCCGCCCTGAATTTGTAAGGATTCTGCCAGAGCCTCCCTCCCCCACCCTCCCCCAATTTCCCCAATTCCATAAAAGTCCTACTGGGAGCTGGATATGACCTTACCTTCTCCCGGCAAAGTCAAAGCTGTCCTGGAAGCAGAACCCACACTCAGTGTTCTTCTAGTGCTGGAAGCATAAAATGTGTATCGTTTATACTTCTAGTACAGCTTTGACAGAAGCTGCGATGGACTTTGCCCGGAACAGATCTAAAGTTATTCAACTAACATAGACATATGTGATATTTGGCTACATTAGCTAGATAACTCAACTCCTCCCCAGAATGTCCTTGAAATGCCCTTTTATTTGGCTAAATGGTTTTTGAATGTTGACCTTCCTGCTACTAACTGAGAAGGAGTCACCATAGACAACACATTAAAGCCTTGATTGTCTGTTGCCCCTTTCATGCCCTTTTCACTACAGCTTCTATGTCATTGCCTAGTTCCTCAGGTTCGTTGCAGTTATTGACTATACCCATTTCTCTTGCACTTACCCCAGTGGCCCAGGGATACAATTACTCCATCCCTTTCTCATAAAGTTATCCCTCATGCTTCCCTTTATCTACACTTATCTTCCTTTCTTTTCATAATTCCGTCACCTACACTGGTTCCCCACATTTTCATCCAAAGTGTCCTCTTCCCCCTTGCTTCCCACTGCTCCTACTCCCCATAAGTACATAAGAAATGGTATGCTGGATCAGACCAATGGTGCATGAAGGCCAGCATTCTGTCGCCGGCAGTGGCCAGTTCAGATCTCTGAAAGTATGCAGCAAGTCCCAGGCTGAAAATCTGTTTCATTTTGTTCTCCATAAAATTTAAGAGATGGAGAAGCCAAACTCTTTCTGGATAATAATGGTTTATGGACCTTTCCTCCAGAAACTTGTCCAAACCTTTTTTTTTAACTCAGTTATATTACTAGCCTTAACCCCCTACTTGATAGCCCCCTAGCAATTAGGGGTGTGCATTCGTTTTGAACTTATATGTAAAACGCTACTTTTTTTTTTTTTAACTTAAAAAAGTGATGAGGCGAAAACGATCGGATTTCCAACTTATTCAACATAGCTATGTTGAATACATTGGAAATCGCGATCGTTGATCCTAAATAAAAATTTAAACCCCTCACCCTCCTTAATTCTCCCCAAGACTTACCAAAACTCCCTGGTGGTCCAGAGGGGAGTCAGGAAGCCATTCCTCTATTCCTTTGGGCCTCCTGACCTCCCCAAGCTGGCCAAAAGTTTCATTTGTGTCCAACGAGGGGTCCGGGAGCGGAAACGCGGTGGACCACGTGACGGCTGCGTCACTCCGACGTGACACGGACGTCACGTGCTCCTCGCAAAGGAATAGAGGAATGGCTTCCTGACTCCCCGCTGGACCACCAGGAATTTTGGTAAGTCTTGGGGGGGGGATTAAGGAGGGTGAGGGGTTTAAATTTTTATTTAGGGAACCGGTGCACGTATGGACATAGACTCAACTTATGGAATTCTCCATATGTCCATATTGACCGAAATTGACCCCCCTTTTTGACTTATGGACTTATGAACATACACTTTTTGTCTGCACATCCCTACTAGCAATCCCTTCTCATCTCTTTGCCTCACTATTTCCTATACTCACCTCAACCCCTTCAGCCCATTCCTTCTCTCCCATATTTCCCTCCCATTTTCCTAATCCTCTTACTTATTCGGTCTTAAAATTTATTCCTCTTCCATCACTGTCACCAGTAACCCTACACACACACACACACACACGCGTACACACAAACACACATACACACACACTGCATACATATTACATACTAGTACCCCAAACAAAGGCACTAGAACACAGAGATAATATATGACTTGATAATAATTTATTTTAGTAAAATATTTGTTTGTTTCGTTTGGAAAGGAGAGAAAACATTCTATGATGCTGCAGGACCTGGATTTGACATTTGGCCATGCCAGAAATGCATCTGACCAAACATGGAACTGGAAGTTCAATATGCATCTTGCCAGGGAGGAAAGAAGTTGGTCATTTCCAGTTCAGAGACTGGTTGCAGTCTGCATGAGACACAGAGAGTCTTGCTGTGACCTGTTGTAACCAACTGAATTCTTCCCCTCTCTACTCATTCAAGATTCACCGAGCCTAGGTAGGTACTGATCTTTTTCCCATATATCCCAAATGATTGGAATAACAGTTCAATTTACCTGTTATTAAAAAGTAAAACTGTTTTTGCTCTAGGACTATGTACACTTTACTTTGATTTTCAATAAATAATTTAGTTGCAGAAAATTGAAAATCTCTTTGATATGCACAAACCTTTCAGATTAGTTTTTGACTATCATATAAGAAAATGAGCATACTGTAGGACTCTGAACAGTCGTCTGTTTTATTTCATATATTGTAAAGATCATGATAATACATAGAAATGTTAGTCATAAATAATGGTTCCTGGCCAAAGCAAAAGAGAAGGGAACGTAACCTTAAAAATATTGCAACCTGATCTGTTCAAACCTGTTACAATTCTAAGTGTGATGAAAAAGGACTAATAGTTAGGGGTGTGAATCGTGTGATCGATCGTCTTAACGATCGATTTTGGCTGGGGGGAGGGAGGGAAATCTTATCGTCGTGTTTTTTTTTTGTTAAAAATCATTAAAAATCGTAAATCGGGGGAGGGCGGGAAAACCGGCACACCAAAAAAACCCTAAAACCCACCCCGAACCTTTAAAACAAATCCCCCATCCTCCCGAACCCCCCCAAAATGTTTTAAATTACCTGGGGTCCAGTGGGGGGGTCCCGACGCGATCTCCCTCTCTCTGGCCATGACTGCGTTGAGAGAAATGGCGCCGGTGGCCCTTTGCCCTTATCATGTGACAGGGCAAAGGTAGCACCGGCACCATTTTGGTTCCTGGTTCCCGATGTCACGCGTACAGGAGGTCGCTCCCGGACCCCCGCTGGACTTTTGGCAAGACTTGTGGGGGTCAGGAGGCCCCCCCAAGCTGGCCAAAAGTCCCTGGGGGTCTAGCGGGGGTCCAGGGGCGATCTCCTGCACGCGTGACGTCAGGAACCAGGAACCAAAATGGCGCCGGCGCTACCTTTGCCCTGTCACATGATTTTTATTTTATTTATTTATTTAAGGTTTTATATACCGGAGGTTCCTGTATAATATACATATCACCCCGGTTTACAATGAACAGTAACTATCGCTTCAAGTTAGCGGTTTACAATGAACATGGTTAATCCAGATAACAGGAAGATATATGTAATAATGTTAACAATTAAGAAGTAATAATAAATAGATAAAATAACAATTAATAAATAAATAAAAAATAAATAAATAAATAAATAAATAACAGTAAACATCCATGATAAATAACAGTAAATAAAATAACAAGTTATGTGAAATATGCTGGGGTAAACGGATGATATGTGACTGACTTTCTGCCTGCTCTTAGCTCTGCGGGAATGCTTGTTTAAATAACCAAGTCTTAAGTTTCTTTTTAAATGTGGAGTGGCATGGTTCAAGGCGAAGGTCTGTGGGAAGTGAGTTCCAGAGTGAAGGGCCCGCTGTGGATAGGGCGCGTTTTCTCAGCGCGGATTTAGCTGGTTGGGTGATTAGTCTGTTCTGATAAGCGCTTCTGGTCGGTTTCATGGATGTGTGTAGTTGAATAATAATGATAAGGGCAAAGGGCCACCGGCGCCATTTCTCTCAACGCAGCCGTGGCCAGAGAGCTGGAGATCGCGTCGGGACCCCCCCACTGGACCCCAGGTAATTTAAAACATTTTGGGGGGGGTTCAGGAGGGTGGGGGATTTGTTTTAAAGGTTCGGGGTGGGTTTTAGGGTTTTTTTGGTGTGCCGGTTTTCCCGCGCCCTATTTAACGATACAATACAAATGCCCCTGACGATAAATCGGGGGCATTTGTATTGTATGGTGCACTCTAACGATTTTGGACAATTTTAAAATTATCTGACGATAATTTTAATCGTTCAAAAACGATTCACATCCCTACTAATAGTGATAGTGTAGAGAAAATAAGAAATTCATTTTCAGCCGAATACACCAGTGTGGTTCCCATATTAGTCCACTTAGATCCACAAAGAAGATGTATGTGCCATCATCCCCTAAGGACTTAGGATGTCACAACAGATGGTTGCCAACTTTTATTTTAACATACCCTAATACATGAAATAAAATTAGTGATGGGGAACAGAAACAGATACTTCTGAAAACAAACCCATCCTTCCTCCTTCCTGTTAAGCTGCATTTTTTTTTCTTCTTCTTTTCCCCAAGCTCTGTTGAGGAAGAGCATTATAAATTTCTATTGGATGAAAATTTTACCTTCAGGCTTCTGTAGTTGCCCTGCCAGTACCCATCAAGATTCATTACCTTGCTAAAATGTAAAAACAGCAACATCCTGAAAGGTACATTCTGTAAGCTCAGGCACTTCAAAATTATGTTTTGCTATCATTTTGTGCCCACGAGGAGTTTGGCAGATTTGCTTAAATGCTGAAACTGGTCAAAGCGGGATAGGCAAGCCAGAGAAAATTTTAAAAAGTAAACAAACTTTTTCCAGCACAATATAAACCTTGCTGTGTGAATGGATAAAGTACACTTAATTCTAAAGAAACACCATGGAATATTGATGTGGAAATGCTGCCTTCTTAGTTACTCCAGGGTAATAATTAAGTGAAGGCAGATTTCATCAGCTGATAATTAATATTATAGAAGTTAAGTGCCCTGAACTAATAACACAGGCATCTAAATAAATAAGGACAATTATCCAATAAAACCTACTGTCAAGGAAAATGTAGTTACAAATAAAATGGAATTCACTTTTATTTAATTTTTTTAATGTTGCATCTATAACATGATTTAGTAAGCTTCTGCTCTCAATTAGTGTCTGCTGAACTCAGCTAATTTGCTAGCTTGTAAGATGAACAGGAAATCTCTATACTGTGGCTGCCAGGCATCCACCTTGTGCCTTCATGCATGTCAAACTTTCATTGCAAATGAGGAGGAGCACAATCCAGGTATGCAGAGTCACCAAGACACCCAATTCTAGGAGGGAGATTTTAGGCCAATCCTGAATTTTTGAAGTCCCATTCTGATGCATTATGGGACCTTCACGGGTAAAATCAGGGACTACAAATACCACCATGCTCTGGGCTGTAAGTTCAGAACCAGGACTGGCTAGAGAGTCTCCCTTCTGCAACAGGAAAACATGGCAGCTCTGAGTTATGTTTGTTGGACAATGAACTTCTCCGAGACAAAGCCTTTTGAAACTTGATCCAGGCCAGGTTTAATCAATATCAGTCTTCTAATTAAGTGGATTTTATTTGCGTAACAACATTTTTTTAAAAAAGTAGGCAGAAATGGAGTGAGTCTTTAGTCTCACAGGACCAATGACTATATTTTAGAATCACCACTGGGTGCTGTTGATAGGTTCAATGCATGACGGACATTAATGTCAGTTTTATGAAGATTGATGGCACTGAGGTTTACATCATAAATTTAAGGGAAGATTTTGTTGGGTGTAATATATTTTTAAACAGTCCCCATGCCTCATGCAAACTTTTAATACTTGCAAACACAGGAGTAGGGTGGTTGCTTAAGTTGGAGGTGCACCAGAAATGTTGCTGGCCATGTGGCTCGGAAATAAATTAAATGCATGCTGATTATTTAATTGGGGAGGAATAATGAGCTTCTGTGTTCATATTCAACACAAAAAGTGTGTTAACTTTCTCACTTACTCAACGCACCATGCAACATGAAGGGGAGGAGAAAGAAACAGTTAAAAAGACTAGTGTGCAGATCTTGCATCACAGCTAGTGCTATCCTCTTTAACGACCCCCACCTCACTCCTGCTCATATGACCCTTTATGACAGAACAAGCCTAGGTGGACCCCAACACAGCAATAAGGCTGCCGAGAATCCCTCGACGCCCACCTACCATTTCAAAGGGGAAGTCTTGCCTTACCTTTTACCAGATATTTTGAGGGTGAGTCAGTTGATTATAGTATATTTGGATTTTCAAAAGGCATTTGACAAAGTCCCTCATGAGAGACTTCTCAGGAAATTGGGAATTCATGAGGTTGGAGGCTGTTTCCTATTGTGGTTTTTTTTTAACTGGATAAAAGACAGAAACAGAGGGCAGGACTAAATGGTCAGTTTTCCGAATTGAGAAAAGTCATTAGTAGAGTGCCCCATGTGTCTGTTTTGGGACCTTTCCTATTTAGAAAAGCATATTCATAAATGGTAGAGAGAAGGAAATTATGAGTGAGGTGATCAAATTTGCAGATCACACGAAATTCTTTTGAGTCATTAAAACAGCAGCGGATTGTGAAGAACTGCAGGAACTTGTGAGTCTGGGCTT
Source organism: Rhinatrema bivittatum (assembly GCF_901001135.1). NCBI lineage: Eukaryota > Metazoa > Chordata > Amphibia > Gymnophiona > Rhinatrematidae > Rhinatrema > Rhinatrema bivittatum. The sequence goes on from NC_042616.1 coordinate 180,509,483, forward strand.
CTAAATGGCAAATGCTATTTAATGTAGACAACAGCAAAGTAATGCACATAGGGAAAAGTAATCTCAACTACAAATACACAATGCTGGGTTCCATGTTAGTTGTTACCTCCCAGGAAAAGGCCTTCAGAGTCCTTATGGACAATACCTTGAAATCTTTGGTTCAATGTACATGTTATGATCTACTCCTCAAGAAGGGAGGAGTTAGCAATCTGTAATGAATCTGGGTTGCGGGCTCCTGAAAGAGGGAGGAGTTAGCAATCTGTTAGGAATCTCCGTGAGGAGTTAACAATCTGTTAGGAATTGGATGCTGGATACTCCTGTTGGAGGAGGAGTTAGCAAACTGTTATGAATCTGCTCCTGTGGAAAGAGGAGTTAGCAATCTGTTATGATCTACTCCTCAAGAGGGGAGGAGTTAGCAATCTGATATGCTCAGCTTCTGTAGAGGGAGTAGATAACAATCTGTTAGGGTTTAGCTGCGGAGTTAGCAATCTGTTACGAAACTGTAGCTGAAGACTCTTGATGGGGAAGGAGTAGCAATCTGTTACCAGCAGAGTGCTTGGAGAGGACACTCAGCTGTAGAGGAATGTAGATCCTTGGGCCAACGGCAGATGACTGCGCCCCCAGGAGGATATCCTGAGAGGGTCCACCGGCTAGGCTTGGGTATGGAGAGAGACACAGATAGTTCTTTTATTAGACAGGTTAGTAGAACCACCAGAGGTGGCAGTAGTGAGCTGATATGCCCGGCAGGGCTGAAGTCCCTCAGGTACTGGAACAGTGATCCCAGGGTTGTTGAGCTGTAGAGAAACTATAGATAGTTCATAGCCAGAACTAGATGACAAAACTCACATAAGGTCTTAAGGAAGCTCAGTAGCTGGAAAGGGTTAGGCCCTCGAGGAGCGAGTACCTGGTTCCAGGGAAAGCTCTGAGAGAGCGATGGTAACTCACAAATGTCTGTATCTGCGATAGCTTCCAGGCAGTAGATAATCTTCAGAGTGTTCAGGAGCATGGGCCCTCGAGGAGTGAGTACCGGTTCCTATCTGCAATCTGAAATAAAGAAAAGAGAGCGAGGCCCCAGAGGAGCAGGTACCCCTGGTAAGTCCAAGAAGGCAGAGTAGCGTAGAGAGACAAGCGAGTCCAAATCAATCCCCGCTATCAATCCTTGCTTGAAGCGAAGACTTTCTCCTTGCTAACTCGATTCGTTAGCGAATACTAAGACCTATTATATTGGAAGCAGATGGCGTCATCTCAGGGGGACGCCCCCGAGGTTCACGCCCTTGCTGGTACATCAATCAGAGGGCGTGCGTGCGCGCGCCCTGCGTCATCAGGCAACATGGCATATCCGCAGTGTCGAGCCAGTCCGGGGACGCTGGAGGGAGACGGCAAGAAGACGCCGCGGCAGCTAACCGTCCATCAGACCCGGAGGGAGTCGTCACAGGGGTAAAGAGGGCAGAGTGAAGGCGTCAAGTAGCAATGTTTAAAAAAGTATATGATTTTAATTAATATAAGTTATTCTATTTGTCAGTAGTTTTAAAATATTCTTTTATTAGTATGGTTTTACTATTATAATTTATGCTTTATGTTTATTGATTTTATTTGTTTTATGAGGAATGGTGGTTCTGTTTTTCCATTGTTACTCACAGAGTCTGGCTTCTTAGGGTTTCCATTTTAATTTTTGTCTGCATATTGCTGGTTCTAATTTTGTATTTGGTGAGGGTCTGTCTGCTCTGTGTGTATAACCAAGATGAGAGATTCTGCTAGCATATAGTGTCTGTGTAGGGATCTATAGCATCACGTTTGTTTTGATTCCTCAGTAGGTGGTGTAATATTTACCTGTGCTTTTTCACAGGTAGGGTTTTTGTTGTTTGAGTCCTTGGTATTACTACTGTTATGATGTGATAGGTTTGCTGTATAGATTTTGAGTGTCTTTTTTGCAAGGTTTTGTGTTAGTTTACAACATGTCTGGCAGTGGAAGGTGTTTGTGCTGCTATTACTGTGAGGTTACACCAGAATTAGAAAATATTTTTTTGTATGATGAGCTGTAAGGGAAACATCCAGGCTCCATTGTTGGTGAATTTCTGTGGATACACAGTGTGTTACAGAACTGGAGGTGCAGGATTTATATTGACATTCTTTCTCTTCCTGTATATATTCCAGACTTCACTCTCACAGCCATATAGAATTAGTTGAATGAAGCTATCAAATAATTTTAATAGTAGTTTTACTAGAAGTGTGATACTAGCCAGCTTTAAAAAATTATGCAGAACACCCTTTGAGCTTTCTTATTAAGACTTTTTTTATAGCCAGTTTTAAAGCAGGGGGCCATCCTATAGAGGTGGGTGTGATATGAAGAAATGTCATTTTGGCTCCCCTTCCACCCACCCCCAAATTCTTCTGTCTAGAGATGCCACAGATTTTCTGAGACCTTAAGCATTAGTACAATAAGGATGGGGGGGGGGGGGAGAGGTGCTAGAGAGGCACACAAATGCATTGGCCCCCAGTGACAGAGGCCCTTTGTATGCCACTGGTATCTAGTGTCAATGTTATAGTTGGACATGTTACAGAATGATTATGTGCTATGATTATATGGGCAATTATCTTATTTTCTAATATTTCATGTGTCACAAGTAAATAATTCCTGGGGAAAACAAGAGTTTATAAACAATAATTTAACAGTAACCAATCTTTTCACTGATGCTGCCTAGCATAAAAGCAGACATATTTCCTCTCTGAGATCCTATTAGGAAATATTAAGAGGATGTCTAGACTATGGTTAGAACATTTTAAACAAATATTTAAACTTACAGTGCCTACAAGATAACTAAAATGCATTAATGTGTTGTAGAATGAATTGTGAGCTAGAAGATTGTGCATTAATCATATAAACTGGGATCACTTCTACACATACAGGTGCATTTTCAAAGGAGTTACACATGTAAATGTAGCATAGTATTGTAGCAATTTTCCAAAGACACTTAATGCAAGTAAATCCTATTGATAATTCAATGGCATATAGTTAGCTATTTTCAAAAGCCCACTTACACAGGTAAAGTGAATTTACATGTGGAAAACCCATTTTTAAGCATGTAAATGCTTTTGAAAATCAGGCCCATAATATTTCATAAATAAATAAATATTTTTAGATGGATGCACCTATGCCACTTATAGTTCTTGTCAGACTCATTGTACAATTAGCTCTGTGCAAACTGGAAGATTATCTCTGCCTTTTCTCAAGATGAGATGAGAAATCAAATCTTGTCAAAGAATATAAGGAGATTAAAGCCATTCACATTTTTTTACATGTTTCAAAAATTTGGAAAGTACTATTAATTTTGATGAGGTTATCTGTCTTTCTATTCAGTTGTCTGTCACAGGAGCTGTCCAGACTAGAGAGCTGAGCAGCAGTGAAATATGCATTGATAAACTCCTATATTATTGGCTACTCTTACTAATATACTATGAATAGGAAAAGATCAGATTGCAGTTTTTTCAAACATACTCATATTAGCTTATGGTAATCATTTCAAAGATTTATCTATTTCTTTTTATGCTTTCCAGCATACAGAATGCTGGAAAGAATTATGTCCATTTGCCTGTCGTTAAAAATAAGAACATAAGAACATAAGAAATTGCCATGCTGGGTCAGACCAAGGTTCCATCAAGCACAACATCCTGTTTACAACAGAGGCTAAACCAGGACACAAGAACCTGGCAAGTACCCAAACACTAAGAAGATCCCATGCTACTGATGCAATTAATAGCAGAGGCTATTCCCTAAGGCCCGGATTTTAAAAGGGTTACGCGCATAAGTTATGGGCATAGGGCAGCGCGTGCAGGGCTCGGCGCGCGCAAGTTGCACAAATGTGCACCCCCTTGCGCGCGCCGACCCCGGATTTTATAAGATACGTGCGTATCTTATAAAATCCGGCGTACTTTTGTTCGCGCCTGGTACGCGAACAAAAGTACATGCGCACGTAGATTTAGAAAATCTACCCCTAAGTTAACTTGATTTATAGCAGCTAATGGACTTCTCCAAGAACTTATCCAAATCTTTTTTAAACCCAGCTACACTAACTGCACTAACCACATCTTCTGGCAACAAATTCCAGAACTTAATTGTGCGTTGAGTGAAAAAGAATTTTCTTTGATTAGTCTTAGTCTTAGTCTTAAAATTTGTATTGGTTACATAAACAATACAACAAAGCCAGAGGTGCTGTGACTCTTAGAAACCCTCGAACAAGATATAAAACTATGTTTACCGCCCTACCCTCCCCAAACCCACCTGCCCATCCCCCTCCCTACTGACTAAAACCGCAGCAACAACCAGTCCCACACTGTGTTGCTGAATACCCAAAGAAACAGCTGGAAGCGCTTCAGTATCTGTCGAAATCAGAGAAAACCTGGAATCAGTCATTTAAAATCAAACTCCTGGATCGGTGTGGAAGAGCCTGGATATAAGGGTCCCATATTGACAAGAATTTTTGGCGTAGAAAGGAGAGCACTGAGAGGCCAAATCATCCATGCGCAGCATGTGATGAAGGTGATTACGCCAGGTCCAGAAGGAAGGGGCAGCTGTATCCCGCCAGTGCAGCAAAATCACTTTTTTACCCACTAAACATGCTTTCTGGTTAATGTGCTACTTACTAACTTCATGGAGTGCCCCCTAGTCCTTCTATTATCCGAAAGTATAAATAACCGATTCACATCTACTTGTTCAAGACCTCTCGTGATTTTAAACACCTCTATCATATCCCGAGAGTGGGAGATCGCTCCCAGGACTCCCACTGGACCACCAGGTACTTGTAAAAAGTTTTTGGAGGGGTCAGGAGGGTGGAGGAAGCTAAGGGATCCGTTTTAAAGGGTCAGGGTGGGGTTTTTGTTTATCAGCTTGGGTGCAGCCAATAAACCCGATTGGGCTGCACGAAAAAAAAAATCATGATGTGAATCGGAACCGGAATCGGAACCGATTCCGGTTCCGATTCACATCTCTAAAAGCAAGAGCAAAGTCATTCAAGTAGAGATGTAGATGCTGCCCCAAGGAGCAGAGAGGCGTGGAGCAAGTTGCTAATGTGGAGGCATAGGCACTGCCCTGAGGAGCAGGAAGTGCAAAGCAAGTTGCTGGCGTAGAAACGTAGGCACTGCCGTGAGGAGCGGGGGAGTGCAAGGCAAGTTGCTGGTGTAGAGACATAGGCACTGCCCTGAGGAGTGGGGAAGTGCAGAGCCAGTTGCAGTGTAGAGATGTAAATACTGCCCCGAGGAACGGGGGAGTGCGGAGCAAGTAACTGGCATAGAGACGTAGGCACAAAAGTAGACACGGCCCCGAGGAGCAGGGAAGTGTGGAGCAAGAGTCTCTGTAAGATGGTTCCAGGGCAACCCCGAGGAGCAGGGAGGCCAACAGGCAGGACCTCTGGAGAGGCGCATGGACCACCCCGAGGACCGGGGAGGTCTAGAGACAAGTCTCCCGTGAAGCGCAGAAAGGCCCCCGAGGAGCGGGTACCCGAGCCAGAGTCCAGGAACCGAGGTAGAGATCCAAGCAGGAACAGAAGTCCAGGCAGACAGGCACAAGCACCAGTAGGAAAGGAACTCGTTGCCAAGTCAATTAGTGCAGGGCCAGGGCGGTGCTTATGAATCCCGACTGGTGATGTCATCAATAGGAGATGCCCCTGAGTTCCCACTATAGTGTCCTTAAAGGTAGACTCAGTGGCGCGCGTGTGCCTATGAAGGCTCGGAGGAGGCATGGAGGTCGGTGGCATCCCAGCCGCCTTGAGAAGTCCCTGGAGATAGACGGCATGGGTCGGGAGCGGCTGGCCACAGCTGCGAGTTCGCCCGGAGAGGAGAGCAGGGCAGCATATGATGTGAGTTGGGTCAGCCGCGTGAGGCCGCGGCTGACAGTCATAACAATATCTTGTTATGGCTCTTATTTGAGAGGCCTTCTATCATCACCACACAAATTTTCAAGCTCTGCTGTCGGATGATGCACTTTGTCCAGTATATCATCTAATTCTGCAAACTGCACCTCACATTTTCCAGTGGCTGTTTGCAGTGTTGTAAATTGATTTGCCAGCCTTTCAAGGTCAGATTTGATATCTCGACATGTTTTAAAATGCTGCTCCATTAGTTCTTTGATTCCTTGTAACTCACTCAATACTGTATCCCCCACTGTTTGCTGAACCACTCTTGTCTTGGCCTTTTCAGAGGTAGGAGGGTCTTGTTTTTGACATTTAGCACCAGAAGTAGCTCCATAATTTATGTCCATTTTCCCACCTTTTCCAGACATCTTTGAGTGCGATCTCAATAGTTTTCAGCTCCTAAAGCTGCAGGGAGGTTATCAGATTTTTAAACAGGAGTTTGCAGTGCACAGGAGTGGAATCAAGGGTCCATCGCGTGTAGATTCTCTCGGAACTGGCACACATATACAGTTACTTGTATATGTGTGCCAGTTCCGAGAGAATCGTTTTCCTCCACCATGAAGGAGAAACAGGTGATCCGTCCTTCAAAAAGGCATTTCTGGGGGTGGAAATGAGGAGGGGCTTGCATTTCCACACATACTTGACATTTTCAAAACTATGTGCATACACGTTCCTGAAAAAAAAATCTGCGTATAATAGCAGGTGTAATTGTGCAGGTAGTTTTGGTTGGATAATTTTCAAAGGGAAAGTATACTGGTACTTTCCCTTTTGAAAACTGCTATGACTTAGGCACATAGGCATATATTTGATTTAAAATTTACGCTGGCTGTTACAAAATGTAAGTGGACATTTAAATTCATTCAGTTGGACAAACATCACATATGCATCTAACATTATGAAAATTGACAATTTTTGTGCACCTAAAAAAAGATGAATTTTCATCAAGAAATTGGTCATTTTTTTAAAGTCCACACATTTTGTAATGTGACTAATATCATGAGTGCAAGTTATCCAGCCTTGTGATAAGGAAGCGGAAACGGAGAAGCAGGGTTAAGCCAGGGTTCAAATCCCACTACTGCTCCTTGTGACCTTGGGCAAGTCACTTCACTCTTCATTACCTCAGGTCCAAACTTCTATTGTAGCTCTCTGGAGACAGGGAAATACCTACAGGACCCGAATGTACCATTATCAACTTTGACGTGGTGGATCACTCAGAAAAGGTGGAATATAAATATTGGAAATGTATTAATGCTATTTTCCCATTCTGTATCTATTAAGGGGAGCTTAATAATTCAGTCCTTATGTCCTAACCATGGAAACAGTTGCACCCAGGCAGGGAAATTGTATAGCACACTGCAAGTTACAGATTGCCAAAGTGCATAAGTTTTACCAATTTAAAACATTAATTTATGCACTTAAGTTTGCTTTGAAAATTATCCCTAAGAATATGCACAAGCTAACCAACATTAAATTACACCTGTTCTTTGCAGGGCATAATGTGTAAATCTTAATTTATGTGCCTACTTTAAAAATCAAAAGTATCCATATAAATGTCAACTCCAGCACCCTGCGTGCCTATTTGTTGTATGGATAAAACTATGCACAAAATTGAGTTACATGCATCCTTTTATCCACGCACCCCCACACTATTTTATACTTAGCCATTTATGTGCATAAACCCAGGTAAATGACTTTGAAAATTACCCCTAAGTACACTATATGATTTTTAGCTAGAGGCAATCATTATAAATGTATCCTGAGAGTATTACATTAATTTAAACATTGGCATTGCTTGACACATGCAGATCATGCACTACATCCTGAATATACCAAAGAATCATTTTCCTAAGCTTAGCTTACCCTACCATGAGCTATTTATTCTGTTAAATTCTAATTATGGATCTTCCTCTTAACAGATTGTGCTTACTCTTCAATATCAGTTATGGCTTCCTGGCTTTTTTTTTTTTCAGTTTTGTATGTTTGTGTTGTCTTTGTCTATCTTGCTTACAGTAGATGATCTCAAAAGTCATTTAAAGTAATGAGAACTGAAACCATGCAACCCCTAGGTAATGATGAAAACCTGCAAACATGCTGATGAATTTCAAACAATGGAAACATAGTGTTGTATGATTATAGCCACCAGTTTATTTTAAACTTTAATTGGCAGATTATTTCCCAGCTGGATATAGTGAAGTGATTGGTGGGTTGCTTGTGTGCAGGGAGTGTTGTTTGTTGAAGCAATTTTAGAAAAAGGAGCATAGCTTGCATGAAACTGATTTTTAGTACTAAGACAAGGATCCAATTTGAGTCCCACGGATTCTTTGTCCTCATGTCTTAAACTGGAATTTGTTGCGCATCCCGTCCACGCTCGGCCCACACCCGGGCCTGCTCACCTCACTAACTCCTCCATGGATCCCGGGTCGTCCTCCCCTGCAGCAGCAGTGAGCACAGCTAGGCCTCAGCGTCCCACGGCGGCGGCGGTTGCCGGGCCTTCCACCTCCAGCCAGGCCTCTCGGTGAGGTTCGCATCCTCTGTGGCACTGGCCCCACCCCTAGGCGCACATGCACGGACCGCCCGGTCCCTTAAAGGGCCAGGGGCGGATCCTGCTCCGCGGCACACCCTGATTGATCGCTGCTTAAGAGGAAGTGCCTGCCTTTACTTCCTCGCCTTGGCAATCGGGGCGATCACGCTATGATATCAAGTTTGCCTCTGCGTTTCCAGTCTTTGTTCTAGTCTCATTCCAGCCTTGTTCCAGTTTTGTTCCAGCCTTGTTCCAGTCCTGTTCCAGTCCTGTTCCAGCATCCTTCTGTTCCAGCATCCTCCTGTTCCTGTGTCTCCCCAGGTAGTACCTCTCGGACTGTCTTCCCAGTACTGACCTCTGCCTGTTCTTGACTACGTTGATCGCTGCGTGGATTTGACCTTTGTCTGTTTCCTCGACCTCGTCTGCATGCTGCCTGGAACCGACCTCTGCCTGAACACTGACCACATCTGCACGCTGCCTGGAACTGACCACTGCCTGACCATTGACCACGTCTCACTGCTGCCTGGAACCTGACCTCTGCTTTGCCTGACTGCCCATGGACTGATCACTGGAACTTGACCTCTGCTTTGGCTGACTACCCATGGACTGACCACTGGTATTGACCCCTGCTTTGACTGACTACACTATCTTGACTCTGGTTCTGATCCTTGCCATATATTCAGAGACTCTCTTTTGGCCTTCTCTGGCATCCCGGACTCATAGCCTGAACATCGACCGCGCACCCTTGATCATGGTGGGCACACCCCTGAACTTTCTTTCAAGGAGATCCTGCGAGTCCCACCTAAGACCAGGCGGCCCGGATAACCAAAGGCTCAACCCAAGGGAACCCCGGGTTGCTAGTGGTGAAGCTCCAGCTAGCCTCTGCCTCCTTCTGTGCTCCGCCTGCTGGTGGCAGGCGCTCTCTGGGTCCGACCAGAGAGCCTACCAGTCCTGCACTAGGTCAAGGGTCCACCTCCCGGTGCAACAGAATTAACACCATCTCCAAAACCATGACAGTTTCAGCATAAGAATGTTATGAACCTACTAGGGAGTTAGCAATCTGTTATGGACTTGCTAGAAAGTTAGCAATCTGTTAGGAACTCCAGGAGGAGTTAGCAATCTTGTTATGAGCGGACTCCTATGGAGGGAGGAGTTAGCAATCTGTTATGCTTTGACTCCTGAGGAAGGGAGGAGTTAGCACTCTGTTAGGTATTGGTTCCTATGGAAGGAGGAGTTAGCAAACTGTTATGATCTATTCCTCAAGAAGGGAGGAGTTAGCAATCTGTAATGAATCTGCTCCTGTGGAAGGAGGAGGTAGTAATCTGATATGCTCAGCTCCTGTAGAGGAAGTAGTAAACAATCTGTAAGAGTTAAGACTGCGGAGTAGCAATCTGTTATGAGTCTGTTGCTGAAAGCTCCTGATGGAGAAGGAGTAGCAATCTGTTACCAGCGGAGTGCTTGGAGAGGACACTCAGCTATAGAGGAATGTAGATCCTTGGGCCAACGGCAGATGACTGCGCCCCCAGGAGGATATCCTGAGAGGGACCACCGGCTAGGCTTAGGTTATGGAGACAGACACAGATATTTCTTTTATTAAACAGGTTAGTAAAACCACCAGAGGTGGCAGTAGTGAGCTGATATGCCAGGCAGGGCTGAAGTCCCTCAGGAACTGGAACAGCGATCCCAGGGTTGCTGAGCTGTAGAGAAACTATAGATAGTGAGTAGACAGGGTATGCTGTGTTCATAGCCAGAACTAGATGGCAAAACTCACATAAGGTCTATAGGAAACTCAGTAGCTGGAAAGGGTTAGGCCCTCGAGGAGCGAGTACCTGGTTCCAGGGAAAGCTCTGAAAGAGCGGTGGTAACTCACGAATGTCTGTACCTGCGACAGCTTCTAGGCAGTAGATAATCTTCAGTGTTCAGGAACATGGACCCTCGAGGAGCGAGTACTGGTTCCTATCTGCAGTCTGAAATAAAGAAAAGAGAGCGAGGCCCCCGAGGAGCGGGTACCCCTGGCAAGTCCAAGGAGGCAGAGTTGCTTAGGTAGAGTAAACCTTGCTAACTCGATTCATTAGCAAATACTGAGACCTTTTATATTGGAAGCAGATGACGTCATCTCAGGGGGACGCCCCCGAGGTTTTCGCCCTTGCTGGTACATGTGCGCGCCCTATGTCATCAAGAACATGGCGGATCCACAGCGTCGTGCCGGTCCGGGGACACTGGAGAGAGAGACAAGAAGACACCCGCGGCAGCTAACCATCCATCAGACCCAGAGGAAGTCACCACAGTGGTAAAGAGGGCGGAGTGAGGGCGTCAAGCAGCGACGGACGCAACAAAGAAGCTCTGCTGAAATCTCTCTTCCTTCAGTGAGATCATGAATTCTAGCATTTCTTTTTCCTTTTTCCTATTAAACATTATAAGAATGTATGCTTTATGATATGTATCTTACATATGTTTGTTAGTAAATACATTCAATAGTCATGAAAGTTATGTACCTCAAGGGCCATGCCATGAAGAAACTAAACTACTGAGTCGATAGAAGAGCATCTTCAGGAAGCACTGAGAGTTCATTGGATTGATAAGACATATAGGGATTGATTCATTGGACTGATAAGACATATAGGGATAACACTAGGTTGCAGGTTGGAGTTTTGATAGCAATCACTACTGGTGACCAAAATTATAAGCATCTGGCAGATAACTGATAATGTAGATTGGTGGCCTTTAAATCTCCCAGTACTGTGCTTTCATGAATAATTACAAAATTTGTCATTGGCATCAATAGTGAAATTCAGAAATATTCACAAATTCATTTGTCACCAATGTTTGTCAATGGATTTAAAGGGCCAGTTCTTTACAAGAAATACATTGGAGACTTGATTTTGTAATACATATGTTTAAATTACACAACAAAAATAGATCCTGTATCTGAGTTTAACTGGAGCAAAATCTTTACCAACATTCAAATAAGACTGTAAGAAAAATGAATAAAAGGAGGGAATTACACAAAAGCCTGTCCCACAAAGGCATGACGTAGTGAAATAGCAGGGATGTGCAGTCACTTGAAATGATAGAGGAAATATGAATGACATTTCCAACATCATTTTGTATCATTTTCTAAACAAAATGACAGAAATACAAACAAAATGTCATTTTTTTCATTGTCATTTTACACACTAACTTGTTTTAATAGTTGTTTCAATAGTGCACACTCAAAACAAAATCCAAATGAAATGAAACAAATTAAAAAAAAAAGAAACAAAAAAAGGAAAAAAATGAGAAAACAAAATTAAATTTATTTGCATGCACACCGCTATAACATAGTAACATAGATAAAGGCAGAAGACTAATTGACCCACTCAGTGTATCCTGTCCACACTGCAAGGATATATGTCAGTTGCCAGCTGTAGAAGCTTGACTATTTGTAGTGTATCACTTCTTCTCCAAGTCATTTTTTGTTTCACTCAATGGTTCTCTACCATTCTGGGTGGATGAACACACGGGGTAGATATTGAAAACATATTGGGGCAGATTTTAAAACATACGCGCGGGTGTACATTTGTGTGCGCAATCCGGCATGCACAAATGCACGCCCGATTTTATAACATGCGTGCGCAGCCGTGCGCACGTATGTTATAAAATCAGGGGTCGGCACGTGCAAGGGGGTGCACAATTATGCACCTTGCGTGCACCGAGCCACGCTGCTTTCCTCCGTTCCCTACCCCCCCACTCCACCTTTCCTTCCCCTAATTCTCTCGCCTCTCCAGCCCTAAACTAAACCTCCCTAAAAAAGTTATCTTACCTAGTTACGCCTGCCTTGGGCAGGCGCAAGTTGCTCGTGCTGGCCAATGGCCGGCCCACGATCCTGGGCACAGCAGCAAATGGCCACTGTGCCTGAAGGCTCCTGCCCTGCCCTGCCCACACCCCACCCCTTTTTTCAAGCCCCGGGACTTACACGCGTCCCAGGGCTTTATGCTCGCTGCCGGACCTTTTGCAAATAGGCCTAGCACGCATAAGCCCCCCTACGTGCGAAAATCTGCCTTCTCTGGCTCCTGGACTCCTTGACCTGAACATCAACCACACACCTTTGTTCGTGGTGGGCACACCTCTGAACTTTATCTCTCAGAGATCCTGCGAGACCCACCTAAGCCCAGGCGGCCCGGGTAACCAAGGGCTCAACCTGAGGGAACCCCGGGTTGCTATTGGTGAAGCTCCAGCTAGCCTCTGTCTCCTCCTGTGCTGGTGGCAGGCGTTCTCTGGATCCAACCAGGGAGCCTATCAATCCTGCACCAGGCCAAGTGTCCACCTCCCAGCGCAACAAGAATGATGAATCTAGGGGTTAGTTTTTAATTTTCTATTCATCTTGCCTGTGTAATGAAATTCACAGAGCTATGTATTCATGTAATTAACAATTTTAGATGCATGGGTTATCTTCTGTGTCACAGGGAATGGCAACATTGATAGCCATAAATAATCACATCAATTTCACTATTTGCAGAAGGATTTGCATGCTGGGTCTTTTTATGAATTTTTAATTGCCAACAAATAATATAAACAGTTTAACCATTGATTAAAGGCAAAGAAAAATCATAAGACAGTTGTTTTTCTTCACATATTTTCACATTGCTCCTAGCTTCCTTACCTCCCTAGATTGCTGCTATTTAACACGATCTTCATCTCTAGAGAGTAAGGACTTGATTTTCTAAATGAATTAAATAGGTTCCCTTGTGTAAGGGGAGCATAATGACAGCATGCTGGAAATTAGTCTCTCATTGCTCTACTGGGTTTTTGCTAACAGCTTCTGATGGGATTGCTTGAGGACTTAAGCAGCTGAGCTCTACTAGACCGCCAAACTGAGAGACAAGTCAGTGTAAGCTCCAAAACCTATTTACAAACTGATCTACTTTCCTGAAAAGCACTCTATAGTCCTTTCATATGTATCCCTAGAGATTTTTAATGCTTTTTTATGCATTTCCATTTTGGCAGATTTTAAAGGAGCAAGCTACCATGTACAGTCTTCTCGCCTTGCTCTGTGCTACACCCAAGGAGATTTTCCTGCCTTTGACTAGTCTTGGGCAGGGCAGTCAGTATGGGTGAGCAGCACAGGTGCCTGTTTGGGGTGGCTAGTTGAAGGAAAACCAGAAAATATAGAAAAGTGGGATGAGTTGTGTATCACCATCCCCCTTCTGCGTACTTCACCTTCCCCCGACATGCATGTTCACGCTCCTAAATGTAGGAAGATTTTCAGCTGAATATAAGAACCATACAGCGTAATTTTTAAAGGAAAATGTAAATGTAGCATACTATTATAACAATTTTCAAAAATTCATTTGCCCACGTTAAGTACTCTTTGAAAACTGGTACAATATATGTTATTGAATTGTCAATAAGTTTTACCCACAGTGCACTTAATGCAGGTAAGTGGGCTTTTGAAAATTGCTTTGATAATATGTTACATTTACATTTTCCTTTGAAAATTACCCTGTAAGCTTTTAGCTAAAAATTCACCTAAATTTAGGGAAGTAAAACTTAGGCCTGGATTCATTATTCTCGCAGAGAATAGTGAATCCCGCGGTACTGGGGGTGGGGGGCGGGCCTGCGAAAGCCGGCAGCCATCGCACCACTGTGGTGCGCTGGCTGCCGGCTTTCGCACTGAATAACTACACCATAACTACACCATAAAAGGGGTAGTTATTCGGCGCAAAACTGGTGGCGATAAGGGTCCTTACCTTTTGCCGCCAGCGATGTCCCTGCAGCATGGACCCCGGTGCCGCCCCGACTCCTCCTCTTTCAGGGCCGACTCGGCCCGACTCGGCCCCAATCACCCTATCGCACGTGAAAAGTCTCTTTTCACGTGCAAAAGCTATTCAAAATGATCCCCTTAGAATCCTAAATTTAGGCTTGTAATTCATGTGTCTAGATTTAGGAGCCTAACATAGGTGCCTAGTGTTGAAAATCAGCACAAGGCACCTAACTTTTTTTCTCCACCCTAACTCTACCCATGTAACTGCTCACTTTTTAGGGACCTAAATTTAGGTTCCTTATGAAATTAAGACCCTAAATGTAGTTGCTCATTCCTAGGCCTACCAAGGGGCCAAGTAAGGCTTCTAACTTCCTAAGTTAACACCTAAACCCTTTTAAAATTGACCCTTTTGGATTTTCTCCCATCCTGTTCCTATGGGAAAAAAGGATTAGTGAATCAGGCCCTGAATATTAATATTAAATGCAGAGGAGTGGCGTAGTAGCCTAGTGGTCAGAGCATTGGTACCTAAGCCAGGGTTTAAGTCCCACTCAGGGATTGCTAAAGGCAAATGACCCCTCCAGCTGGCAAAAATAAAAACAATGAATAACCTTTTGGAGTAGAGGAGTAGCCTAGTGTTTAGAGCAGCGGCCTATGGACCAGGGTTCATGTCCTACTGTTACTCCTTGTGACGGTACAAACTTACAGGGTCATTCTTTATTCTGCGATGACATGCAAATTAGGGGAAGAAGAGGAGTGTGGGCGAGATTTGGGTGGGGTTATGACCCAGCAGCACAGCTGGCAATAATGCTTCCCACATTATCGCCGGCAGCATCACGGGAAATAACACCACCTTTTCCCATGGTGCTATGGGGGTGATAGTGTGCGGGCGAAACCTCACCGTCGTGATGCAACTGGCTGTCCACTATCGCCTCTGCACCCCTTTTTTTTTCGCAACTCATCATTCTGCTATAAATATGTTATGCCCATCGGTCACAGATGGCTGTGACCACTATTGCTCACCTCCTTCTTTGCAGCTTTGACACCGGCCTGCCTACAGCTCCCTGGAATCCCTGGACACCGTGGACGCTGCTGACTGCCATCTTGCCCTCAGAATCCCCTAGGCGCATGAGCGCACAGGCCAGTCTTAAGCACGTCATGGTGGGAAACTTGGACGGTCCCTCCGGATGATGTCATCCTTCCAGAACATTTAAGCCGGCTGGCCCTGCCTACCGACAACTTGGCAACGAGTTCCCTCATTGCTGAATCCACTTCGCTCACTACGGACTTCCCGTTCCAGTTCCTGCTCTTTGGCGTAAGACGATCTGGGTACCTGCTCCTCGGGGGCCCTTCCCCGTCTCTGGTTATCCACTCTTCGGGGGGTCTTTCACCTTGGACTGCTGCTTGCCCCATTTCCAGGAGAAGCCCTGGGAAATGGGAACTCTCTGCCTGAAGAAATTAGATTGCAAGCCAATATCAAAAAATTTAAGGCAGATCTTAAAACGTGGCTGTTTAAATGTGCCAACTTAGAAACTCAATGACAGCAGAATATGGTTTTACCACAGCACATTCTTATTTTGTATTTTATAGTTTTTATCTTCCTGCCTTTTAATTAATTTAAAGTTTATTTTCTTATTTATGATTATTGATGCTTCACTGATTATTAAGTATTTTATATTATTTGTTTATGTATTATATTTTCTTACTTTAATTTATTGTTCACCGTTATGATGGTTTTACCGAAATGATGGTATAAAAATAAATGTTATGTTCGTATAATCGAACATAAAAGCACCATCGCGCGTCAACATGTAGAAGCACCGGTGGTACAACATTGTTTACAATATTGTCATTCTTTTGAAGTTCTACACTTTGCGGTGATCGAAAGACTGATACCTAGTAACAGAGGAGGTGATTTTGATAACTACCTTTTACGCAGGGAACAGAAATGGATACATTATTTTGACACAGTAGTCCCTAAGGGCTTAAATAAGGAAATTGATTGGTCTGTTTTTTAGCCCTTTGCAGTGTGGGATCACTAGTTCCTTTGAAAAGTTTTTTGGATAGGATTTCCGGTGACGTATGAAGACTAAGTGAAATTTAAATGCCAGCCGGTAATGATGACTTGAAAGACGCGTTGGCGCCATATTTGAAAGTGTTGGGTGAGACGGTTTTGCTGTCCGAGTGAGTTTTTTCCTTTGCTGTGCTGTAATTGAATTTCATTTGAACCTGTGCCCATGCATATATACTTTGTGGTTTTGTGAGTTTGTAGATTTGATTTTATTCATTTTTTGTTTTTAAGATGTTGAAGAATATTGGCCTTTTCAAGTAAAAGCATTTGAAAAAATCCCCTGAGGAAGATTGCAATGACAATCGAAACATGAATCATGTCAGGAGTATTTTGAATTATATTTTATGACCATCTCAGGACATTCTAACGAATTGGCTAAGTATTCCTTTTTCCAACATTTTTGATGTGGGAATTTTAATATCAGTTTTGATATAGCTTAGATGTGGGAAGTATAAGGTTTTTTCACGGATACGTTTAAAACTTTTTTTGGATGATTTAACATATTCAGTATTAATAAAAGCATCTCTGAAATTATATAAGATTAGAATCAATGTTGAGCAATATGACAATAAATGATTGAATGTTACACATTGCTTTGTAAGCTGATTTAAGCTTGCGGCCCACTGCGAGGCGAGAGGCTGCAGATTGAAATTCCAAAGCAACTATTTATGATATTGTCATTTGCTACAATTTGTTTTGACTTTAATGATTGGATTTTGATCCTTTTCCCTCTCTTCTGTGATTTTTTGATTTATTAGAGAGGTGTTTCTGCTTCTTGTTTTTTGATAAAAATAAACAAACCTTAAACCTTAAACCTTAAACCTTACAATTCACAGCCAAGTTCTGGAGATCTCTCTGTAAGAAATTTGATATTTCTCTGGACCTGACTTCCGGCTATCACCCGCAAGCCAACGGACAAACTGAAAGGATGAACCGGATTTTAAAGCAGTTCCTCCGGGCCTACGTCAACTCAAGACAGAACGATTGGGCCGAGCTGCTTCCCTGGGCAGAATTTGCGCTGAATTCACATCCTTCAGTTTCCACAGGCTCTTCGCCCTTTCAACTAGTTTATGGTCGCCAGCCCTTACCTCTATTACTGATACCTTTATCGGTGACCTCTCCAGCCGCTCAAGCTTCAGCACAAGAATTACATCAGCTATGGGAAAACACTAAGGGATATATTTTTAAAAACAGCGTGATCGCGTATTTTGTTTATAAGATACGCGCATAGCCGCGCGTATCCTCTAAAATCCTGGATCGGCGCGCGCAAGGCTGCCGATTTTGGGCAGCCGGCGTGCGCCGAGCCGCGCAGCCTGCCTCCGTTCCCTCTGAGGCCGCTCCAAAATTGGAGCGGCCTCGGAGAGAACTCTCTTTCACCCTCTCCTCACCTTCCCCTCCCTTCCTCTACCTAACCCCCCCCCCCCCCGGCCCTATCTAAACCCCCCCCTTACCTTTGTCCGTAGATTTACGCCTGCGAGAAGCAGACATAAATCTACGCACGCCAGCGGGCTGCTGGCGCGCCGTCCTCCGACCCGGGGGCTGGTCCGAAGGCCTGGACCACGCCCCTGGGCCTGGACCCCGCCCCTGGTCCCGCCCCCGAAACACCACGCCCTGCCCCCGAAACGCGCGTCATTGGGTCCCGCCCCCGACACGCCCCCTTCGACAAACCCCGGGACCTACGCACGTCCCGGGGCTCTGCGCGTGCCGGCGGCCTATGGAAAATAGGCGCGCCGGCGCGCAAGGCCCTGCTCGCGAAAATCCAGGCAAATTTACGCGAGCAGGGCTTTTAAAATCCGCCCGTAAGGCTCTACTTCAAAAGGCTGGACAACAAGGGGCGGATTTTCAGAGCCCTGCTCGCCGGGAAGCCTATTTTACATAGGCCTCCCGGCGCGCGCAGAGCCCCGGGACTCGCGTAAGTCCCGGGGTTCTCCGAGGGGGGCGTGTCGGGGGCGTGTCGGGGGCGGGCCCGGTCGTCGCGGCGTTTCGGGAGCGTGTCGGCAGCGTTTTGGGGGCGGGGTATGGGGGCGTGGCTACGGCCCAGGGCGGTCCGGGGGCGTGGCCGCGCCCTCCGTACCCGCCCCCAGGTCGCGGCCCAGCGCGCAGGAGGCCCGCTCGCGCGCGGGGATTTACGCCTCCCTCCGGGAGGCGTAAATCCCCCGACAAAGGTAAGGGGGGGGTTTAGACAGGGCCGGGCGGGTGGGTTAGGTAGGGGAAGGGAGGGGAAGGTGAGGGGAGGGCAAAGGAAAGTTCCCTCCGAGGCCGCTCCGATTTCGGAGCGGCCTCGGAGGGAACGGGGTAGGCTGCGCGGCTCGGCGCGTGCCGGCTATACGTAATTGATAGCCTTGCGCGCGCCGATCCAGGATTTTAGCAGATACGCGTGGCTCCGCGCGTATCTACTAAAATCCAGCGTACTTTTGTTTGCGCCTGGAGCGCAAACAAAAGTAGGCTATTTGCGCGCCTTTTAAAATCCGCCCCCAAGTGAAGAAGTTTTATGATGCCCATCACAGAGCAGCTCCACAACTTCAGCCCGGAGATAAGGTATGGTTAAGTACCCATTTCATT
Organism: Rhinatrema bivittatum; assembly: GCF_901001135.1. NCBI lineage: Eukaryota > Metazoa > Chordata > Amphibia > Gymnophiona > Rhinatrematidae > Rhinatrema > Rhinatrema bivittatum. The sequence continues at coordinate 180,528,283 of NC_042616.1, forward strand.
CATCTCAAATTGCCTTCAATTCGATTTGCACTTCAATATATAGAACCATTTCCTATACTACGTCGCTTGGGTCCAGTCACATACAGCTTGAAGTTACCATCATCACTAAAGATCCACAATGCCTTCCACATCTCCCTGCTGAAACCACTCATCTTGTCCAAGTTTTCAAAGAAGACACCTGAGCCACAGCCCCTCTCTGCGGAGGAAGACATAACCTACTGGTCCGAAACCTGGGAAGGTTTCGGACCACAGGAAAACAGCTGGGAACCCACAAGTAATATTTTGGACAAAGAACTAATCAGGCAATTCTATCTGGCTCACCCCAGGAAGCTGAAAGCTCCGGGGAGGGGTCCTAAGACAGGGGGTACTGTTGCACCCGTCGGTTGCAGGCAGTTGCGACCTCTCATGCTCACCTCTTTTTTCCTTGCACCATCAATCATTGGGAGAATGGTGGCCTCCGCCAACCAATGCCAACTTCCCAGGAGTCCCCCGGGACAGCATGGGAGCTGCTGACCACCATCTTACTTCCGGCATCATCTAGGCACGCGCGCACGCACAGGGCCTCCTTATGAATATGTCATGGCGGGAACCTCGGGGGTGTCCCCTCCCGATGACGTCAACACCGCTAGTGTACTTATACTGACTGGCCCATTGTTAAGACAAGTTAACAAGGAGTTCTCTCGCTTGTTAAATCCGCTCTAACTTAGATCTTCTGTTCCAGACTCTCCTTCTGGTATTCTGATGCTCTGAGTACCCGCTCCTCGGGGGCTGTTCAGCGTCTTGGATATACGCTTCTCGGAGGGCCCTCTTGCCTGGGACTTCCTGACCCGCTCCTTGGGTATCTCTGCTGGGACTTCCTTGTGTGAGTACATTCTCCAACTTCTATCAACTTTACTGAAGCTTCCACAGCGTACTTCGTTCCTCGAGCCACTACCATTCTTCAGTTTTTCTACGCTATTCTATCTGTGCCTCAGGATATTCCACAATCTATACAAGGTCTATGGCCTGGTTACTGTATCATTGACCTCTGCCTCCTTGGCATCTATAGTACAGCTTCCTTGGCATACCCCACTTTGTGGGCCACTATTGGATCTGTACTCAGAGGCATTTACATCAGCCTGCAGGAATCCCCGGGTGTACTCCATGCTGCAGGCCACTAACAGACCTTCATATTTACATCATCATCCTGACTACTGTATTTGCTCAAAGACTGTTTTTATTACATTTCCCGCTCCTTGGGTTATGTACTAACTTTTCCCTTAATAAAGTCTCTCTCACAGCTGTGTCCTACGACGCTAAGACCACGTCCACCAACAGTGAGGCCCATGGGGCTCCTCCCTGTGGGCGGAGACATCTCTCACCTCGGCCCGGGGTTCACAAATTCATCAAATCCATAACAATCTATACCCCATGCAGGAATCTTCGCTTCAAAAACAAATTTCTACTTCTAGTTCTTCAACAATAGCTACCAAACTAGTTTCCACCCGAGAGAGTGTATTTTCGATAGCTGGACTCATACTATGGAACTCAATTCCCTCTGAAATGCGTCTAATTCAAGATAAAAACTTATTCAAGAAGCTGTCAAACATTATCTTTTTCTTCAAGCTTTTTCCGATTTATGTAAATCTTAATATTTTAATATTCTATAGACTGTTAATTTTATTTTCTTTTTTAGATCAACATTTATTTTAAGATAACCTATTTGCTTTTACTCTTTATTTTTTATTATAGAAACATAGAAATGACCGCAGAAGAAGACCAAACGGCCCATCCAGTCTGCCCAGCAAGTTTTGCACTTTTTTTTTCTCATTCTTATCTGTTACTCTTGGCTCTTAGTAACCTTTTGATTCTATTTCCCTTCCACCCCCACCATTAATGTAGAGAGCAGTGTTGGAACCACCTCTAAGTGAAATATCTAGCTTAATTAGTTAGGGGTAGTAACCGCTGCAATAAGCAAGCTATACCTATGCTTATTTGTTTACCCAGACTAAATAATTCAGACCTTGTTGGTTGTTGTCTGTATATAGATCTACTTTTCTTCATTCCTCCTGCTGTTGAAGCAGAGAGTTATGCTGAATATGTATGAAGTATCAGTCTTTATCCCCTGCCGTAGAAGCAGAGAGTTATGCTGGATATGCATTGAAAGTGAAGTATCTGACTTTCTCCCCTGCTGTTCAAGCAGAGAGTTATGCTGAATATGTGTGAAGTATCAGTCTTTCTCCCCTGCCATTGAAGCAGAGATCTATGCTGGATATGCGTGATGTATCAGTCTTTCTCCCCTGCCGTTGAAGCAGAGAGCCATGCTGGATATGCATTGAAAGTGAAATACCAGGCTTATTTGGTTTGGGGTAGTAACCGCCGTAACAAGCCAGCTACTCCCCGCTTTTTTGTGAATGCAAATCTTTTTCCACGTTTCCTCTTGCCGTTGAAGCTTAGAGCAATGTTGGAGTCGCATTAACTGTATGTATGTTTATTGAATAAGGGTATTAACTCCAGGCAGTAGCCATCATTCCCATGAGCCACCCACTCTTCATTCACGTCCTCTAGACTTTATGGATCCGCAGTGTTTATCCCACGCCCCTTTGAAGTCCTTCACAGATCTGGTCTTCACCACTTCCTCCGTAAGGGCATTCCAGGCATCCACCACCCTCTCCGTGAAGAAATACTTCCTGACATTGGTTCTGAGTCTTCCTCCCTGGAGCTTCAAATTGTGACCTCTGGTTCTGCTGATTTTTTTCCGATGGAAAAGGTTTGTCATTGTCTTTGGATCATTAAAACCTTTCAAGTATCTGAAAGTCTGTATCATGTCACCTCTGCTCCTCCTTTCCTCCAGGGTGTACATATTTAGATTCTTCAGTCTCTCCTCATAAGTCATTCGATGAAGACCATTCACCCTTTTGGTCGCCCTTCTCTGGACCGCCTCCATCTTGTCTCTGTCTCTTCGGAGATACGGACTCCAGAACTGAACACAGTACTCCAGTTGAGGCTTCACCAAGGACCTGTACAAGGGGATAATCACTTCCCTTTTCCTACTCGATATCCCTCTCTCTATGCAGCCCAGCATTCTTCTGGCTTTAGCTATCGCCTTGTCACATTGTTTCGCCAACTTCAGTTTTTGATGCTGTATTATTTTGATGCTGTATTATTTTGTGATAATATGTATGGTATGCTGTTTTTAAATATATCAGAAGCAGGAAGCTTGCGAGGGAGCCGGTTGGACCGTTGGATATTTGAGGGGTTAAAGAGACACTTAGGGAAGATAAGGCAATCATGAAAAGACTAAATGAATTCTTTGCTTTAGAGATAACTGAGGAAGATGTTGGGGAGATACCCATTCCAGAGACAGTTTTCAGGGGTAGTGATTCAGATGAATGGACTCAAATCATGGTGAACCTGGAAGATGTAGTAGGCCAGATTGTCAAATTGAAGTATAGCAAATCACCTGGACCGGATGGTATACATCCCAGGATTCTGAAAGAACTAAAAAATGAAATTTCAGACCTATTATAAGTAATTTGTAAACTATTATTAAAATAATCCATTGAACCTGAAGACTGGAGGGTGGCCAATATAACCCTGATATATAAAAAGGGCTCCAGAGGTGATCCAGGAAGCAATAAACCGTTGAGTCTGACTTCAGTGCCAGGAAAAATTATGGAAACTATTATAATGAATAAAATCACAGAACATATAGATAGTCATGATTTAATGGGACACAGCCAGCATGGATTTACTCAAGAGAAGTCTTGGCTCACAAATCTGCTACTTTTTTTCAAGGGATGAATAAGCATGTGTATAAAGCTGAACTTATAGATGTGATATATTTAGATTTTAAGAAGGCGTTTGACAAACTCCCTCATGAGAGGCTTCTAAGAAAACTAAAAGTCATGAGATAGGAGGCGATGTCCTTTTGTGGATTGCAAAATGGTTAAAAGACAGGAAACAGAGAATAGAATTAAATCATCTGTTTTCACAGTGGAGAAAGATAAACAGTGGAGTGCCTCAGGCATCTGTACTTGGACCGGTGCTTTTTAATATATTTATAAAAGATCTGGAAAGAGGTACGATGAGTGAGGTGATCAAATTTGCAGATGACACAAAATTATTTAGAGTAGGTTCCTGGAGGAGAAGTACATAAACTGCTATTAAGTCCCTGCTTGTTGCTGGCATTAGTAGCATGGGATCTGTTAATGTTTGGGTACTTGTCAGGCACTTGAGACTTGGACTGGCCATTGTTGGAGACAGGATACTGGGCTTGATGGACCCTTGGTCTGACCTAGTATGGCATATCTTATGTTTTTATGTAACAAAAAACAATATGTCGATAGCTCCCATTAAGGCCCGAGATTAAAATTCATACTCATAGTCCAAGGCTTTTTTCAGTATTGTGTAGTTTTTCATGTCCTCTGTCACTATTTCCCCATGCGCCTCAGAATTTTCAACGTGATCTTATATACCTAAGTCCACTTTGAAAATTCAGGCAAAAGTATGTGTGTACTTTCCTCATGCAGACTTCATTACTAAGAGGACTGCTGAAAATTATCCTCCCTAAGCTTAATAAGTTTTGTTCGTCTCTCATAACAATTATAATACATAATCTTATACAGCCATATTAAAAAACATCATATAACATATCACCTAAAACTATTCCTAAACAAATATGCTTTTAACGTCTTCCTAAAACACCTAAAATCATTAGTCATGCGTATCTCCAAAGGAATAGTGTTCCATAAAACAGGGGCTACTTGTGACAAAGCCCAGTGAGAGGTTTGCTGTAAACGTGCTGCTGACTAGCAGAGCATAAACTTCGTTGAGAACAATATGAGTGTGCAAAAGTTCTCATGTACACAGGGCATTCTCCATATAAAATTTGAGGCACAAATGATAAGATTTTAAATTGAATCCAAGATTCAATCGGCAGCCAGTGCAGCTCTTTTAGCACTGGTGATATGTGGGCAACTTACAATCATCCGGGCAGGAGCATTCATAAATAACTTTAATGTTCTCAACTAGCACTTCAAAAGTCCTATATAGAGTGCATTACAGTAATCCACACAGGATAAAACAAAGGCCTACATTACTGTCTTCTGTTTTCTTGTCTTCCCAGTCTTGCTTGTGCACTCCCTATTCCAGAGAGTACCATAATTCCTGATCCAATGCACCACCTCCAGAAGACCTAAGCACATCCTGTCATCAGTGCATTCCCTGTTCCTCATCTAGTATACTGCCTACAGAAGACCCATGTACTATTCCAGAAAAGTCCTGCCAGCCACCAGAACCTGTGGGTTCAACCCAAGGGGGAGGTGGTGGGTCAGGGAAATCCCCTTATTCATCTGCCCTGACTGTGATGGAAGATTTCTCTCTCTTACACTTTGTCTTTCTCACTCTCTTTATCTTCTCAGTGAAATATTCCAAGGCTTTGCCTTCGCTGGTAGGAAATCTGAGGTCTTTTAGCACAAATAAATGCAAGGCGTCATTTAGTGATAAGAAGGCACATGTGTTCATCAGCAGAAACACATAAAACTAAAATGAGCTTTCATCTAATAACATAGATTTGCTTATTGCAAAAGGCCAAAAGCTCAATATAAATCTGTCAGACCTTGGTCTGAAGGCTTCAATAAATTTCTACAACGAAAAGGGAATGTTCATGCCACCAATGAAAGCTAACCATTGTTGGCTTCATTTGTACCTATCAATCAAAGTTTGAGGGCTCAGAAAAAAATTCAGGAGTTATAATATTGTTTCTCACAAATGGAATCATAATGCTCCCATATCATGCAAGTATTGGAAGGCTCATAAGAATCAACAATTGAATTTGTTGATTTAGGGGGGCAGTCTTCCAAGGGATTCTCTGAAGGTAAACGTGAGCTTACCCACAGAAAAGGGCTTTTTAAAAAAATGTTGTCCCTATCTGCAGGGGAATGTAGGCGTGCTGTCATTTTGAGATCCCAGAGCATTTTCTATCCTGCATACTTTGCGCATGCAAACGATACAAGGGAAGAAATCCTCATGGTTCTATCTGCAGGTGGATATTTTAAGGGAAACTCAGTGGGCAGTTTCTTGGTTAAAATCAACTTGCAGTGGGGGCTGAAAATAGCCCACCCCATTGTAGAAATAGGTCAACAAACAAGTTCTAAGTGATATGTTTTTATTGGACTAATTTAATGTGCTGACTAGTTTTTGAGAGCTCCATTCACATCATCAATGTACAATGTGCTAAGAATGACTGGCAGTTTATCCTGCTAAGTTTTCATTAGCTCTAAAATAAAATTCAATGAAAATTTCTAATTAACCATAAATCATTTTATCTGATCTACCCATTCTCCTAGAACTATAGAAACTGACATATTTAAGGTAACCATATTGTTCCATGTCAAATAGGGCAGGTTGAAATAGTATTAATTTAGCCCATTTTATGTATGTTAGTATGTGGTTAGTGCAGTTAGTATAGCTGTGTTTAAAAAAGGATTGGATAAGTTCTTGGAGGAGAAGTCCATTACCTGCTATTAAGTTGACTTAGAGAATAGCCACTGCCATTAGCAATGGTAACATGGAATAGACTTAGTTTTTGGGTACTTGCCAGGTTCTTATGGCCTGGATTGGCCACTGTTGGAAACAGGATGCTGGGCTTGATGGACCCTTGGTCTGACCCAGTATGGCATTTTCTTATGTTCTTATGTATTTGTAGTTTCAACTTTTTAAGAAAACAGCAGGTCCATAGATATGATATAAAACTAGGACAGACTTGCCATGTTCCTGCTAATATGAAGCAACCTGATCACCTCTGGTATAGAAAAAGCATAAATAATAGGGTGTTTTATACAATATTCATAAATATGAATATAAAACATTATAGGTCTTTCACAAATTATTGTAAGGGCAAAAACCACATCTGCTAATCATAATAGTTATCAGTCACAAGTGAGTTTTTTTCATTTTATAGCAAGTGATAAACATAAAAGGCCCTTGCACAGTTGTGTTTTGGCATTCCTGTTTGTCTGAGAAGAATTTCTCACAAATGATTATACAATTAAAGGAATTAATTTTCTATAAGTCTCAGAGCAGATGCATCATTTGTGAGCTTGTAAAAATAAAGTGACATATAAACACCAACAATATTTTTATAATGTGTCTTTGGATGAATTTTCCTTTCACCCATACATCATTGTAATTGGAATTTTGTGACTCCATATGACTTTGTCATCACTGCTGTTTATCAACTGATGCATATTAATGGAATACACCATCTATGTATCTTCGCCAAAGGCAAATATGTTTGAACCGTTTAGATGGATTAAAAATACTTTTCCTCAAATCTCATAACATCAACATTGGGCTGGTCTGGTGCCATAGGCAAAACCAAGGCCAAGCCATAGTTAAGTAGTTAAGTTGGCACTATATAACAACTTTTTTCATTTAAACATGAAGAAATCTTACAGACTCATGGGTCAGCCATGGGTTTACACATGGCACCAGTCCTGGCCAATTTATATGTTACAACATTTGAGGAAAAATATTTATATCCATCTCAATGGTTGAAACATATTTGCCTTTGGCGAAGATACACAGAGGATATATTCTGTATTTGGTAAGACACAAAGGAAGAATTAATTTTATTCTATTTCATATTAATGGAAGCCATGAAAGGGAAGATAAGGGTGAAGGTGGCTCACAGAATGAAAAGGAAGGAAAATATAGGAAACAAGAAAAGAAGGTGGGAGGTAGAAAAACAATTTGGAAAGTCATGTGTGCAAAAATACTTTTAAGGGATGAGTCACTGAAGGTCATTAAAGTTATCATGCATTCTAAACCAGTTTCATCATCCATATGAGACTCCTCAGGAATTAAAAAAAAGTCATGGAATAAGAGGCAATGTTCTATTGTAGACCGAAATTGGTTAAAAAATAGAAAACAAAGAGCATGTCTAAATGGCCATTTTTCCTAAAGGAAATAGGTAAATAGTGACGTGCTCCATGGATCTATACTGGGATCAGTGCTGTTCAACATATTCATCAATGATCTGGAAAACAGAGCATTGAGTGAGGTGATCAAATTTGCAGATCACACAAAATTATTCAAAGTTGTTAAAATAAGAGCAGATTGTGAGAAACTACAGAAGACTGAGATACATGGAGACTGAGAGACTGAACATCTAAATGGCAGATGGTATTTAATGTAGTAAAGTGCAAAGTGATGCCCATAGGAAAAAAAATGAACCCTAACTATAATGCTGGGTTCCATCTTAGGAATCACTGTCCAGGAAAAGGATCTTGGAGCCACTGCAGTCTAAAAGTTAGATAGAATGTTAGATATTATTTGGAAAGGAACATTATAATGCCTATGTATAGATCTATGATGAGGCCGCACCTTGAGTATTGTGTGAATTTTTGGTTGTCCTATCACAGAAAAGATATAGCAGAAAAAGAAAAAGCACAAAGAAGGGCAACAAAATTGAAAAAGAGGATGGAACAGCTCCCTTATGATAAAAGCTAAACAAGTTAGGGTTCTTCTGCTTGGACAAGAGACAACTATGAAAGGATATGATAGTGGTTTATAAAATCATGAGTGGGGTAGAACAGATGACTAGGGGATGGCTATTTACCTTTTCAAATAGTACTAAAACTAGGAGACACTCCATAAAACTAACAGTAGCAGATTTAAAATAAAATGAAAGTATTTTTTTCTCTCAACAAAGAATCAAACCGTGAAGTTTGTTCCCAAAGAATGTGGTGAAAGCAACTAGCATAGCTGGGTTTAAAGAATTTTGATGACTTCATGGAGGAAAAGTCCATTAACCATTATTAGCCAAGTAGACTTGGGAAAACTATGGCTAATCCATGGAACTGAGAAACAAGGAATGGATCTCCTCTTTGGGACTTGCTGGATACTAGTGACCTAGATTGATCACTGTCAGAGATGCTGAGCGAGATGGACCTTTGGTCTGACTCAGCATGGCATATATTATGTTCTTGTATATGAACAATAAATAGCATTCTGTCCACCAAAGCACTAATGTTCACTTTTAGCCATCTACTTAAGTGTGTAAATGGTAAACCATAACTGGGTACATGCTAATGAGCATAATAAAATGCAAATTAAGGTATAATGAGCTTACAAAATTTGTCTTCCAATTAAACTACAAGCCAACGGAGACTACCCCTTGCGAGCCCCTTAGAGATTCCCACAGGCCGGCAGGTCTTAGGTGGGGGTCCTCTGCTGAAGACCTGAAGAACCATCACTAAAGCTGGGGCATGCAGGCAAATTCGGGGCAAGCAGCAATCCAGGAGGGTCCAGTGGTCAGGCAGTGGTCAGTGGCAGGTGGTGTTCAGGGAAGGCCCAGTACTCAGGTAGTGGTCAGTGACAGGGGGCAATAAAGAGAAGCCCAGGAAACAAGCCAAGATCAATACCAAGTATCCATCCAATGGAAGGCAGGACAGATAGGCAGAGCAGGGAGATGAGGAGCAATACAGGAGGCAAGGCAAACTGAAGAACTGAAGAACAGAAGACTGACTATGAGACTGAAGGACACAGAAGAATGCTGGAACAAAAGAATAGACCACAAGGACTGAAGATCAAAGATAGGAGCTCTAACTGAAGGATGAAGACAGGATCTGTAACTGAAGAACAGATGAGCTAAAACTGAAGAGCAGACAAGCTGAAACTGAAGAGCAGATGATCTGAAGAACAGGATGCTGGCAACTCACACTAACAAAGCAGACAAACCTGTTGCGAAGGCAAAGAAGGACTAAAGCGCTGCCATTTTATAGGGCTTAGGCAGTAACTTCTTCAACAGGGGCCACGAGGTCCTTCTCACCAAAGTCCCTTTAAATGTGGGGCAGAGACGCTCACGCACCTAGGGAGGGCGTGCCACAACAGGAGTTGGTAGCAGCATATCCCCATGAAGAGGAGTGGCAGTCAGGCTCAGTGGTGTCCTGCCCTATGCACTGGTGGCTTCCAGCTGCATCTTGGCCCGGGCCCAGGAGTAAGAGTGGTGGTCAATTGTGCATCCCACAGACTATCAATCGCAACAGGCATGTAAAAGTGAGAACAAGTGTATGTGTGTGTATACAAGCATGGCAGCCTGAATGTGAGAGCATGTAAGAGAGATAGCTTATGTGTGTACATATATATGGGAGTGGGAGCCTGCATGTGAGAGAGAGCATGTGATAGCCTGTGTGCTTTTGTGGGAATATGAAACTGTGTGTGAGAGAGCATCTAAAAGTGAGACCCTGCATGTATGTCTGTGGTGGGGGGGGGGATGACAGCCTGCATGTGAGAGGGCCTGTTGGAGTTTTCATGTGACAGAGACAGCATATGTGAGCTTATGTGTTTGTGTGAGAGAGAGCATGTAAGAGTGAGAACCTGTGTATGTCTATGGGAAAGTTTGCGTGTGAGAGACAGCATGTGGGAATGAGAGTGAGAGCCTCTGTGTGTGTGTTTATGGGAAAGGAAGCATGAATGTAAGAGTATGTGAGAGTGAGCGCCTGTGAGTGTGTGTGTGTTTGGGAATGTTGTGACCGTCGCTGCTCGACGCCCTCACTCCGCCCTCTTTACCTCTGTGGCAACTCCCTCCGGGTCTGATGGATGGCTGGCTGCCGAGGCGTCTCCATGCCGTCTCCCTCCGGCGTCCCCGGACCGGCTTGACGTTGCAGATCCGCCATGTTGCCTGAAGACTTAGGGCGTGCGCGCGCTCTGATTGAAGTACCAGCAAGGGCGCGAACCTCAGGGGCGTCCCCCTGAGATGACGTCATCTGCTTCCTATATTTAAAGGTCTCAATTTCGCTAATTAACTGAGTTAGCAAGGATTCACTAAGGACTCGTTTTGGCTATCCAAGCTAGTCTGCCTCCTCGGACTTATCAGAGGTACCCACTCCTCGGGGGCTTCGCTCTTTTTCTTTACTTTCAGATTACAGATAGGAACCGGTACTCGCTCCTCAAGGGCCCATGAGGGCCCATGTTCCTGGACATTCTGAAGATTCTCTACTGCCTGGAAGCTATCGCTGCTACAAACAATTGTGAGTTACCATCGCTCTCTCAGAGCTTTCCCTGGAACCAGGTACTCTCTCCTCAAGGGCCTAAACCTTTCCAGCTCCTGAGCTTCCTTGAAACCTTACGTGAGTTTTGTCATCTAGTTCTGTTCATGAACTCTGCCTACTCTGCCTACTCACTTTCTACAGTTTCTCAACAGCTCAGCCGTCCTGGATCGCTGTTCCAGTACCTGAGGGACTACAGCCCTGCCGGGCATATCAGCTCACTACTGCCACCTCTGGTGGTTTCAAAAACCTGTTTAATAAAAGAACTGTGTGTCTGTCTCCATACTCAAGCCTAGCCAGTGGTTCCTCTCGGGATATCCTCCCAGGGGCGTGGTCATCTGCCACCGGCCCAGGGATCCACCCACTACTATATCAGAATTACAGATTGCTACTCCCAGCTCTACACAGAGCTTTTCTAACAAGATTGCTAACTCCTCCCACTTCAGGAGCCCGCAACAGATTCATAACAGACTGCTATCTCCGCAGCCTAACATCAGATTCCTAACAGATTGCTACTCCTATCTGATTGCTCTGCCCACCAGGCATCAGATCTACAACAGATTGCTAACTCCAGCAACTCGTAGCTTCAGATCAATAACAGGGAATGGGAGCCTTTGTGCGAAAGAAAACATTTTAAAATGAGAACCTGCAAATGTGTGTGTGAGAATGAGAGCCTGCATGTCAGAGAGAGCTTATGAAAGTGGAAACCTGTGTATGGGAATGGGAGCCTATGTGTATGTGAGAGAGAGCATGCAAGAGTGGGATCCTGTGTGAGAGAAAGCTTGTGTGTGAGAGAGCAATTGTGAGAGAGAGCCTGTGAGTGTCTATGAAGGAGGAAAGTAAGAAGACTGGAGGAGAGAGAATATAAGAGACCATGAAAAAAGAATAAGGAAAAGATAGACCATAGAAAAAAAGAGACTGGGACCAACCAATTAGAAAAATAAGATCAGACAACAAAGATAAAAAAAATTATTTTGCCTTTCAGCAAATTGAAATATGCCATCTTTGGGAATGTGCATTTCTTATATATTATTTGCTTTTTATTCAGTATTCCAGAGTTCACAGAGTCTGGTTTCTCTGGTTTTCCATTTCAGTTTTATTTGCATGTTCCTGTTTCTAATTTGTAGTTTCTTATTCTGTATTACATAAGGCTCTGTTTGTCATGTGCATGTTTGACAGAGGTGCAGTATTTTGATTAGCATGTTGCTTCTCTATAGGGATTTGTACCAGTCCGGCTTGTTCTGTTTGTCCAGTAGGTAGTATATTCGTGTTCTAGGAACTGCAGTAATGTTTGCCTTGCTGCCTTTTAATAGATAAGATTGCTGATGTTTGAGTCCTGCGAATTACTGCTGTTAAGGTATGGTATGGCAAGATTCTAGATTATTATTTTTATTTTTTTTTTTGTAGGGGATTGAGTTACTTCACAAAGTGTTTGACAGTCAAGAAAGTTTGGTTTGCTGTCACTGAGGTTACACAAGAATTTGAATATATATTTTTTTTTCTGCATGACCTAGTTTTGTTCTATACCCATTGCAAATCTTAAATTCTTGTGATTATTATAGCTGTTGCTGTTTTATTGTAGTTATGATATTCTCTGCATTTTTGGAATGAAGATTCAAAAAAGAATACATTGATATTTGTTTTATTATGTGATTGGATATGATTATGTTAAATGTTCTTTGTTTACTTGTTACATGATATTGTATATTTATAAACTACAATAAATATAACTAATTTAATCCAGATTAATAAGGCATTTTTAATGTTTGTAACAGCTTGAAATAAAATTAAAATTGTCAGCTCTTGCAGACTACTAAGAAATCCATTGTAGGCTGCATGCTAAGGTATTATTTAAGTGTACAACTAGTAGGGCCTAGAAATGTTTGTCTACTGCCCACCCATCTTAACTTTGGGCCCACCAAAAAAATTCACTGCTGGCTAAGACACTGGGTGGTACCTGCCAGTTGCTAACAGCCAGAAGATGCAAAAGACACAGTCCTTTAACAGTGAAGCATCACAGCTCACCATCATGCTCCCTTGGGTCTTCAGCTATAATGTACAGTAGGTGACCTCTTCCCTCCTAATTAGATGTTCAGTTTCAGGCCTTTGACCTCTAGTCCAAGGCCCTGCATTACATAGACTCCTGCAGGATGTGGGTAGTGTGGTCTCAGATGTAGTGCTAGACAAGGGGGTTGCTGCTTGCAAAGTATCAAAGCCATGCCAAATGGTTTCATCTCTTCTTCATCAGGTCTTCTGCACTTGCATTCTCTTGAATCTGTCTAGAGTTTTGTGATGTGCTTCAGACATCAATAGCACCTGTTAACGTAAGAAGAAGCAGTTAAGTATTAAATGTTGTAGCACATACATGCCATCTGTTCAGCTCACACTTACCACACCCCATTCCAAAGTTTTTCCCCTCCAGGGCATAAGTCCATCCCCATCTTACCCCTCCAGGAGAATGGGACTACTTTACCTTTCAACAAGCATAGGGCCGGATTTTCATAAGGGTCCACGCGTAAATCCAGAGGATTTAGTTAATAAATTGCATACATTGATAACTGGCCTTTCTTGCGCCGGGCCTATTTTAAAAAGGCCCAGCGATGCGCATAAAGCCCCGGGATGCGTGTAAGTCCCGGGGCTTGCAAAAAGGGGCAGTCCGGGGGCGGGGAGGGGGCATGGCAGTCCGGGGGCGGGGCAGGGGTGGGGCCAGAGGCCTCCATACTGCCTCTGGGCCGGGGATTGCATGCCGGGTAGCGTGCGCACATGTACGCCGTGTGCGCTCCTTTTAAAATCTATCCCATAATGAGCATCCAAGGCTAACTAACTCATTTAGAATAGAAATAGGAATGTCTCTGGACACTGGATCTTGTTTTGGGATAGTAAACTATTAACCTGCTGCCTCAACATGCAGATGTACAACAGAATTCAGTTCTTCTGAAAGGTGAAAAATGGCTTCTGGTCCCATGATGCAACAATCTTTTCTCCATGTGGCGCAGGCAATTCAGCCAAAGACTTCCTCCTTCTGTCTTGTTTTGTTTGGTGTTGCCATATCAAGCTGGTTTCTCTTAGATGGTGCATTTGTAGTCCAGGCCTTGATGTTGTTTAATGCACTTAATGATCTTGGGTGACCCACGGGGAAGGACCGAAAATGAAGTGCCCCCCTACCAGTTTCTAGACACATACTAGCAGGGACACAGAATTAACTATTCTGCCTAGGAGTGGCTGGGTAAATGTCTCCCATCCAGTATTGCCGAGATTTATTTATTTATTTTATTTATTTGTAGATTTTTATATACCGACATTAGTAGGGGAACATCACATCGGTTTACATAGAACTAAAATATAGCAAACAAGCTTTACAGGGAAATATGAACAGAATATAGCATAACAGGCTTTACAGGGAACTATGAACAGCATTTTGAGCAGCCTAGAACTATGAACTGAAATATGAACAGCTATGATATAGCAGCCGGTTAAAATAATGATAGAATATGTACAATGCTTTAACTATGGAGTCTGTTATAGGGAGGGGAAAACATTCTATCGTAGGATCATGGACTGTATATCTTTACATAGCAGTGGAGTAAAGGGAAGCATTATCGTCCAGTAGCAGTGGGGGAAAGTGTAAAAGGAGAGTGTATTATTGAATTGGGGCTGATAATGAACAAAATCAGTGGAGAGAACTGCAAAGACGGAAAAAGAGGGGAGGGATGGAAAGAGGAGCTCAGGGTGATTTGAGGGTGTGGGGCCCTTCAGGTGTAAGCCTGCTTGAAGAGCCTTTGTCTGAAGATTTGTCTGAAGCATGGGGAAAAAAATGAGATTTGTCTGAAGCATGGGGGAAAAAAACTCCTCAGCATTAAGGTGTGCACTTTGAATAAATATAGTAATATAGGAAATGTTGACAGATAAATACCAAAATAGCCTGCAAAGTGTTTTGATTTCTAGGAGTAGAAAATTCAGGATGGCTGATTTTCATATGCGAGAAGTCCTCAAACAAATGTAATTCCCCTCTGAAGAATTAATTCATATCAGTAAACAAGAGCACTTCCTATTCATCTACAGTTAAAACAGATTGCAGTTCTCATAAGGGAAACTGTACTGAATTAATTATCTGGGTATCATTTATTTTTAATGTGCATACAGTGGATTACATAGAAACATAGAAACATAGAAATGACGGCAGAAGAAGACCAAAATGGCCCATCAAGTCTGCCCAGCAAGCTACGCACTTTATCCATTTTTTTTTCCCTTTTTCTCTCTCCCACCTGTTACTATTGGCTTCCAGTACCCTCCAGCCCTAATTCCCCTCCACCCAATTAAGAGAGCAGCTTTGAATCTGCCTCCAAGTGACATCCAGCTCAATTGGGGGTAGCAACCGCTGCAACAAGCAGGCCACCCCCTTGCCCCATACTCTTACCACCCTTGTTTTTATTTTTTTGGGGTTTTTTTTGGAAATAGCAGCCCTCCATCCTTCCGCTCCGTGAAGGTGGAACACCAACTACTGGCCACTGGCATCCCGCGCCGTGAATGCCTCTGTGGCTACTGCCGCTCCGTGCAGTGTTTGAATGCCGCTGTGGCTACTGCCTCTCCGTGCAGTGTTTGAATGTCTCCACTTTATTCACGCCCTCTAGACTTGATGGATCCACAGTGTTTATCCCACGCCCCTTTGAAGTCGTTCACAGTTTTAGACTTCACCACTTCCTCCGGAAGGGCATTCCAGGCATCCACCACCCTTTCCGTGAAGAAATACTTCCTGACATTGGTTCTTAGCTTCCTCCCTGGAGCCTCAGCTCGTGACCTCTGGTTCTGCTGATTTTTTTCTGATGGAAAAGGTTTGTTGATGTCTTTGGATCATTAAAGTTTTTCAAGTATCTGAAAGTCTGAATCATATCACCCCTGCTCCTCCTTTCCTCCAGGGAGTACATATTTAGATTCTTCAATCTCTCCTCGTATGTCATCCTATGAAGACCCTCCACCTTCCTGGTCGCCCTTCTCTGAACCGCTTCCATCTTGTCCTTGTCTCTTTGTAGATACGGTCTCCAGAACTGAACACAGTACTCCAGGTGTGGCCTCACCAAGGATCTGTACAAGGGGATAATCACTTCCCTTTTCTTACTCGATATTCCTCTCTCTATGCATCCCAGCATTCTTCTGGCTTTTGCTATCGCCTTGTCGCATTGTTTCGCAGACTTCATATCATTAGACACTATCACTCCAAGGTCCCTCTCCTGCTCCGTGCACATCAGCCTTTCCCCCCCCATTGAATATAGTTCATTTGGATTTCCACTCCCCATATGCATGACTTTGCATTTCTTGGCATTAAATCTCAGCTGCCATATCTTCGACCACTCTTCCAGTTTCCTTAAATCCCGTCTCATTCTCTCCACTCCTTCCGGCGTGTCCACTCTGTTGCAGATCTTAGTGTCGTCCGCAAAAAGATTGGATTATATGTTTCTATGTTTAGTTTTGGGGAGTTTTTTTTTATCCAAAACAGGTGGCTGAATGATATACTGTACTCTGTTTCCTATTAAAATGCCATTTTAGTTATGGGAGAGTAATAGGGGGTCTGTACCAAGCGTCTAAATACTTAATGAAAAATCTGGAGTTTATGATCTATATAACCCATGATCGAGACCATTTCAGATTTTGTATTTTCAACAGCATCACTATTGCCAATATTGTATGGCAGTCAATAAATACTATTTTCTAGGGCCAGCCCAATGGCAAACTCACATTGAAGGATCTGGCTGCAATTCCCAGGTCAGCTCTTCTGCTCCCTGGCTCAGCTATAGAGCAGGAGTGGGCCAATTACAGCCTGCAAGGCCACTTTTCATCCAGCCTCTGGTGTCTTCTTCTTTATCACTACTGGCCCCCTGCCCTTCCCTCCCACCCAGCTCCACCGCACCCCACCCAAAGCCTCAATTATCCCTTTAATCTCCCTTTCATCGTCTCTGTGATCCCAGCTCCAGGGGCTGTGATACAGGCTGCTTCACCACCCCCAGTGGACAACTGGCAAGAGGGAGCTGTGCAAAGCGCCGCCACTTTCATTAGTAATCGGAGGGCCCTCTTCAATAAGAGAGACTGTTGAGTACAGACTGTTGTTACCATTCTCTGGTTTTGTTATTAGGGGTTAGACCCACATTTGGCTTTTCCACTTAGTTATTTCTTACATATTCTGCTACTATTATTCAAAGGCAAATTCCAGTTGTGCTATCTTGCAATATTTATATTATGTTGTATCTTATGCTTTACCGTAATTTTTTTTAAGTTAAAGTCATTCTTATATTCAGAGTGTGGTTTTTCCTAATTCTGGTGGGGGAAATCATATGGGTGGCACTCTCTATCCTTAGTTATTCACAAATCTGCAAGCCACTGTGACTCAGTAGGTTTCTTGTGTGCATGTGTCCCCCTTGTTTGGTGTCAGTTACAATGTAGAAATAGACCATCTACCCTGCCCCACCCCATCTCTCAGCCTTTGTTGGTAGATTTTTCCTGTCATCTTTATCTCCCACGTCATCTCCCACTTTTGCAACATCTGGCCTCCTCTCTTCAGCTATCCCCCATCTTCCTCCTCCTCCAGTCTCCCAAATCCCTCAGTCATAGGATCCTCTGCAAGCAAGCACGATGCAGTGTCAAGCTTCTTTTCTATCCTTATGACAGAGGTTTAGCATATCACTGCATGCCCTGTAATAAAACAAGTCACACACAGGCTGATGCAATAAAGTGCATCCAGCTAGCGCTCATTTTGGATGCGCTAGACTAGCACCCGATACACGGGCCGATACAGTAAAGTCTGCGGGAGAGCAGGCAAACACCCACTCTCCCGGCGTGCGCACTGGCCACTCGCCGGTGCGCGCAATGCAGTATTTAAATTAGGTCCGGCGGTAGATCCGGGCAAAAGGAGGAGCTAGGGACACTAACGCGTCCCTAGCGCCTCCTTTTTGACAGGAGCGGCGGCTGTCAACGGGTTTGACAGCCGACGCTCAATTTTGCCAGCGTCGGTTCTCGAGCCCGCTGACAGCCACGGGCTCAGAAACCGGACGCCGGCAAAATTGAGCGTCCGGTTTTTGGCCCGACAGACGCGGGCTGAATTCAAATTTTTTTTTTTTACTCTTCGGGACCTTCGACTTAATATCGCTATGAATAAAGGTAGGGGGGGTCTAGATAGGCCCGGGGGGGTGAGTTAGGTAGGGGAAGGGAGTGGAAGGTGCAGGGGCATGGAGGGAATGGGCAGTGCGCGCAGGGCTCGGCACGCAGAAGTTGCACAAATGTGCACCCCCTTGCGCGCGCCGACCCTGGATTTTGTATTTTGCTATTGTGAGACTCTATGGCAAGGCAAGACTCTATGACAATTCCATGACATTCATCGAGCCTCTGTGTCCTACATGTCACAAGTTAGCCTTTCATTTATATACTACAGGCATCTTTATCTCCAATAAAACAGATTTCTCCAAGAATTGGGGGAAAGCGGACTATATAACTTCATCAGAGTTATGTGCAAATTCAAAGAATGTCTGTATTTCCAAATGGCTTTCCACAGACACAAAGAGGAAGAAGTATTTTAATGCTTAATAATAATATGTTATATACCACCTGACAATCATTGCATGTAAGTAGTTTTGACAATAGGGCACCATTATATCTTCATTTAAAGCAAAAGACTATATCAAAGATCCCCAGATTCCCAGATGTAGCAAGGATTAGAACCTCATGAGTTAATTTGGAATTGCATTTGCAGATGATAATATATTCATTAATTAATGTGGGCAAAGAACCAACTTTAATGAAAATGCTGGTTTTAAATATTCCTTAAAATAAAGTAATTTTTGAATCCTTGAGGGAATCTGAATCACTGTCTTTATTTGTTTTCTTTCTACATTTCTTTATTCTCTGGTTTTACATTCCTTTTTCTTTCCCCATTCCTTTTCTTCTCCCTTTCTCTCCCTCTCTCAACTCTTACCCCAGTCTTACTTCCTTTCCAAGTGTTTCTCATTTTTTTCTAAATGCTTTCACTCATCTAATCTATCCTTTTCTCTCTTTTCTTCATTCTCACCTCCTCTCCCTTCCCTCCATTTGATGATTCTTGCCTTTATTCCTTATAGTCTCTCTTGTATCCTGACCCCACATGCCACTTCTGACTCTCTACTATTCCCTTTCTCTCTGCTTTTCATCTAGTCACCACAATTGCTTCCCCCTTCATTTCCCCTTCCAGTCTTTCTTTCCTCTGTAGCTAGTTTCTTTTTCTGCTCCCACCTTTAGCTCATCTGCAGGCCGCGCTCTCTTTTTCCATAACCACTCACCCACCAACAACCTCTTCATATCTCCTCCAGGTAAGTGCCAACCTCCCATGACCTTCCAGCTTTCTTCCCATTAGCTATCAATCTTTCTGACTGCAGCCGTAGCTGACACCACTGCTCTGATACTTCTGCCTGCCCAAGCATTGTGGGGCCGATGCAGTAAAACGCGCGCTGAAAACGGGTGCTAGTATTGATTACCTGTTGTCTTAATGTGTGCGCAGCCACACCCCCTGCACACCCGATGCAATATTTAAATGAGAGGCAGCGTTAAAAAGGGTGCAGTAAAGAAGAATTGTGCGTCCGGGGCGCTCATTAGTTTATTGCATCGGGTGCCCAATTACAACGGGCGCTCAATACGAGTGTCCATTTTCATCCCGCTTCAATTTTTGTATTAATGCACTTTAGCAACCTCAGCAAAATATTAGACGCCCCTTGCCATGGATGTCTAAATTGTGTGGCCATAAGAAAAGTGGGTTTCTTTTAATCAAGTCAAAATATGCATTCATTTTTCTCCACCGCAAGTAGCAAATGAAAGTGTCACAACGATACTAAGAAGGAGGACAGTGCTTACTGCAACACAGAAAACCCGATTTTTTTATTTTTTCTGTGAGCCCTTGACTGCAAGTTGACTTTACTCTAACTCTGAAGCTGGAGTTAAATTTGTCGTTTTAAAATGTGTGCATTGGGCACCCAGTGCTTTCCTGAATAGGAGGGTAATAGCTAATACCCTCATCTACATGCAATTTACATCTGATGGGTGCTATTGGGTATGCATTTGTTAGGGCGCACATTATGGATGTTCTAATCTCCTTACTGGCAGGCCGATACAGAACAGTGCGCTCCGATGGAGCGCACTGTTAACCTGCTCTTGGACGCGCGTTTTCCCTTACCCCTTATTCAGTAAGGGGAGGAAAACGCGCGTCCAACCCGAATAGCGGCACCTAATAGCGCCCTCAACATGCAAATGCATGTTGATGGCCTATTAGGTATGCGAGCGGGATACAGAAAGTAAAATGTGCAGCCAAGCCGCACATTTTACTTTCAGAAATTAGCACCGACCCAAAGGTCGGCGCTAATTTCTTCCGGCACCGGAGCACTCGGCCACTCGGGGCACTCGGCCACGCCCCCAAACCACCCACATGCCTCCCCCCCGAACACACCCCCAAGCCGATGCCGCGTCCCCTAGCCATGCCCCCGACCGCCCCTTTTTGCAAGCCCCAGGACTTATGTGCGTCCCAGGGCTTGCGTGCGCCGCCGAGCCTATGCAAAATAGGCTTGGCGACGCAGGGCCGTTTTAGAAGGGTTATGCGAGTACCTTATGCACGTAACCCTTTTAAAATCCGGCCCTTAATGTGGATAAAGAGACTGCAGCTGTATGTCCTATTCAAATGGAGAATAGGAACCATCTTCTAGGATTACCTTACAACATATGGTTCAAATATCAATTTCACATCCATTCCATAAAATCAAATCAATGTGTAACTGGAACACTATATAGTGTGCCTGAGTACATAATCATCTATTTTCAAGAGCCCCTGATGTAGCCCTAAGAGCGAAACTCGGCCAGAGTCAGGCAGTTATTACTATACTAATAAATTTCTTTCCAAGGCATCGGTCTTCTATTGTTTGTTCACTACCGTGCAGAGAGACAAGCGGAGAACAGCTGGCAACGGCGGTCCCACCAGAGGACTCTCCAGGAGGAGAAGCCGTGGTTTCGCATGGAGAAGCCCCGCGAGAGATCATCGGGAGTGAAGGCATCGTGCAGGTACAGTCTCAAGGGGAAAGGAGTGAAAGGGGACTTGTATTGCTCGAGCAAGTGGGAACATCATTAAGCCTTTTGAGATCTCCAAGCACGGCAAATGGGACAGGCATTACTTCTGAAATAGGTGGCAATATCCATGGAGTGCCTGGTTCAGGAGTTAACAATCAATCTCCAGCAGAGATGACACTAAATATAATCTGGATTGCTTTAAAATCGTTGGAAGCCTCAATAACATCTTTAACAAAATTAACTGTTGAAACTAAGAATCAGGTAATGTTAAAATGCTGATGGAATTTCTCAACAAAATACTAAAATTGAAGCATTGGACCAGCGAATAACTGCTATTGAAAAAATACAGCATAGTATGGTTCAAACGGAACTGGTTTTTAATAAAAAGCTGGAGATAAAAAGCTGGAGAACATTGAGAATAGCTTGAGATCTCATAATTTGAGAATTTTGAATTTTACTGTAATTAACATGATTTCGCCAAAAGGCTTTTTCAAAATATATGTTTTTCAGATTTTGAAATTTCCTGATACCATTAAACCAGTTATAACAAAAGGGTACTATTTACCTCAAAATACGGATACACGGAAATAATTGGATGAATCGCATCCACCCTTAGACGTCTCTGAGTTACTCTAGATGTCTTTGGAGAATACTGTAATTAGAAGGAGACCCCTTCTAATTTATTTTGCGTTCTCAGCTGACCATAACAATGTATTTAGGCATTGTTTCGTAACAGGCATGCTCTGTTTTATTGCCAAAAGGTCTGGGTTTACCCGGACCTTACAAAGGCTACTCAATCTAGAAGGAAAAGTTTTCTAAGAATGCGTTTAGATGTATTACAAAAGGGGGTGCAGTTTTTACTGCGCTATCCTTGTAAACGTTGTATTAAATATCTAAATCAGAATTATATCTTTTTTGACCCTCCTCAACCGAGGGCATTCCTGGATTCATGTGCCTAAATGTTTCTCTAGTAGGCTCAGTAGTGAGAGATATTGCTATCTCCTCTAGTGACCATTGCTTTTTTCTTTTTGTTTCCTAGTAATTATAAAAACACTCATATTCTAGGGTCTCCCTTATATTTCTTTTATTTTTGTTTAGTACAGCACTATGATGAATATGTATTATGATTGCCTAAATATGGAATTTCTGTACTGAACTGATATTTCTGTGCAAGTTTTTACTTGTAACTATTGAAATCTTGATAAATAAAAAATTTAAAAAAACCCAAAAAAAACAATACACCAAACGGCACCTAGAGAAACCTCAAAATTTCTGGAACAAAATAATTTAGTGATGAGACCAAAATCGAACTTTATTGTCACAACCATAAACACTATGGCCTGGATTAATCAAAATGCACTAAATATCGCCTGTGAGAGAAAAGGGGGTGTGTTTTATGGTAATAGGCAGTTTATGGCAATTTGTGCTAATACCTATACAAAGAGCTAAGTTACCACAAATTGTGATAACTTTTTTGCACTTTGAGATAAGTGCCAAAATGTGGTATTTCCTACATACAACCACTGGGGGGAGAGAGAAAAGAGAGAGCGAGACTAGCCATAATGCCCTCACCCTAGATAGGTATTTATATCTCTATGGGAGGCCCACCTAGTAACTCGAGGTGAGGTTTAGGTATTAGTGTAGGGGTTAGGGGCCACTTTGATGGACGCTCTACCTGGGTAACAACAAGCTAGGTTGAGAGAACATTGCACAAATCTCATCTTTGGGTGAATTTCCTCACTCCGAGGTTCATCAAATCTTCACAAGAAAGCACTGTTCTGTTTGTACGTCTCACTTTGAATGTCAAAGTGGCCCCTAACCCCTACACTAATACCTAATAGGGATGCGCATTCATTTTGAACGAATGCGCAATCCACAATGTATAGTCCCTATTCGTTGCATTCGTGGAGTTCTGAAATGTATGGCAAAGCCCCATGAATGCAACATATCTTGAACGAATAAAACCCCCACCCTCCTGACCCCCCCAAGACTTGCCAAAAGTCCCTGGTGGTCCGGCGGGGGTCCTGGAGCAATCTCCTGCACTTGGGCCATCGGCTGCCGGTATTCAAAATGGCGCCAATAGCCTTTGCCCTTACTATGTCACAGGGGCTACCGGTGCCATTGGTCAGCCCCTGTCACATGTTAGGAGCACAAGATGGCACCGGTAGCCCCTGTGACATAGTAAGGGCAAAGGCTATCAGTGCCATTTTGAATACTGGCAGCCAACAGCCCGAGTGCAGGAGATCGCTCCAGGACCCCCGCTGGACCACCAGGGACTTTTGGCAAGTCTTGGGGGGGTCAGGAGGGTGGGGGTTTTATTCGTTCATGATATGTTGCATTCATGGGGGTTTGCCATATGTTTCGGGAGGGTGGGGGGTTGTAGTTAATTAAATTTAAAGGGTTGGGATTGGGGGTTTTTCAACTTTAATGGGAAACGAATACCATAAGTAACTAATGGACGAATCAGGGTCCCCCGAAAACGGATGCAATGGATTTGGGTCCCAATGAATACGAATACCAAATCGGACGAATCAGTCCCTGCTGCACATCCCTAATACCTAAACCTCACCTTGAGTTACTAGGTGGGCCTCCCATAGAGATATAAATACCTATCTAGGGTGAGGGCATTTTGGCTAGTCTCTTTCTCTCTCTCTCTCATGAGAGCTGGTGCTCCAGGAGCCTCAAACCAGGCACACAGCTTAACACTACTGAAAAAGGTGAAGCTAAACTCAGTGTTAAAGCCATGCAATAGGGCTTCACAAAATGGTAAATCCCACCCCTAACTCATCCTCTTTTTTGGATTTGCATCGTACCATACGTTATGCTGCTATCGCATACGTTAATGGCGTTTTTGCATGCGTTAAGGGTTTATCGCATGCATTAACAGCGCTTTTCGCATGCGATAAGCCCTTAACGCTTGCAAAAATGCCTTATAGCATTTTGATAAAAGACCCTATATGTTTGGAGAGGAGTCAACACCATTCCTACTATGAAACATTGAGGTGAATCTCTGCTGATTTGGCGAGGGGGGTGTGAGCTACAGTGGTACAGGGATTTCGTCAAAATTGATGGCAGGATGAATGCAGTTACTATCAGAAAAGTTTGGAAGAGAATTTGCATTCATCAGCCAGGGGCACACTTGTTCTTTCCAACATGACAATGATCTGAAACAAAAGGCCACTTCGACCCTTCAGCAGCTGCAGCAGAAGAAAGTGAAGGTTCTGGAGTGGCCATCACAGTCTCCTGACCTCAGCATCACTGAGCCACTTTGGGGAGAACTCAAACATGCAGTTCATGCTAGACAAACAAAGAATTTACAAGATCTGGAAGATTTTTGCCAAGAGGAATGGGCAGCTTTACCACATGAGAAAATAAAGGGCCTCATTCATAATTATCACAAAAGACTACAAGCCATTACTGATGCAAAAGGGGGCAAAACATGATATTAAGAACTAAGGATTTGTAAACTTTTGAACAGGACCATTTTATTATTTCCTTTATTGCTATAGTTTGTTTAATGACTGCTATTCTGTATTGCATAAAATAGTTTAACTTGAAACGCATTAAAAATAACAAACTAGTTTTGTCTGATCACTCATGTTTTCTTACAATGCTACACCTTACAAATTCTGCCAGGGGTATGAAAATTTATGAGCACAACTTTGTACGTAGCAATAAAAAATGACAAGAGGATAGCCAAATTTCTGTCAAGCTGGAAATCACCAGAGACAAGCAAAACAAATCATTAGTTGATAGATAAAGCAAAAGGAAATACAGCCATCTAGAAAGTCAGGCAGAGAAAGAAATGAAGCCATCAACTGAAAGACCAGAAAGGAAACACAATTACAATTCACCCCATGCCAAAATCAAATGGGAGATGAAAACTATATCATCTGTCAAGCAAGATTTTGCATTTTATTAGATAAATTACTATGAGCAATATGTGTGCATCATGCTTCCACCATTTTTAAAAATGTAAAGCTTTAGTCAAGTTTTAGCATGCCTCTGGAAAAAGCCATGGAGATGCAATAGTTTTTTTCCCTTTCCCTGGATAAGGGGGGATATACATCTCTTAAATTAAAAAAAAAAAGTTAATACTTTCCTATTTCCAATAAACAATCTCCCTTATTATAGACTGTGACCCCACAATAATATATCCTGTCAAAATAACCAATAGCAGACATCCTTGCAATTCTAGTTTTAAAAAATCCAATTGGACCAAATATTCCCAATAGAAAATGTTAATTTGTGGAATTCCTGATCATATAATTTGATCTTATTGTATTTTACAGATTAACATGCCTGTCACATTTAATTTTAAATGTATGTGTTTCTACTATAATCTTTGTTTGGTGTTGCTGTTTACTTTTCAATTACTATATAATCTTGTGCTCATGTAATTCTAGAAAGGGTAATAGGAAATCAAATTGATCCTGCAAATGTGAGTGTGCAAAAAACATGCAAACAACAAAAACAAAAATAAATTGATTTTTCAACTTTTCAACTGGTCCCAGAATCTGTATTTGACTTTCTATTACTCTCCTCTTTACTTATTAACCCTTTTTGAATGTGTGTCATTCCTCCCCCCAACGCACACACACACACAACAATATCATGTACATCTGGAATTGGGGCAGAGGGACATTCTTAGGTGTAAATGCTCCCCTCCCTGCTATCAAAACAGAGAAACAGCATAAAGCCAAAAGCAGTTGCCTATACTTAAGGAACATATTGGGGCCAATTCACTAAAGGTTGCTAACAAGGAACAAGCTAAACCTTTTATATGCATAGGGGCGGATTTTAAGAGCCCTGCTCGCCTAAATCCGCCCAAATCCGGGCGGATTTAGGCGAGCAGGGCCCTGCGCGCCTGTGAGCCAATTTTACATAGGCCTACCGGCGCGCGCAGAGCCCCGGGGCTCGCGTAAGTCCCGGAGTTTTCTGAGGGGGGCGTGTCGGGGGCGTGTCGGGGGCGGGCCCGAACCGCGCAGCGTTATCAGGGCGTGTCGGGAGCCTTCCGGGGGCGGGCCGGGGGGCGTGGCTATGGCCCGGGGCGGTCCGGGGGCGTGGCCGTGCCCTCCGGACCCGCCCCCAGGTCGCGTCCCGGCACGCTAGCGGCCCGCTGGCGCGCGGGGATTTACGTCTCCCTCCGGGAGGCATAAATCCCCCGACAAAGGTAAGGGGGGGGGTTTAGACAGGGCCGGGCGGGTGGGTTAGGTAGGGTAAGGGAGGGGAAGGTGAGGGGAGGGCAAAAGAAAGTTCCCTCCGAGGCCGCTCCGATTTCAGAGCGGCCTCGGAGGGAACGGGGGTAGGCTGCGCGGCTCGGCGCACGCCGGCTATACAGAATTGATAGCCTTGCGCGCGCCGATCCAGGATTTTAGTGGCTACGCGCGGATCTACTAAAGTCCCGCGTACTTTTGCTGGCGCCTGATGCACCAGCAAAAGTACGCCAAATCGCGCGGTTTGAAAATCTACCCCATAATAAATAGTGGCTGATTCACTTATGATACAGCACAGGTCAGAATCTATGCTAAATTAGTAATTTAATTAACTGTGAAAGTGTATACATCATGTTTACTTGTTTATGCATGACAGGGTAATAATAGGCCCTCATCACTTTATAATAGCCATTATCACTTTATTCCCCGTAGGGCCCCAGTAAATGTAGCATCTGTTTGGAAGTTGGTGTTAAATATTAGCTTACCGGACCTGCCAGCACACTAACATTTAATACAGGGGAGAGATTGTGTCCTCAGAGCCTCTCCCCTATCCTAATGTCAGACTAGGCTTTCAGGTCCCCAGATCCTTCCCTCCCTACCTCTTGACAACCAACACTGGATTCCAGGCTCCCTGATCCTTCCCTGCCACCCCCAACAACAACAACTGGACTCTGGGAAGGATAAGAAAACATAAGAGCATAATAAGTTCCCTGCTGGGTCAGACCAAGGCCCATCAAGCCTTGGTTTTCCCTAAGTCTGCCTGGCTTGTAAATGTGTATGGATGTTGCCTTCAAGAACTTGTCCAATCCTCTTTTAAACCCCGCTATGTTGGTTGCCTTGACCACATCCTCTGGGAACAGTTTCCATAGCTTGATTGTGCGCTGACTGAAAAAAATACTTCCTATGATGTTTTGTAAATCTTCCGGATGCTAGTTTCATGGATGTCCCCTTGTCTTAGTATGTGACTTTGTGGGAGGTTGTGCTTCTCTCTGCTAACTGGCCCTTGCACTCTGGAGATTTGAAGATGCAGAGTGTGCACTTATTGAAAGCCCATGCTCCCTTTAGCAATGCTCCTTTAAAGTGCTCTGCATCTCATTAATGTCATAACTTAGATGCTAATAACTATTTTAGCATACAAGCTAAAAAAAAAAATGTTTGCGGGCCCCTTCATAAATTTGTCCCTCTATGCATATTTTTTCTTACTTTCTGCCAGCAGCTCAGAAATGGAAGTCAAAACAATAGGGTTGAAAGCAAGTCTTTTCAGCTTTTTACACGCATACAAACAAAAACATATTTTTAGCTCTTTGTACATGGAAATTTTCTGTTACATACTTCAGAATGGATCCCAAAAGTAGCAAATGTACTTTGTATAGCAAAAAGATGAAGACTAATACAGCTAAATATTTTATGTATTTTTTTTTATTCAGAAAAGCTCCCAATTTTTACAGGGAGGCTAGACTTTCATAGTAATCCTTTCGATCTTTATTTAAGATACTGGTCTGTTTCAGATCCCATCTCTTTGAACCCCCTTCCCACACACATGTAAGTTCTAAACTGAATTCAACTTGACATCATTAACCTCAGCATCTGCACTCTTTCCTTGCATGAACAAACAGCATTTGGCCCTTTATAGCCAACATAGTAACATAGTAATGATGACAGAAAAAGACCAAAATGGTCCACTTAGTCTGCCCAGCAAGCTTCCCAAGGTAGTAACTGCTGCTCCGTGCAGGTTACCCCCATGTTTCTCTTAAGGGTAGTAACTGCCACTCCAAGCAGGTTACCCCCATGTTTCTCTTAAGGGTAGTAACTGCTGCTCCATGCAGGTTACCCCCATATTTTATCATAAGGGTAGTAACTGCCGTTCCGTGCTGGTTTAGCTTTTTATTTATTCCCATCCTCTAGCCATTTAGGGATCCACAGTGTTTATCCCATGCCCCTTTGAAATCCTTCACAGTTTTAGTCTTCACCACTTCTTCTGGAAGGGCATTCCAGGCATCCACCACCCTCTCAGTGAAGAAATATTTCCTGACATTGGTTCTAAGTCTTCCTCCCTGGAGTTTCAAATCGTGACCCCTAGTTCTACTAAATTGTTTCCAATGGAAAAGGTTTGTTGACGACCATGGATCATTAAAACCTTTCAAGTATCTGAAGGTCTGTATCATATCACCCCTGCTCCTCCTGTCCTCCAGGGTGTACATATTCAGGTTCTTCACCCCAGCTTTTAACCTAGCAAGCAGTTGAAAGGGGTAGAGATATTGAAAAGTGCTACCAATTTCATATCAAGAGACTCTCATTAGCTCTGTTCAACTCAGTCGGACATACTTTCACTACATAAATAATTTAACAGGTAGGTCCTAAGAGCCCCCTCCAGCCTATCACTGAATGTCAACCCAATGAAGTATTCTTCAAAAACACAGTCATAGCTTGAGGAGGTCGAGATTAAGCTCTGGGTAGGGGAAAGCCAGATTCCTAAATAAGCGCAGACTCCTTGTTAAGTGCATCCCATGATAAAGGAAATGGGAAAACCATAAATAGGTCCTGAAGGATGATGTGTTAGGATCAGAATATTCATAATTCATGGGAGTTAGAAAGCAAGACTCTAGTTACTTCAGTTACAGGAGGCCATTTTTTTTTTTGCCCATATTGGTCATTACTTTGCAAAATTAGCTCGCCCAACAGAGTGCTGAGATCCTTGCACCAGGGGAACAAAATGAGACTTCAGTGCAAGCAAGGTATCAGCATTAAATCGTCATCATGGAGATAATGATTCAAGATCATGCATACCTTCTGTGAAAGGCAGCTGAACAGGGGTGTGCTGGAAACACAATTTTTATTTGTGCTCTTATGTTATGTCATTTTGGATTTATGACATTTCTAATGTTTCATTTTCCCATGTATATTATTTTCTTCATCCAGTTTGTTTCAGCGTGTGCTGTGTTTTTAAATTGTGTGTGCATTTTTATAATGTGTACTTTACTAATAATAGCATGCACTAAATTGTTTTAGCACTAAACAGCCTAACAGCATGGAATAAAATCCCATTATATCTTTTCCTTTCTGAAATGACATAAAACTAGTAAATGTTGATGTTTTCATGTCATTTTAAAATAACATCATATCCTTATAGCTCTGCAATTTAAGATACTCAAATAACCATTTTCCCTTACAAAATAATTGGAAAAACATGTGGCAGAATCTGGAAATTCCAATGTATATGGTAGATTATTAGTCCTCCTTAGCTCCTTAAATTGTATTCATGAATATATTATACTTCACTTAGATGCTAAATAGAATGACCTTCATTGGTGATTGTTTGCACATTTATTACTCAGCCTTATAAATAATCATTGGTCATTATTCATTGTCTACAGCATTGGTCACTTTTTATATTTTTTTATCCAAGTTATCTTTATGCAACTTGAAAAAATGCCAAAGGTCCAATAGCTCACTATAAAGCAAATGCCTGTCATGGTGCCACATTTTGAACTGAAAGAAGTTCTTCTTCAGGCTGCAATCTTTTCAGTTAGAGAGCATCTAGATAAAGATAACAAAAAAACCCACAAATTTAAATGTATTGCAGTAAACACAAAGGCTAATGAAAGTTCGCTCACAATGGCATTCCAGCAAATAAAACATTGATGGCATCCTGCAGGAAATGATGTCATACGTCAACCCCTGTAGGTTCACCATTCAAATGAAGAAAACCATGTCAATCAAGATGACTCGGTTACCTCAACCTCAGTCAAAAAACTTTATTCAGGACTAATTAGTAATTGTTCAACTAAGAGAGTACCAGTCAATTTCATTGTTAAATCCATCTGGATATATAACCCACCAGTACAGATCCTCAAAGCTGTGTGATCGTTGAAAGCAGTGTTGTACCATCGGAGCTTGTATCTTCAATATCAGTATACAGCCCCAATGTACGTTGTACAATGAGATGATGGACTTCATCTTGATTGACATGGGTTTCTGTTGCGGTCCCGGTTGCTGCACTAGTGACCTTACCTTCTCTTCCGGGGTCCCAGGCCTGGGAGCTCCGCCCTGGTTTGCCGGATCGTGGGCCTAATTCCCGGCAGCAGCCTCCGTGTCCAGGCGGGCCGGCATGGCCTGTTCTGCAGCGGCGTCTCCACGAGGGAGATGCCGCCGAGCCGCTGAGTTCAGCCCCTCCCCTCCTAAGCGCACGCACGCGCGATGAGGGTGAATTTAAAGGGCTTTTCCCGCCACAGGGCGGGCCACCCCTTTCCATGACGTCAGACGACTGCAGATACTTAAGGCCGGCGTCTGCCTCTGTTCAATGCCTTGCAACAAGGTTACCTTCGGTGCTTAGTTGTTGTGTGCTCTGGGCGCTTGCCGGCTTCCTTACTGTTCCAGTTTCTGTCGTTACAGTTCCTGATGTTCCAGTTCCAGCTGTTCCAGTTCCAGTCTTTCCAGTTCCAGTTCCAGTTGTTCCAGTTCCAGTCCTGGTTGTTCCAGTTCCAGGTCTGGACCTTCCTCTCGTGTTCCAGCACCCGCTCCAGTTCCAGTCCCAGTCCTTTGTGTTCCAGGTTCCTGTTCCTGCTTCTGTTCTGGTTCCAGACCTTCCCTGCATCTTCCAGTTCTGCTTCTCTGGTCCTGACTTCAGCCTGCCTCCGACCCTCCGTGTCTGCCGCCTGCCTCAACCCCGGACCGTCTCATCTGGTTTCGCTGATCTCCTAAGCCCCAGCGGCCCGGGCTCCTCCTGGGGGAGCCTCGGGCTTCCAGGGTGAAGTTGTCATCTCCTGTCTCCTAAGGCCCAGCGGCCCGGCTCCTACGGGCTCCTCCCGGGGGAGTCTCGGGTCTCCAGGGTGAAGATCCATCTCGTCGCTCTACCAGGTATCCGCCTCCCAGCCTGTGTCCCATCTACGGAGACTCCTCTTCTCACCATCCCTCTTCTCCATCAGGCCGGCACAAGGGTCCACTAAGACACTCACAACAGATTTCTTCATTTTAATGGAGAACTTACAGGGGTTGATGTATGACATCATTTTCTGCATGATGCCAACATTGTTAAATTCGTTGGAATGCGATTGTAAGGAGCTGAACTTTCATTAAGCTTTGTTTTTACCGCAATACATTTGAATTTGTGGGTTTTTTTCATTATCTTTATTTAGATGCTCTCTCTCTGAAAAGACTGCACCCTGAAGAAGAACTTTTTCCAATTTGAAATGCAGTCCCATGTCGGGCATTTGGATTTATAGCGGGATATTGACCTTTGGCATTTTTTCAAGTTGCATAAAGATAAGTTCATTATGACTGATACTTTTAAATTGCATCAAAAAATATAAAAAGTGACCAGTACTCTAGACAGTGAATAATGATTAATGATTATTTATAAGATTGAGTAATAAATGTGCAAACATACACTGATAATGCCTAGTATGAAAATCATTCTATTCTGCATCTAAGTGAAATATAGTATATTCATGAATAAAATTTAAGGGGCTAAGGAGGACTATGGGGGTCATTTTCCAAGCGGATCGCACGCGAAAAGTCCCTTAACGTGTGTGAAACCGAGATCGGGGCGGCACCGGGGCTGACGCCATGAAGACTTCGCCGACAGCGAAAGGTACGCTGCATT
The DNA here is from genome assembly GCF_901001135.1 of Rhinatrema bivittatum. Lineage (NCBI taxonomy): Eukaryota > Metazoa > Chordata > Amphibia > Gymnophiona > Rhinatrematidae > Rhinatrema > Rhinatrema bivittatum. Next base: position 180,560,202 of record NC_042616.1, read on the forward strand.
TTTGCTGCCAGTTTCACGCCAAATAACTACACATTTTATTTAAAAAGGCCCAGCCACGCGCGTAAAGCCCCGGGCCACGTGTATTTCTTTATTTATTTTTCATCTTTTTTATACCGACATTCGTGGGTACATCATGCCGGTGTACAGGATAAGGGGGAAAATACAATAAACCAGGGGGGGAGGGGAGCATCGGTGTACCCCTCGCTGAGGACCACTATCGTATCACCTCCTCTGAGGAACCCTTACTGGCATACCCTGCTCCACGGACTACTACCGTATCATCTCTACTGAGGAGCCTCATCAGTGTACCCTAGGGATGTGCAGAGGGATCGCATACGTTACATTCGGTATTCATATTCGTGTGGGGGGCTGATACATTGCATTCGGCAAGGGGGAGCCCCGATCCGTTCATGCATTCCATTCTTATTCGTTTCCTGGCTAAAATTTAATTAACTACAACCCCCCACCCCCCTGACCCCCCCAAGACTTGCCAAAACTCCCTAGTGGTCCAGTGGAGGTCCTGGAGCCATCTCCTGCACTCGGGCTGTCGGCTGCCAGTATGCAAAATGGTGCCGATAGCCTTTGCCCTTACTATGTCACTGGTCTTTGTTTCACCACATCTTGATTTGTGCAGCTATCTTTTCATTGGTCTGTCCTCTTTACTCTACACCCACCCTAGTTTACCTCATCTTCTTCTGCCCCCGCCCCCCCCCCCCGCTCATATTTCTTATTTGTTGAATGCTTTTTATTGGATTTTTCTCTTTGCTGACATCAAATACAAATTTATTTCTCAGCCAATCATTCCATGCATTTCTAATCTGTAGTCTGTAATGTCTCTTATACTCCCTTCTTTTTGTTCACTTTCCTTCTGGCCTCATGTTATGTGCTGTCTTCTCTGCTCATTCTTACTTTTTTTCCATTGCAGACCCCTATCTCTGGAACAACTTTCTGCTTGATGTTTCTTCTGCCTCCACAGTATATGTATATATTTATTATGCTAAAAAATAAACACAGGAGAAAGAGAAATGCATTCCAAAAAATTATCCACACACGAAAGGAGATGCAAACAAATAAGTACAGTCCAGGTGTCAACAAAAATTAGAAAATGATCTTTAAATCATTTATTTTTTAAATATTTACAATGGCAACTCCATTGCTCATCTTCTATAGACAGAGGTTATCAACCGGGTCCCCCGACACGGACCCCGTGTTTCGCCAAAAGGCTGCGTCGGGAGGGACTATTGCAGTATATGTTTTTCACAACTAAAATTTAAACACAAAAAATAATCATATGAACTTAGAATAAACTGACTGTGAAACAACAGGGCATAACGTGAATATTACGCCAAAACATACCTTAATTTAAGCCCATATTTAAGTCAAAGGGAGTGCGAGCAGTAATGACAGATACAGCAATTTAAAGGTCTAAGGTTTGGGCGTGAAAAAACCGGCCAATGAAAATGTACCAACGCAGTAAGATTCAACCAATCACAGAAGAGAAATCCTGACATACATCAAACTGGAAATCAAATGAAATAATGCATTCTATCTCATTGTTTAGACCTTTAGGGGATAGACAGTCCAATCTATGGATCCACTTCTATTCTCTACGAATTAAAATTTCAGAGAAATTACCCCCCCCCCCCCCCCAAAGTGGAGGAGGTACCACGTCAATTACAAAGAACTTCAGTTCCGCTTCAGAATGTGCACAAGCTGACCAATGAGGGACCAAAGGGGCAACTTCCCGACCAGTTCTAATGCTAGAGAGATGTTCAATAATCCGTGTTCATACCAAATGAGTACTCTTACCAACATATAGTTTGGAGCATGGGCAAATAATCACATAGATCTCTCCCCTAGAAGCACATGTCATAGAAAAATTAAGTGTTTAGAGTTTATGAGAAACCGGATGTTCAAAAATTGTCATAGGCAAAACATGGGAACAAACTAAACAATGTCCACATGATTGATGACCGGAAAACCGTGAAAAGTTCAAGGAAGCTTCATCACTTAGTTGGGAATGGGCTAATACATCCCTGAGGTTTCTACCCTGACAAAATGTGAATCTCAAAGGGCAATCAAAAAACTTGTGGAGGGATAAAATGGACCAATTATGTCTAATGAGAGATCTTCCTTAACTCCTTAACTTCCTTAACTCCTTAACTCCCTACTTGCCCTTGGTTTCAGACAACTCATCACCTCCCCCACATATAATGCAGGTCATACTCTTGACCTTATCTTTGTCAATTCCTGTATACACTCTCCCCACTCACCTGACAGTATCCCTTTTCCATGGTCAGACCACTCTCTTATCAATGTACTCCTCTCCTTAAAATTGCCCTCCTCCACCACCCCCACACATAGTAACAAAATCTCCTTTTGCAAACCATGCGCCACTGAAGATCTCATCTCTGCTTTCGACAATTTTACCGACAACCTAGACCTCACCAACCTCGATGCTGCCCTTTCCTCCTGGAACAAGCTCACTACTAGCATAGCCAATGAAATTTGCCCTATCATCAATAAAGAAATACACCACTCTCAGCAAAAAAAACCCTGGTACACCACTGATTTAAAAAATCTAAAAAATGACCTTAGAAGTAAAGAAAGAACTTGGCGCAAAAGCCTTACCCCTAAGCAAGCAGCCATTTACAAATCTACACTACACGCCTACAGACTCTTTACCCTCCAAACTAAGCGCGATTATTACTCTGCAAAAATCCATAATTACCAATTCAACACAAATGCTTTATTCTCGTATGTGGCAGAACTCACTAAATCTAACCCCCTGCCACAGATGAACAAGAAAATAGCAAATGCGAAGAACTCGCCCTCTGTTTCAAAAATAAAATATCAAACCTCCTTCTATACTTTCCTTCCAACCACTCTCCAACCAATCCACTCCCCAAAAATCCCAACCTCAAATTCGAGTTTCTCGATTTAACCTCTGCCAAGGTAATCGAATCCATTAAAAAACAAAAAATCAAACCTACTACATACACCTCTGACACTATCCCCAATAAAGCTCTCCTCTCATTCCTTCCATCATCTCAAAACCCCTGTCCGACATTATCAACTGCTTCCTCTCCCATGGCAAAGTCCCAGACCCCCTCAAACTTGCTGTTGTCAAGCCTCTTCTCAAAAAAACTACCCTTGACCTCACCAACCCTTCAAACTACCGTCCTATCTCTAACCTTCCCTTCATATCTAAAATTATGGAAAAGATAGTCAATTCACAGCTCTCTGACTATCTGGAAGACTATAATATTCTCCACCCCTCTCAATTCGGCTTCCGTAAGTCTCGTAACATGGAAAGCCTATTATTTTCACTGACTGACACTCTCTTCAAGGACATGGACCACGGACAATCTTTTATCCTTGCTCTTCTTGACATTTCATCTGCCTTCAATACCATCAGTCACAAAATCCTCCTCACCCGCCTAACTGAAATTGGCATCTCAGGCACAGCCATCCACTTGTTCTTTTCCTACCTCAATAACAGAGGCTACATTGTAAAAATTGCAAATTCCGAATCATCACACATCCCCCTTGCCCAAGGCGTCCCACAGGGCTCTTCACTATCCTCCACGCTCTTTAATATATACCTGTAACCGCTCTTCCACCTCCTCTCCAACCTTGGTCTTAAGTTTTTCTTATATGCAGACAATGTCCAAATCCTCATCCCTATCCAAGAATCCCTCACCAAATCTCTTAAGTTTTGGGAAACATGCCTTGTCTCCATTAACTCTCTACTCTCTAACCTCCACCTTGCTTTAAACTCCTCCAAAACTGAACTCCTCATCATTTCAAATCACCCTGACCACATGCCACCATCTGCTTGTGACCTCACCCTCCCCTCTAATGCTTTTCTCTACTTCATGCGAGATCTCGGTGTCTCCCTAGACCACCAACCAAACTTCAAAAATAAAACCACATTAACACAATCATAAAGGGAGGATTCTTCAAGCTCCATATCCTCAAAAAACTTAAACCCCCTACTCCATTTGCAAGACTTCCGCACAGTCCTGCAAGCGACAATGCTATCAAAAATGGATTACTGCAATTCCTTACTTCTAAGCCTTCACTACTCTACTATTAAACCCCTGCAAATGTTACAGAATGCTATGGCAAGAATCCTTACAAATACACGTAAAGCAGACCACATTACCTCTATTCTTAAGGAACTCCATTGGCTTCCCATCTCCTCCCACATCAGATACAAAACCCTCACCATTATTCACAACTCCCTGCACAACCACAATCACTCCTGGCTTGAGGATGCTCTTCGATTCCACTCCTCCAATCATCCTACTAGAATCGCACTCTCAGGAACCCTCCACACCACTTCCCTTAAATGTGCTCACAACACTTCCACCAGAGAAAGAGCCCTATCCATTGCAGGCCCCTCCCTCTGGGACACTATGCCACTTGAGCTCCAACTAGAACCATGCATTCGTAAATTCAAAACATGGCTCTTTAAAATGGCCTACCCTGATCCGGATCCCACGTAGTCCCCTGCTCCCTCTACTCCTTCAGAGAAAGAGCCCTTGTCATTAACATACTCATAGCCTTCTCCTTTATTCCTTTTAATTATCCTCTGTTTTGTCTCCCATTTCGCTGCACTCCTTATATACCCCCTTATTTCCCCTATACCCCCTTCCCCTGTCCTCAAACCCTTCTTTTTCCCTATAGCAACCATTTATACCCCATTTTATTTACCCCCTCCGCTTTCCTTTAACCCTTACTTTTCCCTATAGCTACCCTCCTAGTCTATACATAGTTGCCTTTCTGAACGTATAATTTGTAATGTCATATATAGTGTCTCCTGCATGTACTAGTTAAAGATAATGTATAGAAACATAGAAACATAAAAATGACGGCAGAAGAAGACCGAATGGCCCATCCAGTCTGCCCAGCAAGCTACGCACTTTATCCTTTTTTAAAAAATCTTTTTCTATCACCCACCTGTTACTATTGTCTTCCAGTACCCTCCAGCCCTAATTCCCCTCCACCCCACCACCAATGTAGAGAGCAGCGCCGGATCTGCATCCAAGTGAACATCCAGCTCAATTAGGGCTGCAACCATTGCAACAAGCAGGCCACACCCCTGCCCCATACTCTTACCCACCCCTGTTTTGGTTTTTTTTTGGAGGTGGCAGCCCTCCATCCTTGCGCTCCGTGAAGATGGAACACCAACCACTAGCATCCCACTCCGTGAATGCCTCTGTGGCTACTGCCGCTCCGTGCAGTGTTTTGCTGCCTTTTTATTCACGTCCTCTAGACTTGATGGACCCACAGTGTTTATCCCACGCCCCTTTGAAGTCCTTCACAGTTTTAGACTTCACCACTTCCTCCGGAAGGGCATTCCAGGCATCCACCACCCTTTCCGTGAAGAAATACTTCCTGACATTGGTTCTTAGTCTTCCTCCCTGGAGCCTCAGCTCGTGACCTCTGGTTCTGCTGATTTTTTTCTGATGGAAAAGGTTTGTCGTAGTCTTTGGATCATTAAAGTTTTTCAAGTATCTGAAAGTCTGCTCCTCCTTTCTTCCAGGGAGTACATATTTAGATTCTTCAATCTCTCCTCGTATGTCATCCGATGAAGACCCTCCACCTTCCTGGTCGTCCTTCTCTGTACCGCTTCCATCTTGTCTTTGTCTCTTTGTAGATACGGTCTCCAGAACTGAACACAGTACTCCAGGTGAGGCCTCACCAAGGACCTGTACAAGGGGATAATCACTTCCCTTTTCTTACTCGATAATCCTCTCTCTATGCAGCCCAGCATAGAGATTCCACTATCTCTATGTATATTATTGTATATAATACTTTTTGTTATTATTGTATATAATACTTTTTGGAGTGTATAATTTATATAAGGTTATCCACAGTGGATAAGGTTACACACTGTCTCTTATTGAGTATATAATTTGCAATTCTATTTATTATGTTTCCTCTGTTGTTTTCCATTAGGTACTGTTCCTTTTCTCCTCTCCCTATTTTTCCCTCTCTTCTCTCGCCCCTTCTCTCTTCCTATCTGCTCCCTCTTCCCCCCACCCTGGTTTTTTGTAATTTCCTCCTTCAGTTATATTGTAAACTGGCATGATGTACCCACGAATGTCGATATATAAAAGCTAATAAATAAATAAATAAATAAAATAAATAATGATAGATGTTAAATCCCTTGTATGTGTTGAAAAAGGCAAAATACAATTGATGCATCCATCAGAGGAACGAGCTTACGGAATGAATAATAAACCCCGATTGACATAAAGGGCACCTTTAAGTGCCTTTTGAAGGACACATTGGGGGTACCCTCTCTCCCTGAACCTGGCCATCATCTGCTTAGCTTGATTAATAAAGTCAGATCTTGATGAGCAGAGCCGCCAGACTCTGAGTAGTTGAGCCACAGGTATATTCATTCTCAAAAAAGACGGATGATGACTATCGAATTTTAGTAGAGTGCTGCAGTCTGTTTCTTTCCAAAAGATAGACCACTTTTGATTCTGGATCTTTTGTAACATCTATCTTTTGGAAAGAAACAGACTGCAACACTCTACTAAAATTCGATAGTCATTGTAAATAAATTATTTAAAGATCATTTTCTAATTTTTGTTGACACCCGGTCTATACTTATTTGTTTGCATCTCCTTTCGTATGTGGATATTTATTATGCTGCCATCCTGTGTTATATTACAATAATTACACAGCTTAGATTCTCTGCATGTTTTGGAGCTCTCCTTACTGGATACTGTTTGAATGTTGCTGAACTATTATTAGACATGTTCTTGTTTGCTCTCTCTCTCCCTCTCTCTCTCTCTCTCTGCCTGTGTTCTCGCTCCTCTTCTTATTGGTCCCTTGACTCAAAGCACTCTGGGATTGTCTAACTTCCTGCTGAGGTGTCAGTTAGAAGCAGGCTCTTACAAGCTAACAGCCCTCCTACATCCTCCTCAAGCTCCTAAAAAGCCATTATCCTTTCACTTTATTTTCTATGTCTATTTCCCACATGCTGCTAATCTGCCCTAATTACTAGAGATGTGAATCGTGTCCTCGATCGTCTTAACGATCGATTTCGGCTGGGAGGGGGAGGGAATCATATCGTTGCCGTTTGGGTGTTTAGAATATCGTGAAAATCGTTAAAATCGTGAACCGGCACACTAAAACCCCCTAAAACCCACCCCCGACCCTTTAAATTAAATCCCCCACACCCAAATGCCTTAAATTACCCTGGGATCCAGCGGCGGTCCATAGCTAAATCGGGGGAAGGGGGAGGGCAGGAAAACCGGCACACTAAATCCCCCTAAAACCCACCCCCGACCCTTTAAATTAAATCCCCCCCCTCCCGAACCCCCCCAAATGCCTTAAAGTACCCTGGGGTCCAGCGGCGGTCCGAAACGGGCTCCTGCTGTTGAAGCGTGTTGTCTTCGGCCGGCGCCATTTTGCAAAATGGCCGCCGCAAAATGGCGGCGGCCATAGACCAACATGATTCGACCGCAGGAGGTCGCTTCCGGACCCCCGCTGGACTTTTGGCAAGTCTTGTGGGGGTCAGGAGGCCCCCCCAAGCTGGCCAAAAGTCTCTGGGGGTCCAGCGGGCGTCCGGGAGCGATCTCCTGCCGCAAATTGTTTTCCGTACGGATAATGGCGCCGGCCATACGCGTATGGCCGGCGCCATTTTCTGTACGGAAAATGGCGCCGGCAGGAGATCGACTGCAGGAGGTCGTTCAGCGAGGGTTCTGGACCTCCGCTGAACGACCTCCTGCAGTCGATCTCCTGCCGGCGCCATTTTCCGTACGGAAAACGATTCGCGGCAGGAGATCGCTCCCGGACGCCCGCTGGACCCCCAGAGACTTTTGCCCAGCTTGGGGGGGCCTCCTGACCCCCACAAAACTTGCCAAAAGTCCAGCGGGGTCCGGAAGCGACCTCCTGCGGTCGAATCATGTTGGTCTATGGCCGCCGCCATTTTGCGGCGGCCATTTTGCAAAATGGCGCCGGCTGAAGACAACACGCTTCAACAGCAGGAGCCCATTTCAGACCGCCGCTGGACCCCAGGGTACTTTAAGGCATTTGGTGGGATTTAATTTAAAGGGTCGGGGGTGGGTTTTAGGGGGATTTAGTGTGCCGGTTTTCCTGCCCTCCCCCTTCCCCCGATTTCATTTAAAGGGTCGGGGGTGGGTTTTAGGGGGATTTAGTGTGCCGGTTTTCCTGCCCTCCCCCTTCCCCCGATTTATGATTTTTTGACGATAAATCGGGGGAATTGGTATTGTATCGTGGCCCTAACGATTTTTGACGATTTAAAATATATCGGACGATATTTTAAATCGTCAAAAAACGATTCACATCCCTACTAATTACTAGTAGCTCAAGCTGCAGTGGTCTTTGCCTGATTGCTAAGCTCCAGAACTCATAACAGCTAACCAGGGTGCTGACTTTATGGCTACTTTTCTCACCTTGCAAGCCACTATAAGTGTTGAAACTGTTTCTCTTCATTCTAATAAACATTGTTTGTCATTAAGAATAGAGTTTCTGATGTCTGGAAGTTGGGAAGACAAGGTTTAGCTGACTGCCTAGTAATTCAAACTAAAAAGTGAACTCCGAAGGCAGGGCACTGTTCAAATCCCCTTTTCCACTCATTCCTTTAAGAAACTTCAAAAGACAAATGTATTCACTCTTGAAGCGCATATCTCATATTCATTCCCTCTTTTTTTCCATAATTTTCCTGTCCAGTAAACTCCACTTGTCTTTATGGCGCTCCATGGTCTTACAAAGTCTTGTACCAGTTTTCTAGAACCCTCTGTTGTGATGTTTCATATCAAGCATATTGAGCAAATATTCCATATCAGTAAAAAGTAACAGTAAATAATAATGACAACTTTTATATAAAGTAAAACTTTTAACTGAATAAAAACACAGATTGTGAACCTGAAAGCATATTATACAGAAAGTTTAGAGAACAATGCATACCTTAAAGGGCTTTATTCAGAATATCTGATAAGATCAAAATTAAATTACTGCCAAGAATAACATACAGCTATACCACATAAATATGCTGTCAAAAAATGGCAGAAGAGTGACAAAGCAATACATTTTGATATTACTGGGAACTATTATTGGATAAAGGACTGTGGTTGCTATTTCCCAACATCTTGCATAAATCCTGTCATTAATCCTAAGGACCTTCATCTGGGGTGGAGGTTTGTATAACTTTAAAGGTCAAAAATATATAGCTGTTATCTTTGAATCTGAAATTACATATAAAAAGACATTTTAAAATAATAAATGAACCAAGACATATAAACTCCAGGTACATTGATAAAAAAATTATTCCTTCTTTCCTGTGTACTTTTGGATAAATTAGCAAGTACCCATATCTTAGATTAGGCTCTAGAAATAACTCTTCTTTCAATCTGATAAACAAGTGCAAACAATTTGATCCTGTTCAAAGACAAATATATCTCTAACGGTGTTCCTTTCTTAATCTCATGAGAGACAGATCTTTCTAGGAGTCCTGTTATGTCTATTGCTTATATAAATGTATTATTGTTGAGGAAAAAATATGATATACTCTCCTCTTATCTAAAGGATGGCAAACTTGATTTATTGTTTTTGACTGAAACATGGCTATTCGGCTCTGACTTAACACTTACTTTGCCCCATGAATTATTTACTTATTCAACAGACTAGAGAGCAAAAAAATGGTGGAGAAGTATTGGGTTTTTTTTTACAAGTCTGGTTTAGCTGTGCAAAAACTCTCAATTTCTATGGGTCATGATTGTGAAAGTATTGCAAGGAATAATTATAAGAAATAGTTTAATATCACTTGGAAAGAGTATTTCAGGCCCTGTCTCCAAAAGTCCCTAAATCGTCTGCACGAATTGTTTAATTTAGTAAAGAAAATAACGAATGACCCAATAAATGCCGACTGTATTGCTCATATTCTTCCTGAAGAATTTGCCTCATTTTTAATTGACAAAGCTGAGGTGTTAAGTTCTAATTGCCAGCTCTTCTATTGGTATAACTAGTAGGGATGTGAATCGTTTTCCATATCGTCTTAACGATAGAAATCGTGTGGCAGGGCAAGAAAATCGTCTTAGGCACGATTTTTTAGTTAAAAAATCGTTAAAAATCGTTTTTTCCGATTAGTGCGCACTAACTCGAGTTAGTGCGCACTAACGGGAGTTAGTGCGCACTAACTGGGAGTTAGTGCGCACTAACTGAAAATGATACAATTTGACACTTTTCAGGTCAGTTAAGGTCAGTTTAGGAATGAATATGTATTCCTATTGGCTGCCCTCTTATTTATTCATGTTACCAAGTTTCCTACTGACAGTATAAGGGGGATGGGAAATGGAAACAGTTGGTAGCTTGACAAAACAAGTAATGTGATCAGTCAATGTGACTAGAACTTGTGCCCTAACCCGGATACCAGGGGTATTGTGATCTTACTGCACACAGTGCCCTATCCCTATTAATACCAGGAGTGTTGTGATCTTCCTGCACACAGTGCCCTATCCCTAATACCAGGGGTGTTGTGATCTTCCTGCACACAGTGCCCTATTCCTGATACTGGGGGTGTTGTGATCTTCCTGCACACAGTGCCCTATTCCTGATACCGGGGGTGTTGTGATCTTCTTGCACACATCCCGATATCAGGGATAGGGCACTGCATGCAGGAAGATCACAACACTCCTGGTATTAATAGGGATAGGGCACTGCATGCAGGAAGATCACAACACTCCTGGTATTAATAGGGATAGGGCACTGCATGCAGGAAGATCACAACACCCCTGGTATCAGGGATAGGGCACTGTGTGCAGGAAGATCACAATACCCCGGAGGAGTGAGGGTCAGGCAGCTCCCCCCTGTCTGTGAAGCCAGCCTCCCACTAGTAATGCAGGGAGGGAGCTGTCTCAGACTTCACCATCCTCCCCCCCCCCCCTTACCCACACACCATTCACTAGCTGGGACATGGGGGAAGTCAGGAGTGAGGGTCAGGCAGCTCCCCCCTGTCTGTGAAGCCAGCCTCTCACTAGTAATGCAGGGAGGGAGCTGTCTCAGACTTCACCATCCACCCCCCCCCCCCCTCACCCACACACCATTCACTAGCTGGGACATGGGGGAAGTCAGGAGTGACGGACAGGCAGCTCCCCCCTGTCTGTGAAGCCAGCCTCTCACTAGTAATGCAGGGAGGGAGCTGTCTCAGACTTCACCATCCTCCCCCCCCCCTCACCCACACACCATTCACTAGCTGGGACATGGGGGAAGTCAGGAGTGAGGGTCAGGCAGCTCCCCCCTGTCTGTGAAGCCAGCCTCTCACTAGTAATGCAGGGAGGGAGCTGTCTCAGACTTCACCATCCCCCCCCCCCCTCACCCACACACCATTCACTAGCTGGGACATGGGGGAAGTCAGGAGTGAGGGTCAGGCAGCTCCCCCCTGTCTGCAAAGCCAGCCTCTCACTAGTAATGCAGGGAGGGAGCTGTCTCAGACTTCACCATCCCCCCCCCCCCCCTCACCCACACACCATTCACTAGCTGGGACATGGGGGAAGTCAGGAATGAGGGTCAGGCAGCTCCCCCCTGTCTGCGAAGCCAGCCTCTCACTAGTAATGCAGGGAGGGAGCTGTCTCAGACTTCACCATCCACCCCCCCCCCCCTCACCCACTCACCATTCACTAGCTGGGACATGGGGGAAGTCAGGAGTGAGGGACAGGCAGCTCCCCCCTGTCTGTGAAGCCAGCCTCTCACTAGTAATGCAGGGAGGGAGCTGTCTCAGACTTCACCATCCTCCCCCCCCCCCCCTCACCCACACACCATTCACTAGCTGGGACATGGGGGAAGTCAGGAGTGAGGGTCAGGCAGCTCCCCCCTGTCTGTGAAGCCAGCCTCTCACTAGTAATGCAGGGAGGGAGCTGTCTCAGACTTCACCATCCTCCCCCCCCCCCCCTCACCCACACACCATTCACTAGCTGGGACATGGGGGAAGTCAGGAGTGAGGGTCAGGCAGCTCCCCCCTGTCTGCGAAGCCAGCCTCTCACTAGTAATGCAGGGAGGGAGCTGTCTCAGACTTCACCATCCCCCCCCCCCTCACCCACACACCATTCACTAGCTGGGACATGGGGGAAGTCAGGAGTGAGGGTCAGGCAGCTCCCCCCTGTCTGTGAAGCCAGCCTCTCACTAGTAATGCAGGGAGGGGGCTGTCTCAGACTTCACCATCCACCCCCCCCCCCTCACCCACACACCATTCACTAGCTGGGACATGGGGGAAGTCAGGAGTGAGGGACAGGCAGCTCCCCCCTGTCTGTGAAGCCAGCCTCTCACTAGTAATGCAGGGAGGGAGCGGTCTCAGACTTCACCATCCTCCCCCCCCCCCCCTCACCCACACACCATTCACTAGCTGGGACATGGGGGAAGTCAGGAGTGAGGGTCAGGCAGCTCCCCCCTGTCTGTGAAGCCAGCCTCTCACTAGTAATGCAGGGAGGGAGCTGTCTCAGACTTCACCATCCTCCCCCCCCCCCCTCACCCACACACCATTCACTAGCTGGGACATGGGGGAAGTCAGGAGTGAGGGTCAGGCAGCTCCCCCCTGTCTGCGAAGCCAGTCTCTCACTAGTAATGCAGGGAGGGAGCTGTCTCAGACTTCACCACCCTCCCCCCCCCCCCCTCACCCACACACCATTCACTAGCTGGGACATGGGGGAAGTCAGGAGTGAGGGTCAGGCAGCTCCCCCCTGTCTGTGAAGCCAGCCTCTCACTAGTAATGCAGGGAGGGAGCTGTCTCAGACTTCACCATCCTCCCCCCCCCCCCCTCACCCACACACCATTCACTAGCTGGGACATGGGGGAAGTCAGGAGTGAGGGTCAGGCAGCTCCCCCCTGTCTGTGAAGCCAGCCTCTCACTAGTAATGCAGGGAGGGAGCTGTCTCAGACTTCACCATCCTCCCCCCCCCCCCTCACCCACACACCATTCACTAGCTGGGACATGGGGGAAGTCAGGAGTGAGGGTCAGGCAGCTCCCCCCTGTCTGCGAAGCCAGCCTCTCACTAGTAATGCAGGGAGGGAGCTGTCTCAGACTTCACCATCCTCCCCCCCCCCCTCACCCACACACCATTCACTAGCTGGGACATGGGGGAAGTCAGGAGTGAGGGTCAGGCAGCTCCCCCCTGTCTGTGAAGCCAGCCTCTCACTAGTAATGCAGGGAGGGAGCTGTCTCAGACTTCACCATCCTCCCCCCCCCCCTCACCCACACACCATTCACTAGCTGGGACATGGGGGAAGTCAGGAGTGAGGGTCAGGCAGCTCCCCCCTGTCTGTGAAGCCAGCCTCTCACTAGTAATGCAGGGAGGGAGCTGTCTCAGACTTCACCATCCTCCCCCCCCCCCTCACCCACACACCATTCACTAGCTGGGACATGGGGGAAGTCAGGAGTGAGGGTCAGGCAGCTCCCCCCTGTCTGTGAAGCCAGCCTCTCACTAGTAATGCAGGGAGGGAGCTGTCTCAGACTGGTATCAGGGTTAGGGCACTGTGTGCAGGAAGATCACAACACTCCTGGTATTAATAGGGATAGGGCACTGTAAGAGATGACTGTAGTAGATTGAATAAAGATCTGATGTTTCTGCTCTCCTCACACCAAACAAAAACAACACACAAGCAGAGAAGCCCTTCTTACAAAGCTGAGCTAGTGAGTTAAGTAGGAGGAAAAGTAAACATACTGGTGCCAGTGTGGCTACTTAAAAAATACACTTACCAACAATCAATTACATATATTTGAACTGTGTACAGTTCCAGCCAGGACCACCTTTCTAAAATGCACAGTGATTGGCAAATTCAACATGCACTAGCATTTCAGGTGCCTGCTAACAAAAATAATAAACAAACAAGTTCTAGTCACGTGAGTGCTGATCATTACATTACTTTTTTTGTCAAGCTTCCAACTGTTTCCATTTCACATCCCCCCAACCATATTGGTAACATCAATAGATAAGAGCACAGCCAGCCAATAGGAATACATACATACATATTCATTCCTAAGTGACCTTTACTGACCTGGGAAGAGTGAACACTTTGTTTCATTTTCTGTTGGTGTTCGTTAGTTTCCAGTTCCATTTCCCATCCCCCCAACCATCACCTCAGTGGTAACCTTGGTAATATCAATAGATAAGAGGGCAGCCAGCCAATAGGAACACATATTCATTCCTAACTGACCTTCAGTGACCTGGAAAGTGTTTATTTGTATCATTTTCAGTTAGTGCGCACTAAATCGAGTTAGTGCGCACTAACTGGGAGTTAGTGCGCACTAACTCGAGTTAGTGCGCACTAACACGATTTAACGATTTTTAACGATAAATCGTTAGAATTTCTATTGTATCGTGTTCTATAACGATTTAAGACGATATAAACATTATCGGACGATAATTTTAATCGTTGAAAAACGATTCACATCCCTAATAACTAGTTGTGCTAGTAATTTCAGGGGTGATTTAGCACCGTATGTTGAGAATGCATCTTTGTGGGTCTCTTTTGAAGAGGTAGGTAATTCTGAAGTAGAAAAATGTATCTTCCAACTCAAGAACTCATTTTGCCCTTTAGAGCCCTGACCCCTCCCCCTATTGTATTTGCTTAGAGAGGATTTTCTTGATGTTTGACTCCTTTGTATAATCGTTCATTAACTGAGGGCTGTGATCCTCAGACATGGACATTTAGATAGACTCTCTTTCTAGTTATCACCCAATTTCCAACCAGAGCACATTAGGTAGAATTTTGGAAAAGCTAGTTTACTTTCAATTTGCTAATTTTTTGAAAGATCTTAATATCATTCACCCGCATCAGTATGAGTTTAGACAGAAACATAGTACCGAAACTTTATTAGTTTCTATCATGAACTACTTGCTTGGTGAATTTGATCAGGGAAGGGCAGTAGTTGGAGTGTTCTTGGACATATCGACAGCATTCCAACATTCTGTTGGATCGTTTGAAGAAACTTGGAGTGGGTGGTACAGTATATAGGTGGTTTGATTCATTGGTTCTCACAAACAAAAGGTTATTGTAATTGACTCCTCCTCATAATGGTTTACTGTTCCTACAGATGTACCACAGGGGTCTACATTATTAGCAGCCTTGTACAATGTATATATTTTACCATTATGTTCTGAATTAGACCAATGATCAATAATGTTTTAAATGTATACGGATGATATCCAGATATATTTGCCTATTACAGTTTCTTTATCCACTACATTAGATTTGGTAGCTGATACTCTTCATATTATAAATGCCTGGATATCTGAAAATCATTTAAAACTTAATGTTGAAAAAACTGAACTTATCTGTTTTTCTAGACAACCTCAATATTTGCAAGAAAAAAATATGAATTATTTTATGATAATGGTACAAGATCTCACTTTTCAATCTATAATTCGTAATCTGGTTTTCTTTTTGATTCTCAACTTACTTTTGGACACTTATTCGGGCATTTATTATTACTGTATTTAATTACTGCAATGCACTTTATATTGGCCTGCCCTCTTCCACCATTTGGCTTTTACAGTTATTGCAAAATTCTGCTGCTTGGCTGATTTATGGAGGCCAAAGATGGGACCCCCATTATTTATTGACTTACATTGGTTGCCCATCAGAAAATGTATTGAATTCAAAATACAGATGTTGGCTTTGAAAGCTTTAAGGTAAGGAGGCCCATCTTATTTATCTGTGCTTCTAAAGTGATATGTACTGTCTCAAGACCTATGGTCTCAGGATAAACAAGTATTGCAGGTCCCCATTATTAAACAGACTCACCTGGCAGAAACAAGGAAACGGGCCTTTTATGTTATTGGGCCTTGGGTTGGGAATGATCTTCCAGGCCTTTTAAGAAGGATTGGCAATGTTCTAACCTTTCATAAGCAACTGAAAGCTTTTTTGTTCCTCATTATATTCCCAACTGTTGCATTCACCATAGTATTACTCACATTATTGGTGTTTATTAGAAGCATAAATATTTAAAAAGGTGAATAGTTCCACCCCACCCCACCCCTCTCCGCCCCACTATAACCCGAAGAATAATATACCTTCTCAATGGATCCTTTGTACAATGAATGGGTTCAAAAATAAAATCTTTAGCTAATAAGACTCCTACCACTTGCACAACTTAGATCAGGGGGGCGAAATAACGATATGGATAATGATTAGCATGCATTAAATATTTAATCTGCCCTTTTAGATGTGTTTCTAGTAGGAGCACATTAGAAGCATTCATTGATATCAGATCTTTATTAAGAAGTTGTCTTTTATGGTGTGAATTCAAGCTCTTTATATTAAGGGAGAAAATCATGAAATTAGCCATATGTGGCATCTGTGAAGTTACAATATACAAGTAACATCCCACCAAAAAGTAACAAAAAAGAAAATGAAAATTCCCTCTCTATGTTCCTAACATTGTCCAAATTCCAGGACTCTCCTTGCTGTAGTAACAAATGCCCTCTAAAAGAAAAAATAGTGTTAACTTTATCAGGGAAAAATACATTCCCTAAAGTTAAAGTCAACCTTGTACCATCCGTTGCTAATGTACTTCTCAAATCTCCCCTTGCCCACCCTCCAACCCTTTCCCCTAAGTGATCCGTGTCTGCCATTATGCAAATCTCCACCTCTGCCATAGGAAAGATTAGCATCAAACAAGAGGAGGACTAATCCCCATTGGATCAAATAAGATACAATAGATTTAGACTCTGAGAAAAGAATACTGACCAGAATACCTCAATGAGTTGAGAATACCTCAACTCATATAACTATAAAACTATAGTTTACCTTCCACGGGGCTCCAGCGGTGAACTAGGCCTGCGCGATCGGCGCTGAAGCCCGTCGGGGTAAGGCCTCTTGTTCCGCTCGCCCCGATCGGGCTCCCTCGCCGATTGCCGGCCTGTTTCTTCAGCTTCCACCTACCTGCAAGGCCGCGAATCCCCGCCTCCAGCCGGCCGAGATCGGAGCCGCGATTCGCCGCCTCGAGCCGGCCTCGACTCTGACCACGAGCCCTCGCCTCCAGCAGGCCCCAAGCCGAGCCGCAAGCCTTCGCCCCGAACCGCCCACGAAAAACGTCGCGGCGGTGACGTCAGAGGCGCGACCGGCGGGATATTTAAACCGCCGCTTGCCTCTCCAACCTCCTTTACCTTCCACGGGGCTCCAGCGGTGAACTAGGCCTGCGCGATCGGCGCTGAAGCCCGTCGGGGTAAGGCCTCTTGTTCCGCTCGCCCCGATCGGGCTCCCTCGCCGATCGCCGGCCTGTTTCTTCAGCTTCCACCTACCTGCAAGGCCGCGAATCCCCGCCTCCAGCCAGCCGAGATCGGAGCCGCGATTCGCCACCTCGAGCCGGCCTCGACTCTGACCACGAGCCCTCGCCTCCAGCAGGCCCCAAGCCGAGCCGCAAGCCTTCGCCCCGAACCGCCCACGAAAAACGTCGCGGCGGTGACGTCAGAGGCGCGACCGGCGGGATATTTAAACCACCACTCTTCCTGGCGTCGCGCGCCAGGCGTCGCGCGCACGAAGGAGCGCGACAAAGGGGCCTGCCCCTTTGTTTCGCCCCTTCGTGTCGACCCTCGCCCGAGCTGCTGCACTCTTTACCGCACTAGAACTCGGCTAGCATCCATTCAGCTCACATTCTTCCAATTCTCATCCATCAAGAGATCATCCTGCGCCCACTCAACAGACAAGCGCCCAAAGAGTTGCCGCAGACCACCAGCCAGCGTGCACCCAGTCACTCCAGCGTGCACCCAGCCACTCCAGCGTGCACCCAGCCACGCTAGCGTGCACCCAGCCACTCCAGCGTGCACCCAGTCACTCCAGCGTGCACCCAATATCCCTCACCTGCCTCAGCAATCTCATAATGTCTCCTTCATTCCCAATTCCAATCCTCCCTCATTATCCACCTTCCAAAGGACATGCAACTCGACAAGCCCATCACCACCTCAGAACCATATCTCCAATTATGATCACTCCTTTCACCCAACTACTAGGCCTCACCTTATTCTCTTTAACATTATTCAATGCCCAATCCCTAACAAAGAAATCAGTCATACTAAACGACTATCTCATCGATATAAAGCCGGATATATGCGCAATCACTGAGACCTGGCTCAAACCCTCTGACACTGCAATAATTAATCAACTACCCACAGAGACATACAATTTCTTCTCCATCCCTCGCCAGGGAAGAAAAAAAGGAGGAGGAATCCTCCTAGCTACAAAAAAAGACCTCAGATTCACGCAGCATTCCACCAATACAAACTCCAAAATCGAAATTGGCTTCTTCTCCTCAAACAAACTCCAAATTCTACTTGTCTACGCCCCTCCAGGTGTCCTTGAAACAGACCCCTCACCTCTGGTTGAACTAACCACCTCCTTCATTAATCTGGACGCCCCAGCTATAATCTTAGGAGACTTCAACCTCCATGTCGACAACTCTATACTATCACCCAACTGCGAAGCCTTACTCACAGCATTCTCCGCTTTAGGTTTCTCTCAACTAGTCAACAAACCCACACACAAAGCTGGCCACACGCTTGACCTTATCTTCATAAACACAGCAATTAAACCGGTCCAGCACCCCATCTGCACGAAGGTCCCTTGGTCAGATCATTCCCGTATAACAGCGTCATTCTCAATAAAAGATACCAGTCCATCTCCCATTCCCTCTCCTTGCTTCTCTTACAGGAAAACATGCTCCATGAAAGATCTCAGCAATCACATATCATCACATCTCACCCAAGTAGATCTCACCAATCCGAATTCAGCTCTACGATCGTGGAACAACATCACGGAATCCATTGCCAACAGATTATGCCCGCTAACAACAAAAAAACCACACCCCAATTCATCCAAAAGGCAACCGTGGTTTACACCAGAGCTAAAAAAGCTTAAACGAATGCTAAGACAAAAAGAAGCTAAATGGCGCAGAAACCCATGCACCATCACCCTATCTACCTATAAATCTACTCTTCACCAATATAAATCCAATACTTTAAAATCCAAGAGGAACTACTACGCATCCAAGATCCACCACCTAGTCTTTGATGCTAAAGCCCTCTTTAACTACGTCTCTAACCTCACACAAACAAGCCCTCCAGAAATCGCTCTCAACCAAGCTAAATCCAAAGCGGAAGAACTAGCAATATTTTTCAACAATAAAATCAGCAAACTTCTAACGCAGCTTCCCCCTAACACCGTCTCTACATCAACCTCACCTCAGACCGCCGTCAACAATACCCGCTTAGCTGAACTGGAACTCACCTCCTCCATCGAGATCCAAGATACTCTACGGAAAATGAAACCATCCTCTCACCCATCAGATCACATCCCTTCGAAACTGCTCCTATCAATTCCAGACTCTATCTCAAAATCCCTGTCAGACATAATAAATTGCTCAATAACTCAAGGATCTTACCCAGATGACCTCAAATTGGCCTCACTCAAACCTCTACTCAAGAAACCAAACCTAGATCCTAATGACCCAAACAACTACCGACCGATCGCCAACCTCCCCTTCATAGCCAAGATCATGGAGAAATTGGTGAACACCCGACTCTCAAACTACATAGAAGAAAACAACCTCCTATTCCCATCACAATACGGATTCCGCAAAACACTTAGCACGGAGTCCCTCCTCATCTCCTTAACAGATTACCTCATCCTGGGCCTTGATAAAGGACAAGCCTTCCTACTGATCCTACTGGACCTTTCGTCAGCCTTTGACACCATTAACCATTCCCTGCTCATCAACCAGCTAGCCTCCTTGGGTATCACAGGCACAGCACTCTCCTGGTTCATATCATTTCTCAGCAACAGAAGATACAAGGTCAAATTACAGAACAAAGAATCCTCACAACACACTTCATCAGTAGGAGTCCCACAGGGCTCTTCCCTGTCTCCTACTCTATTTAATATTTACCTCATACCATTATGCCAACTTCTTACCGACCTCAACCTCAAACATTTCCTGTACGCTGATGATATCCAGGTCCTGATCCCCATTAAGGATTCCCTTGCAAAAACGCTGACTTTCTGGAACACATGCCTTCAAAAAATTCAACTCCTCCTCACCAGCCTAAACCTGGTACTAAATTCCGGCAAAACTGAACTCCTGCTCATCACCTCTGAGAACAGCACCTTTTCACCAACACAAGACACACCAACAATCACACAAGTGAGAGACCTAGGAGTCCTAATTGACAATCGCCTGAATTTCAAAGCCACCATTAACAAAACAACCAAAGACTGTTTCTACCAACTACAGGTGCTGAAAAGAATTAGACCTCTTTTCCATGCCCAAGATTTCAGAACCATCCTGCAAGCAATCATTTTTTCAAAATTAGACTATTGTAACACCATCCTACTTGGTCTTCCCGCTTCTTATACTAAACCGCTTCAGATGGTACAAAATACAGCTGCACGAATACTGACAAACTCCAGGAGAAGGGATCACATAACCCCCATCCTAAAGAGCCTCCATTGGTTACGTATACACTTTAGAATTATTTACAAGGCCATCCTTACCACATACAAAAATATCCACCTACTGGCTCCCATCGACATACAGATCCCTCTCCAACTACATAATTCAACAAGACCAACAAGAGATGCATACAAAGGATCGCTACAGGTACCACCGTCCAAATCTACCAGACACATCACACTAAGAGATCGGGCATTCTCTACAGCCATTCCACCGTTATGGAACTCTATCCCTTCAAACCTCAGACTTGAAACATGCATCTCAACCTTCAAAAAAAGACTAAAGACATGGATATTCACACAAGCATTCCCGGACTCAAACTGATCTACCTTCCACGCCAATCCTTACCTTCACATACACCATGACTAACCTTCTTGTTTGAATTTTATATTATTTTACACTATCGTTACATGTTTGAATTAATAACCTGTCCTTTCTCTTCTCTCTCTGCCAAGTTCTAATCTCCCTGTTATTTGTAACTGCCTTTTTCCGCACCATTGTTTTAGTTTTGTTTACGATGCACACTTGTTTTAATGTGAACCAGCATGATGGGACTGCGTTCTCGAATGCCGGTATATAAAAACCCTAAATAAATAAAATAAAATAAATAGTGCAGAGCAAGTTAGTCCCAGTCGCTGTTGGTTATTATTTCCATAAAGTAGATACAGGAGTCTTGTGTTCTCCCTCAAAGATGCTGCCATCTCGGAAAGACATCTTTATGTACTCTGGAATGAAATGAGGCTTGTGGTTTTTGTATTCCAGAGAAACCTTTGGAGCCAAGTATTAGCTGTGCATCTTCAATGGATTTAATTTTAAACACTCCATCAATGATAACCATCAAACCAAATGTAAAAAGCCAGTGGCATCTAAAATTTTCCTTCCATAAAAAGGAAACACCTCTCGTTGCTCTTGACAATTGCACAGAGTTGCTTGAATCAGATCTGCAAAGACCAAGAATTCCTAACCTTCCCACGACCAAGTGATTCGTTTGCGTGCTTCCATCAAGATGCTTTCCTTTACAACATAAACATGAAAACACACAATAATATCTCGGGGCTTATTATTGATCTTAGGGCCCAGCAATCTGTATGCTCTATCCACTTTTATTAGGAGATCAGGGTCTAGCAATTCAGTCTCCACCTTTGCAATAATAAATTTGCACATATATCGTATTACCGCTGTGTAATCAGAATATTCCTGACTTTCTGATATACCCCTGAATCGAAGATTGTTTTTTGTGGCATGGTTTCCTATGTTGGCTAATTTCTTCTACGTCATACTATTTTCAGTCGCCAGTGCTTTACATTAGGTTTGCAGATGATCGATGTTAGGCACTCCGGCCGCGGGTGGCCACAACCGGCCCACCTCACTTCCTCCTCTGGTGCCGGGACCGCCGTTGGGATCCACGCAGCAGGGGGGAGATGCTCCTGCTGCACGCGCCTGGCCTCCTCCACTCTCGCAGCTCATGCCACCGAATCTGCGCCACACTCTGCGGCAGGAAGAACTTCTTCCGATCCCTTTTTCATGGCCACAGGCCACAGGCCAATGCCACCAGCAGCCTGCTTCAGGCAGAGCCCTTCCTAGGCACATGGCCATGCCTCCTGTGAACTCTTAAAGGGCCAGCACTGACTAGATACAGTACAGTCCCCTGGATGACGTCAGGAGCCTGGGACTTCTTCTGGGAGTCTCCTCTTCCTGTTCCTTGACTTGGCAATGAGTCTGCTTCACTTCAGTGGAAGTCTTCTCCGCTTTGTTGGTGCCTTGGTTTTTGTTCCTGCCTTCTGAGTCCTGTTCCTGCCTTCAGAGTCCTGTTGCTGCCTTCAGAGTCCTGTTGCTGCCTTCCGAATCCTGTTCCTATTCATGCTCCCATCCATTGGTTCCTGCGGATGGATCTTCTGGCTTTTGACCTTGGACTGGCTTACAGTGACTCTTCTGGCTTCGACCTTGGACTAGCTTACGGTGACTCTTCTGACTTCGACCTCAGACTGGCTATCGGCAACTCTTTGGCTTCTGACTCTGGACTGGTTAACAGCGATCCTCTGGCTTCTGATCTTGGACTGACTTTGGACGATTCTCCCAGCTGTTACCCAACCATCTTCACAGGGGCCCACCTAAGACCAGCCGGCCCCTGCACCCAAAGTTTCAACCCGCGGGGAATGGGGTTGGTATTGGCGAAGCTCCGGCCAGCCCCTGCAATAGCTGGGCCTCGCCTCCCGATGGTGGGGACCTATGGGGGTTCGCCCCCTCAGGTTGCGCCAACTCCACCTTGGTCAAGGGGTCCACACTCTCGTCCATCATCACAACAGATTGCCAAGTCCATGGATCCGGCAGAGGCCTCCGCCCTCCAAGCCATCCCGGGCCTAGCTCAAAAGATTCTCGAGCAACAGAAGGCTCTGGAGACGCTCGCCTCAGCAGTGGAGAACCTAAAACCGGCATTTGGACTCTGCAGTTCCTACAGTCTCTGCCAATCCGCTGATGCCTACTGCCCCACTTCCGGTACCGGTGATTCCTCTACCTGCTCCTTCCTGCTTCACTGGGGATCCAAGTCCTGTAGGGGCTTCATTAATCAGTACGACATCTATGCTGACATATTCTCCAAAGACGCCGCAAACTCTCTGCTTCCTCATCGCACCTTCTATTGTGCCATCAACCTGCAGCCTAATTCGGAGCCTCTTCGCAGGCGTACTTACCGTTATCCCATACCGAGACAAGAGTCATGTCGGAGTACATTTGCAAAAACTTCATTACAAGGGCTTCATACGCCATTCTACATCTTCAAAGGGGGC
This sequence comes from Rhinatrema bivittatum, assembly GCF_901001135.1. Classification (NCBI taxonomy): domain Eukaryota; kingdom Metazoa; phylum Chordata; class Amphibia; order Gymnophiona; family Rhinatrematidae; genus Rhinatrema; species Rhinatrema bivittatum. Next base: position 180,583,473 of record NC_042616.1, read on the forward strand.
AGGATTCTTTTTCTTTGGGAAGAACGATGGTAGCCTCCGACCATGCATCGACTACCGAGGCCTAAACTCTATAACACTCAAGGATCGCTACCCTCTACCGCTTATTTCTGAGCTCTTTGACCGGCTCCAGGGAGCCAAGTTATTCTCGAAACTTGACCTCAGGTGTGCGTACAACCTAATTTGCATTAAAGAGGGTGACGAATGGAAGACGGCATTTAATACCCGGGACAGGCATTACGAGTATCTCTTGATGCCCTTCAGACTCTGTATTAAGGGACATGCTCCCTTTTCTTCCTGCGCCGCCTTACTGCTCTTCCCCCTCAGCCCAGGTCAGCCCTCCCTGCACGGTCGGTGTCGGCCCATCGGGGCCAGGGGAGGTGGACCATGACCAGCCCCCGAGGCAGGCGATCCCAAACAAAAAATTAAAAAAAAAAAAAAGCGGCCTTTTAAAACCGGGACGGCAGCGGCAGAGAGAATCGAAAGATAAAAGGAAGGGAAGCGGTAAGCCCTCCCCGGAAGCCCCGACGCCTCCCCAGAGCCCTTTAAAGGGCTGAAACGGCTCCAGACGCACCCTGAAATGGCTCCAGACGCACCCTTTTCTTCCTGCGCCGTGATCGGCGATCGGCGCCATTTTGAGTATTGGCGGAACGGCGATTTTGAGTCTCAAAAGGGCGCCGATCGCCTTTGCCCTCACTATGACGGCGATCGGCGCCATTTTGAGTACTGGGATCGGACGGCCGTTGTGAAAGGAGGTTGCTCCCGGACCCCCGCTGGACTTTTGGCAAGTCTTGTGGGGGTCAGGAGGCCCCCCCAAGATGGCGCCAATGGCCATGTGACAGGAGCTGACCAATGGCACCGGTAGCCCCTGTGCCAAAGGCTATCGGCGCCGTGATGAAACTAGCACTGAGGGTGTGAGTGAGTTCCCGGACCCCACTGCTGAACCACCAGGGAGTTTTGATGAGTCTTGGGGGGGTCAGGAGGGTGGGGGGGGTTAAATTTTTATTTAGGCCGAATTAAACAGAAATCTGTTTAATACGTGGGGAGTCGCGATGCGTTTCGCCTCCCCACGTATTTAACAATAGCAAAAAATAAGTTGCGGATTACAAATACGTGGAAAACGGATGCACACCTCTAACTCCTGGCAAACCATCACACACTCAGTAGCAAACTTAATCTGCCCCTTATCTTCAAAAGTTATCAACCCTGCCCGCACGAACAAAAATCCCTGGTTCTCAACTGAATTAAGAAAACTCAAACAAGACCTACAACACAAAGAACAACGCTGACGAAAAGATCTCTCCCCTACCGCTCTGGCTTCTTACAAAACAGCAATGAACTTTTATAGGACTTCCATTACCCACACTAAACGAGATTTCTACGCCAAAAAATACACAGCTTCCTATACGACCCAAAAACTCTGTTCTCATATGTTGCTGCCCTTACCACCCCTATTCCCCCTACCTTCCCAGAAGAAGAAGCCCAAAGCAAATCTACAGAGTTGGCAATCTTCTTTGACAACAAAATAAAAAATCTTCTTGCCCCACTGGCAACATCCAACACTTCATCAACTCCCCCGCATCCACCAAGCAGAAATCCTTCACCAACTATCCATGAACAGACGCTAGAATCTCTTGAACCTACATCATCCCTGGAAATCGAATCGATAATCAAGAAAATGAAACCTTCATCACACCCATTGGACCAAATACCGACCAAACTACTTTTCACCATTCCTAACACCATTGCTAAACCTCTGGCTGACATTATAAATTGCTCCCTCAATCAAGGATCTGTCCCTGACTCTTTAAAAATTGCTTCCCTGAAACCCTTACTAAAAAAACCCAACCTGGACCCAGCTAACCCTGTCAATTTCTGCCCCATTGCAAACCTACCTTTTATAGCCAAGCTAATGGAAAAGCTGGTCAACATCCGACTCACAGACTACCTTGACTCTCACAACATTCTCTACCCTTCTCAATTTGGTTTCAGGAAACGACTAAACACAGAATCCCTCCTTCTTTCTTTAACGGACAACATTCTGATGGGCCTTGACAAGGGACAATCATACCTGCTAGCCCTACTCGATATCTCCGTGGCGTTCGACACGGTAAACCATTCTATCCTCATCAACCGTCTAATGGAAATAGGCATCTCTGGCTCTGCACTGCTCTGGTTCAAATCTTTTCTGAACACTACAAAGGCACTACAAAGTTAAAATTAATGACAAAGAATCCCACCCCATACCTTCAAAACAAGGAGTACCACAGGGTTCTTCACTTTCCCCTACCCTGTTCAATATATATCTACTCCCTCTATGCCAGCTACTCAACAGCCTCAACCTTACACATTTTATATACGCGGACGATGTGCAAATCATAATCCCCATCTCGGACCCCATCTCCTCTACTCTAAATTTTTGGAACAGCTGCTTACACGCCATCAACCTTCTTCTCTCGAGTCTCAACCTGGTCCTTAATACGTCCAAAACGGAACTCCTGATTATTTCCCCTAGCGATAACAACCCCTTCGCCAATAATGCAATTATTCCACTAGCAAGCCAGGTTAGAGACCTTGGGGCCACCCTTGACTCTAGAATGAATTTCAAAACGTTCATTAACACTACAACTAAAGAATGCTTCTTTAAGCTACAGGTCCTGAAGAAGCTAAGACCGCTCTTACACTTCCAGGATTTTTGTTCAGTGCTGCAAGCCATACTGTTTTCAAAGATTGACTATTGCAACGCTCTACTACTCGGTCTTCCCACCTCTTCTACTAAACCTCTACAGATGCTGCAAAACGCAGCGGCCAGGATCCTTACAAACACACGTCGTAAGGACCACATCACACCAATTCTAAAAATCCTACATTGGCTACCCATCCAATATAGAATACTATTCAAGGCTCTCACCATCATCCACAAATCCGTATACCAGCAATCCACACTCCAACTCTCCATCCCTCTCGAACTACATACTTCCGCAAGGCCGATCAGATCCGCCTACAAAGGTTCTCTCAAGGCCCCCCCTAACAAATCCTCGGTCCACAACTCCATTCATAAGCGAGCACTTTCGACTGCGGGTCCGCTCCATTGGAATTTGCTTCCCCCAGATATACGCCAGGAACAATGCCATCTCTCCTTCAGAAAGAAACTGAAAACCTGGCTGTTCACACAAGCTTACCGTTGAAGGAACCTTTATCTACCAACATTGACTCTCACCCTCTGATCTCTTCCCTAACTCCTCCCCCCCCTCCCCGTCTTAGTCCCTGCCCTGCCACCACCCCCCCCCCTGTTTACCTCCCCATGTTTCCTCCGTCCACAAGATATGTTAATAATCGCCTAAGATAAATCTATAGCCGAGATCAATCTGGCTGTTTATGTCTCGCTACTCTATTGTTTTTCATTGACTATTTTTCACTCCCCAGTGAATAAAAATCTTTCCTGTCCTCCAGATCCCATGTTTTCGCTCCCTGTTTAATGTAACCTTACCTTCTATATAGTTGTTAATTGGTTTCCCCCTGTTCTATTGTAAACCGGTACGATAAGACCTCGTCTTGAGTATCAGTATAGTAAAAGAATTTAAATAAAATAAATAAATAAATGCTCTATGACTGTGTCATAGTATACTTAGATGACATATTGGTCTTCTCCAAGGACTTACAAAATCACCGCAAGGATGGTGTTCGGGTCTTGCAGCAGCTGTGTGAGAACCGACTCTATGCTAAGCTTGAGAAATTCTAGTTCAAAAAGAGAGCAGTGCCTTTCCTGGGATATGTAGTGTCCAGTCAGGGGTTCCACATGGACCCCAGAAACTCAAAGCTATCCATGACTGGCCACAGCCCACAGGTCTCCATCTGCTACAAAGGATTTTAAGTTTCGCTAATTATTACAGATCATTTATCCAGAACTACTCCACCTTGGTGTCTCTGCTTACCGCTCTTACCCGTAAAGGGGCCAACCCCAAACAGTGGTTGCCTGAAGCGGTTACAGCCTTTCTCAACCTAAAAGCCGCCTTCCTCCACGTACTGTGCCTTCGCCATCCTAATCCCAGGCGGTCTTTCATTGTCGAAGTTGACGCCTCTTCTGAAGGAGTAAGAGCCATCCTAAGTCAGTACTCCGCTACCAATACACTTCATCCATGCTCCTTCTTCTCACGACAGTTCTCCCCGGCACAATGAAATACACCATCGGTGATAAGGAGTTGCTAGCCATCAATATGGCCTTTGAGGAATGGCGCCCATGGTTGGAGGGGTCCCAACAGCAAATTCTGTCTACACAGACCATAAAAATCTGGAATATTTACATCGAGCTCAATGCCTTAATCCGCGGCAAGCACGTTGGGCCCTTTTTTTCATGTGGTTCAATTTCGTGCTCCGCTATCGACCGGCCTGTTAAAACCTGCGAGCAGACGCCCTCTCACACTCTTTCGATGTTGAAGATAAACCCAAACTGTTGCGATCGTCACTGCCCGAAGTCTCCACTCTGCCCTCCTTACCTCTTTGGCGACTCCCTCCTGAGTTGATGGAAGTTTGGCTGCCGTGGCGTCATCTTGTCGACCTCCTCCAGCATTCCTGGACCGGCTAGACGCTGCCTTCCGCCATGTTCTCCTGAGGCCTAAGGGCACGCAATGTGGCCCCAACTCAAGTACCAGCAGTGGCGCGAACCTCATGGGCATCCCCTGAGATGACATCATCATCTTCAGATATTTAAAGGTCTTTCATTTCGCTAACTAATCGAGTTAGCAAAGGGTTTCCTACCTAGCTGCATCCAGGTATTGCTGCGGATGGGATTCACTCTCCGCATACCTTGCTATTCTGCCTCCTCGGAGGGCCTCGCTCTCTCTATTACTTTTCAGGTCGCAGTCTGGAACCGGTACTCACTCCTCGAGGGCCCACGTTCCCGGACCTGCTACTGAATATAACTTCTGCCAGGAAGTCACCGCTGCCTACATCACCAGTGAGTTACCATCTCTCTCTCAGAGCTTTCCCTGGAACCAGGTATTCGCTCCTCGAGGGCCTACTTCATTCCAGCTCCTGGGCTATTCTAAGAGACTACAGTGTGAGTGTTACCATCAAGGTTCTGTTTCTGAACTCTGCATACTCTGCCTACTCACTATCTCAGTTTCTCTACAGCTCAGCCTTCCTGGGATCACTGTTCCAGTGCCTGAGGGACTACAGCCCAGCTGGACTCTTCCAGCTCACTACTGCCACCTCTGGTGGTTCTCAAAACCTGTTTAATAAAAGAACTTGTGTGTGTCTGTCTCCCAACTCTGAGCCTGACCGGTGGTCCCTCTCGGGATCTTCCCCCGAGCGCGTGGTCATCTGCCACCAGCCCAAGGATCCACTCACAACTATCACAAAGATAAAAAATATATATATATATTTTCTGGCTCCTGGTGAAAGAATTTGTCAGAGAGAGAGAGTGCATGTGTGTGTGTGTGTGCATGCATATGTGTTTGTATGTGTGCATATGTGTGGCATGTATATGTAAGAGAAAGAGAGTGTGTGTTTGTGAGAGAAAGAGATTCTGAAGGGGAGGTATGAGCCACCTCTTACGTTGTGAAGAAGTAGAGCTATTGGGTAGAGAAGGGAGAACTGGGGAGATAGAGATAGGGGGAGGAATACTGGAGAGGACTGGGGAGAGAGAAATGGGGGCGGAATACTGGAGAGGGAGAAATGCTATGGGTTGGGGGGGGGGGTGAGAGTGGGGAGCTGCTTCATTGTAAGGGGAATTGGCTAGCTGTGACATTGGAAATGGACTCCCCTGGTTGCCCATGACCTTGGAGAGGAACCCTATTCCAAGACCTGGCCCTGCTTCTGCTATGAGGATGGTGGGAGTAGAGAGGTTGCTGTTATGTAGTAGTGGGGTGGGTGTTGACAGCAAAGTTGATGAGAAGTCCCCTTCCCTGGTCAGCCACAACATTGGAAGGGGAACCCCTCCCCAACCTGGCTGTGCTCCAGCCCCATTGGATCTAAAGTGGCCCCTGCTTAAAACATACGAAGATTATTATATTTACCAGAAATTCAATTTCTAATAGGTAGCAGTAAAGGTAAACCATCCCAGGTTTGGAACCCTGTGTTTTACTGCAGTCACTTGATGGTCAGTGGATACAATGGCTTGGATTTCCTAACAGATGATAAATACTAAAGGGCCCTCTCTAGATGTTATCGCCTTAAGGCTGTTTTCCAGATTCAACCTTTTTTCTCTGCTTCTCCAGTCTAGGCCCCTGAAATCAGAGGGGAGAAGCAGAGGTATAAATAAAATACATTTTTATAAAACAAAAGTGTGGGATAGGATATTGTAATAAGCACTAAGACAAGATGTTATAACATTCAAAATTTTATTTTGCTTCAGCTGGCAGTTATGCTGGCAATGAATAGATGTTGATATTTAGACAAATAAATTGTCCAAACTAGTATTAGTTATTGCATGTTTAACTTAGATTAAATTAGATTAGATTAAAAACAGTTAAAACCCAGTTTAAAAATTCATAACAATTTCTATTTAAATCAGATAAAATTAATTAAATAGCCAATAAAAAACATTAAAAACATTTGCAGCCTCAAAATTTTTGGTTTGGTTTGTTTTTTCTTTTTATTTGATTCATTAATTGTTTTTATTTTGTTTTTGTTCATTTGCCAAATCAAAAAAAAACAAAACATGAAATAATCCCTGCCCCCCCAAAAAACAACCCCCTCCCCAAGCCTCTTGCGGCCCTGGCTGATTTTCCTAGGTCAAAAATGTCCCCAATTTGGCCCAGTGTAGAGGCCTAGCCCCAGTGCTAAAGCCTAGCCCTGGACTGGACCCAAGGCTGAGTCCTAGCAGGCTGGAGCCAGGCCCTTAAAATTGTTGGGGCCTGAAAGCCCCCGCATAGGTCTCCTCTTATTCTCTTTCAGGTTATGGCATTGAATTGGATAGGAAAGAGTCCCAGTTGCTGCTGCCCACTTTCTGATACTTGAAAATAGTGCTATTTGCCTGGGAATGGGGCTGAAGTGATGACACTTAAGTGCATTTCCATGGCCATACAACAAAATGGCACCAACAGCACTGAAGGAAGGCACTGGAGTTGTGTCACTTCAGCATGGTCCCCAGCCTCTGAGCAGGCCATAATACGAGGCCTTAGCCCCAGGCTTGGCCATAGTGCCAGGTCTGGCCTATACTGGGCCTTGCATGGGGATAGAACTTGGCACAGGACCCATCCCAGGACAAGGCCTTAGTTATGGGTGTTATGACCATCGGTCGCAGACGGCTGCGACCAGTTCAACTCACGACATGTGTTGGTCTGTTCTCCTCTCCGGGTCAGCTCGTGGCCAGAGCTAACCGCCACCGCTGCACATCTCCAGCTTTGCGAGGCTCCTCATGGCGGCCAGGATGCCGTCATCACCCACTCCGACTCCGGGTCTTCCTAGCCACGCATGTGCGCCACCAGGCCTATCTTTAAAGGCCCAATGGCGGGAACCTCGGGGGCGTCCCCGACTGATGACATCACAAGGTTGGGATTCTTAAGGACCGCCTTCGCCCCTTGCTAACTGACTTGGCAATAAGTTCCTTCGCCTAGTGCTCACTCCTGTCTCCTCGGATCGTGGTTCCTGCATCGGACCTGCCTTTAGCTCTGGACTCTAGCTTGGGTACCCACTCCTCGGGGACCTGCTCATGATCCATTGGGGACTCTGTCTCCAGGCTTCCCCGCTCCTCGGGTTAGCCCCTGTGCCTCTAGAGACCCTGCCTGCCGGCTTCCCTGCTTTTCAGGGTTGCCCCTCGGACCACCTCCCTGCCTGGGAGCCAGCACTCCGTGCTTCCCCTGCTCCTCGGGGAAGTGCCCACGTTCTACATATTGACTGTACTGCGGGCTTCCTGCTCCTCAGGGCTGCCCTTGATTTACATCAAAGATTCCACTGTGCACAGCCCTGCTCCTTGGGATGGCTTACGTCACTGCTTCAGAGATTCGACTCGGGCTTCCCTGCTCCTTGGGTCAGCCTACGTCATCACTCCAGAGCCTTGCTCGCTACGCTGTCCCGCCCCTCTGGAAAGTCTCTGCTGTTCTACTCCTACAGTGCCTGTCTCGTGCTCCCCGCTCCTCGGGGCCTGCCTGCACTTCTCTGTCGGAGGCTATTGCTCTGGCACTCTCATCTCCAGTCCAGCCTGAGTACTGTGGGTTCCCTCCGAACTGTGTCTCTACCCCGCTCCTCGGGGAACCCCACAGTATCCCATCTATAAGCTCCTGCGATCTCGTGGCTGTGACGCAGGATGCCCTATCTCTCTGCTACTACTCACTGACCTCCTGCTACTGCTGGCCTTGCCTTCCAATGGTGAGGACCCGTGGGGCTCCTTCCCACAGATGGTGTCAAGACCTGTGGGGCTCCTCCCCACAGATGGTGTCAGGCCAAGGGTTCACGCAACCTGCGAATCCTAACAATGGACTCAGTCTCAGTGCTAGGCCATGGTGCTGGGTCTGATCTAGGTCTAAGCCACAGTGCCAAGCAGTCAGAGTCCTGTTTTTTTTTTTTTTTTTATCAATTTGACAAATTTGGGGGATATTTTCTTTGGAGGCTATTTTTGTTTTGTTCCATTTGAAAGGAACAAAAAATTGCCTCATTTCATTGCAATTTTTGCATTCATTAAAAACAAATACAGATTTCTATTTAACATTTTCATAAACTTTATGTTTCACGCCCCGTCTGCATCTGGCCCGCGCATGGGCCTGCTCACCTCTCTGGCATCTCTGCAGGTCCAGGGTCGGCCTCCCCTGCAGCAGCAGTGAGCACCTCCAGGCCTCGGCGTCCCGCAGCAGCGGTTGCCGGGCCTTCTACTGCGCATCTGGCCTCATGCCAGAGTTCTGCGCCTCCTGTGGCATTGGCCATGCCCCTACATGCATGTGCACAGACCACCTGGCCTCTTGTAGGGCCAGAGGCGGGTCCTAGCTCCGCGGCACACCCTAATTGAAGGAACCGGCATGATGTTTGCATACTAATGCCGGTATATAAAAACCTTAAATAAATAAATAAATAAATAACTACTTAAGGAAATCCCTGCCTGCACTTCCTTGCCTTGGCAATCAGGTCGGCATTGTGTGCTAGATTGTCACTCTGTACTAAGCCTTGATCCAGTCTTGTTCCAGTCTCGTTCCAGCCTTGTTCTAGTCTCGTCCCAGCCTTATCCAGGTTCCTACTGTTCCAGCCTTGTTCCGGCATCCTTCTATTCCAGCGTCCTTCTGTTCCTGCGTCTGTCCGTCCGTCTCCCCAGGTAGTACCCTCGGACTGTCTCTTTGGTACTGACCTTGGCCTGTTCCCCGACCTTCCTGTCTGCTGCCTACATCCTGAACTCTGCCTGCCTCGTGACCTCGTCTGACCTCCGGAACCTGACCTCTGCCTTGCCTGACTACTCCTTGAACTGAACCCTCGGATTCTGACCTCTGCCTGACTGACTACGTCTCCTGATTCTGGCTCTGTCCCTTGCCTTGTCATCACCTACGCTGTTCTGGTCTTCCTTGCTCCATCGTAACCTCAGTCTCATCCGACCGTGCTCCCTTGCTATCCGTGGGCAAGCCTGTCTACCACCTCTCCAGGAGACCCTGCGAGGCCCACCTAGGTCCAAGCGGCCCGGGTCCCTACGGGCTCTACCCGGGGGGACTCTGTGCTTCCAGTAGTGAAGCTTATCTTAGCTTCTGTCTCCTCCAGTGCTCCTCCCCTGGGGTCCGGTGCTTCCTGGTTCCTACCAGGGAGCCATTCTCCACTGCTCCAGGACAAGGGTCCATCCCCGAGCGCAACACTTTAAACACCTGTTTTAATTTTTTCGTTTCTAGTTACCACTCCAGTGTGTTTATTGTACTCGATTTGCAGGTAACTAAAAAATCAGATAAATATTACTTTTATCTTTAGTGGTCTCTATTTGCTTCTCTATTTTAGTATTTAATTTTTTCTTTTGTAGGAATGTTGATACTTGTTTATTTTATAGATTCAGGAGAACCTTGGAATTCCTTCAGATAAGTACTGGCATATGCATATTTGTATTAATTGCTTTTAGCTAGCTCATTTTTTAAATCCTGTACTTTCTGTTACGATGGATTTGTTTTCTTTGTACTGTGCTTTTTTCCCCTGGAAATAGTTTTTAGTGTATATGCATACATCTCTTTCCTTGAAGGGTCTTTCCTGCAAGGGACATCATCGGAGATGATCTTCATGATAATCTTCTATATTCTTGTTTATCCTGCAAGTTAGTTTTCTACTACTCTATCTTAAGCCACATAAAGGGAAAAAAATGACTACATTTCCATGTCTCTTCTTCTGCAAGCTAGAAGATGTCAATGTGTTGCTTATCAAATTCAGCAATCTAAGTGAACTTGGGAATCTTTCCAGATACAAAATCAAAATAATACAAATTGTCTCTAACTAAACCTCAATTATCAAGAGTTTTATTTTTTTATTTTCTTCAGCTTTTATTTTAACTTTAGTTCTTTTTCTTTTTTTGTAATCTGAATTACTCACACTTCCAGGTATTTGTCACTCTTTTCACTTAGTTTCTGCTGCTATTACTGGTTTAATCACTGACAGCATTACAACTGGACATTCTATTCACTTATAGCAATGGCCGTGACCACTGCCAAGACCACTGAATGTCTGCTGCTAACATTCCAGTAAGTTTCCATTATGGAATTTCTTTTACTGACATGTTTTTCTCTGCAGAGAAGAGATTTTCTTTATTTTCCAGTCTCCCAGAAATGTTGCCATTTATCAGTCAGTCAAATATTAGCTTATTGCCAATTTAAGCACCAGAATAGGACCAGTTTGGATGTCAGAGTCTCTGCTGTCAGCTGTGCTTAGCTTCTGGATAGGCTCTTAAACTTTTAAAGAGCTGTAATTTAATCTATGACCAGCAGCAGTCTTCTTTTTTTCAGATTAACAGAGTTTGTGGCAGATTTCCTTCTCACTCACTCAGATTTTTCAAACTCTCTCTAAAACAGGCATATAATTTACTTGCTGGGGTTCAATCTTTAGGTAAATTAACAATTTCAATCCCTTATTTATTTATTTTTTTACTTATTTTAAAAGTCTTATTTACCGCACCCTACAATAAAACTGCTTGGGGTGGTTCACAAGGCAATATTCAAAATAAACAAAATCAGCAAATTACACATCACAAATTATGTTTTCCAGGGAACTTTAGAATTACCAACAATTTTTCACTCACTCTGATCCCTCAAACTGATTCAAATTCACGTTTAAAATTTCCCTTTGATCAGTAGTGTAATGCACTTATTATGTTTGCCCTTCTACCAGACAATTTCTCTCTTTTTATGATCACTTTTAAACTCTCTCATGAAGCGAGGCATATGACCAATGTCTCCATAGCAAAAGGATCCAATGCCCTATGGGCACCTTAATGCTGTGCCACTCCATGGGCTGAGAAGATGCTGGGATAGAGAAAAATCACAGGAGCCAAGAGAAGCTCCTATTCCACACATCACGCCACTATGGGCATCATCAGGCCATTCTCTTGACTTCAATTGTAATGTGGTCCATGAGATTAAAAAAAATGCTTTGCCACTGCCCCACCTCCCTGATCCAGCTCATGCGAGGCTGAAAAATCTGCAGCTGCCTTCAGAGCCAAAAATATGAGTCAGCAGCAATGTGGGTCAGATACAATGTAATTACATAAATGGAAAATTAACAAAATAAAAAAAAACATTATCCATATATCTACTTTCAACAAATCTTCTTAAAGGGGTTTTCAGATACGAAAAAGCTGGAACATAAACAGGCAACTGACATGCATTATATCTTATTTGCATAGTCTGACAAAAATAATATATTCATTCTAAGATTACTGGAAATTCTGCAGAATCAGGCAAAGCATCAGAACCTGAAATTTCTGAACTTCCCTCAGATCTTTTACAGCTAAGCTAATTGATTTTGTCAAAGAATACTTTATGTTAATTCTTAAAATTACAGCTGAAGCTATTCCTCTTATTGACATGAGTCATTATCTGAATGTATGGAAGAGGAGAAGTTCACAGGGAAGGGTGTGCTCCTCCATCATCGTAGCCTAGCAATGGCAGAGGTGTCATTAAATGCCACGCCCAGATTCTGGTACCCTCCTACCATGATCCTGGACAGCAACAGAGTCTGTGTGTGTATATGGGAGGGAGAGCCAGTGAGTATGACAGAGTGTGTGTGTGTGGAAGAGGAAGAGAGAATTAGTGAGTGTGTCAAAGCTTATGTGTGTGGAAGGGGAGGGAGGGATGGAGAGAGAGAGAGAGATGGCCAGTGAGTGTGACAGAAACTGTGTGTGTGTGTGAGGGGGGAGTGAGAGAAGAAAAAGCTGGTGAGTATGACATAGCCTGTGTATGTATGAGAATGAGAGAGAACCAGTGAGTGTGACAGAGCTTGTGTGTGTGTGTGATGGAAAGAGAGCTTGTGGACATGGGAGAGATAGCAAGCCAATGAGTGTAACAGAACCTGTGTGTGTGTTTGTTTGTGTGCGTGTGTGTGTTATGTGAAGGAGAGTGAAAGAGCCAGTGTGACAGAGCCTGTGTGTGTGTGTGTATATGGGAGGGATATGGAGCCTGTGTGTGCAAAAGGATCTGTGTGTGGGGAGGGAGAGAGAGAGAGCACCTGTGTGTGAAACAGCCTGCCCTGTGAATGGGGGAGGAAGTGAAAGCCAGTGAGTATGATAGAGCCTGTTTGTATGTGGGGTGGGGGAGGGGAAACCAGTGAATATGTGTGTCTGTGTATGAGTGAGAAAAAGAGGAGATTGTATGAGCGTGAACATGTGTGAATGTGTGTATGAGAGTGAGAATGAATGAACATGCGTGCTAGATAATGTGTGTATATGAGAGAGAGCGGATAAAGTGAGCACTCTCCTCCCTCACTAATCCAAGACAATTTCAGGATGACTAGAAATCAAAAGTTCCCAGGTATGGGGAGTGGGGGATATTTTTCACCTCTGTTTGTTTTAATTATTGGACTTTATTGGATGTATCTGTTATTTTGAAATATTTCATTGGTGTTGGTGAAATTTAAAAAAATGTAATATGAATTAATTATTGGATGTTATTCTATTCATCAGCTGTTTTGAAATAGTTTTTCATTTTATTAGCAAAATTTTGTTGTTATGATTTATATTTCTTGGTTTATTCTATGAGTCATGGTGATGTTTCTGTTTTTCCATTCTTTCACTCTATACAGAGTCTGGCTTATTGCAGTTTTTTTTATACTTTATGGTCACTTTTTTTCTATATTTGGTGAGTTTCTGTCTTTGTTCTGCATGTGTGACCAGAGTGAGGCATTCTGCTAGCATCTATTTTCTGTGTAGGGATCTATTGCAACCTGGTTTGATCTGTTTTCCTAGTAGGTGTGTTGATGATTTATGGCTTGGTATAATATTTTCTGTATTGTCTTTTCTTAGTGTTCCCCCCCCCCCCCCTGGTCTGGACTATAGATTACCCCTATGCTTGGGGTGGGGAGTACCACATGAGTAATTATATGTTCTAATATGATTTATCTTCAGGTTCAGGGCCTGAGTGGGGGATGAGACAGGGTCCCAGTCACCCCTATACCACAATTCTGTGCCCTTTCCAAACAATCTCTCACTTGTGGCACCACAGACCAGATAAAATCATTACACCAGAATAAAAGAGTAATTAACCCTTTTACTAATATTGCGTAAGTATTTGTTTATTTAACGCTTTTTTTTATACCGGTATTAGTGAACACATCATACCAGTTTACATCAGAACTGCAGGTAGAAAATACATCAAACAGGTACTGGGGAAGGGACAACAGAGAATAGGGAGATAAGAGGCTGAAAACTGGCATAAGAAAGCAGCATACTGTATAAATAACAGGTGAACAATGTAAAAAACTTTATACATAGGTTCAGGTCAGGTACCGGTGCAGCAAAGGGTCAACGGTGCAGGGGGTCTAGTCTGGGTAGCACACTGGATAAGTAGACAGTAAATCCAACCAGAACATTAAATGTGAAAAGTATAGTTGTGAAATGTAACATAAACTTGAAGTTTTCTTACTTTAAATCAAAACACCACAAAAAGTGTGGAGAAAATGCAAAACACACCAAATGGTATCAAATATAATGAGTGTGTTGCATGTAATTTAATGGTCTGATGATTCATATAGTGACCAAAAACATGTGATTATAATGTCAAACATTTAATTAGTAACAATTGTAAGTAAATCAAAACAAAATCAGCAATGTGTATTCATGTTCCTCTGTTGCAATACATGGGACCGTGTTTCGTTGAAGCTTCATCAGGAGGAATAAATCACATTGAAGTTATTTATACATAGGATGTCAGGTAATATCGCATTACGAAGCTGAAAGATTATAACCATTTACAAACGGAGCCTTGAAACAATGTCTGATCAAGAATTCACTGAAGTGTGTTATACAGCACAGCTTAAATCAAGCAATGCAAAAAATAACAGGCGTAACCAGGACTTCACTTCTCGCTCCTCTGCTCTTTTACAATAATTGCTCACAATAAAGACAAAACACATTCGAATGGGATCTACAGGCCGCAGGATTATTTTAACAAAATAATCAAGAACCCGCCCGAGCCCTCAAAAAAGTCAAAAGATGGTCATCCGCCACAAGCCAGCAAGATATCTCATCCTCGGGCCACCCGGCCTACCCCCCATTAGGCATCATTCTGCCACCTAAGGTCCAGCCCCCTGCCACCATCCAGCAAGGAGTTATTCCCAGAAAACCATTCAGCAGTTGGGAATTCCCCCAACCAATTAATGCCCAAACTGGCTACCCCATCTGGCCACCACAATGCATTGATGAGGCTCGGACAACCCGCCCAACCAAAGCTGCCACAGCAACAACTAGTACCCCACGTTCCAGAGACCACAACATAAGGGTGGGTGGGAGGAATGCCGCTCCAGCCGAAAACTCCAAAAGCAGGCAAAGACCCCGCAGCCTCTCTTCTTCTCTCATATTACCCCGCCCCCCCCCCTTTCCCCCACATCCCTCGTGATCCCGGCCCAATGGGGCAGAGCCACACCAGCAGCATTGTTTTAAAATTAAACTTTGACCCAGCCCCCTCACCCCTCTCCTCTCAGCTTCACACCGCCAAAGTTTGCCTGGCCCGTCTGTCATATTGGGGCAGCCAGGCACTATGGCCGCCCTAACACTGAGTATGGCCTCTTAGCCAAGGCAACCAACATACTCATATGGATGGTAAAAGAAAAAAAAAAAAAGGAACGCTAATAGAGAAAGGATGGGGAAAAGCAGTGAAATACAAGCTTCCAAAAATTGTCTTTACCCGTGAATACTCAAAAATGGCGGGAGGGGGAAAGAGATCCACCCCAATGTCACCTTTTTAGAAAGGGTACACTCTGTCCGAAACACAAAACTGTGTAGAAAAAAACAACCAAGAAAATGAAGAAGTCCCTCTTGAATGGTGGAGCTGGCTAGATGACAAACCAAACAGATGAGCACGGCAGTGTGTGAAAGGTCTCTCTCTCCAACTGGTTTACTTGGTACTAAACAGAAAGCTGGCCTGGTTTCAGTCTCTTACAGAAAGACCACAGTCCATCAGCTTCTCTTTCTCAGTGCGTGTGGTTGTGTCTGCTAGCAAGGATTTACGCTTGACTTCGGTTGAAAGGCTGAAGCAGATAAGATGGGCGCATGATTCTCTATTTAAATGAGGTAACTCGTTAATAAGAAGGCCCTAGGGACAATAGCGCGTGCTTAGCGCCTCCTTATTAGCGAAATCCGACAACCGATGCTCTATTTTACCGGCGTCGGTTTCTGAACCCGCTGACAGCCACGGGTTAGGAAAATGGATGCCGGTAAAATTGAGCATCCATTTTTCTTACCAACTGACCAGGGGGCAGATTTTTTTTTTTTTTTTTGGTTGCTCCGACTTAATATCGCTAGGATATTAAATTGGAGGGTGTAGAGAAAGCAGTATTTTCTGCTTTTCTGTACACTTTTCTGGGTTGCTCAGAATTTAATGCCTGACTTTGGGCAGGCATTAATTTCTGAGAGTAAAATGTGTGGCTTGGCCGCACATTTTACTTTCAGTATCCCGGGCAACTAACTAATAGGCTCATCAACATGCATTTGCATGTCATGAGCACTGTTAGTTTTCAGGGGGTTGGCCTCATGTTTTCAACACACTATTACCTCTTACAGTATAAGGGGTAATAGACGCGCGTCAGAAACACGTGGCCAATCGCATGGTAAACGGTGCGCTCAGCCGAGCACACCATTCTCTATTGCTCTGTGAATGTGTGTCATAAGCTAAGGAAATAAACCTTCTCCCTCCTCTGCTAAGATACTCTCTGTCCAAAGTTTAGATGACTTAACTCATCAACGGAGGGTGATCCAGCCATGTGCTCCTGGGCCTGGATATCTCTGGAAAGAAAGTCTTTCAGCTCCTGGCTCGTCTATCATTTTGGGGATTTTACATGTAGCTCTGCTATGAAGCAAGAACAGCTGTCTGTCTCTATGTCCTCTGAGTGCAGACTGGATAATTAGCTCTTCAAGAGAAGAACTGATAGCAGGGCTGTCAGATAAACTCCTCTCTTCCTTGCTCCAATTTCTAATTTTCTGGTCATCCCCGCCCTGCCCACTCAGACAAAGCTAGTCAGACTGCGCCTTTTCCACCTTAAATGGTCTCCCAGCATTCCTTTGGTTTCCTCCTCTGCTGGCTATATAGTGTTGTCCTCTAGCCAGGCTATGAGTGCTGGATGCTGGTTCTTGCACATTTGTCTTTCACAGGCGAGCACACATGGGTTTTTGACGTATTTTTATATTTCTTCACCTTGGATGCAGCCGCTTGCAGTCTCTGCAGGGCTGAAAACCCCTTTTTGACAGGTCCAAAGACATTACTCAGATCCAGATGCAGCTCGGTCCACATTGTAAGGCTCCAATACATGATAAGCTTGGGGGAGCAGGATCCTGGTTTATAGTAGCTTGCTATATAAGCACATAAAGGAATAGTTGTTTTAAATACAATTTAAAAAAATACTTTTATTACAAAAGTGAACAATTTATATCACAAAATACAAAATATTGTGCATGCATATATATGACAAATTTACCCTGTCAACGAGCCCTGCTGTTTCACCTATCTGGCTTCTTTAGGGGATCACCTTTTCCCTCTGTTAAATATAATTCATAATCATGTGTCATCTTTCAGCTATATTTGGAAATTAAGAATTTAGTATTTAAATCTGAAACTCAGCAGGAGCGTGTTGTTTATATAGGAGCAATATTGAGAGATTCTTACTTATGGCTATGTGTGTTTAGTATGAATGGAAGAATGGTGGGTTGTGATGACTTCTATTTTTGTGATTTTAGATGAAAATGTTTTGAGGTTTGTATAGTATAAATGTTGTATTTTGTAATGTAAATTGTTAACTTTGTAATAAAATGATATTTTAATAAAATTGTATTTAAAACAACTATTCCTTTATGTGCTTATATAGACTATTAGATTAGGAATTATATGCGAACTCCGATTTAGTTTTATACCTTATATTATTTATTTATTTATTTATTTTTAGATTTTTATATACCGGTGTTCCTATATGAAATAAAGATCACATCGGTTTACATTGAAACAGAACATGAAAATTGCCAAAAGGCATTACATAGAACAAGGTTATGAAACTTGGAACAGTGTACATAAGTTCAAAATTTAACAATAACGTTGTAACATTGATGACCAAAAGATAAAGGAGAAAAAAAAAAAAAAAAGACTTAAACAATTAAGTTGACAGGTCTTATTGAGCATAAAAATTATAACGTATAAGTGAGAAAGTGAGAAAGTCTCAAGTGTCCTGCAGCAAGAGATTAGATACCGAAGTAGGTAGTGGTATGGAAAATGGGGGTTTGTGAAGAAGATATGTTCTTGCTGGTTGGAGGGGAAAAAATGATGATCATGGTCCTGGAAAAGCTTGGCTAAAGAGCCAGGTTTTAAGTTTTTTTTTGAATGAAGAGTGGCAGAACTCAAGCCGAATGTCTGGTGGGAGCGCATTCCATTGAATGGGGCCTGCTGTAGATATGGCACGTTTATGATGCTTTATATTATATATATTTATATTATATATTATATTATATTATAAATATATATTATTATATATATATTATATTATATATATTTATATTATATATATTTATATTATATTATATATGATGTTTATATTAGCTTTATATTATATTTATTATTTATATTATATTATATTTATTTTATATTATATAATATTTATATTATATTTATTATATTATATTTATATTATATTATATTTATGTTTATATTAGCTTTATATTAGCTTGCTACATTAGGTAAGGTTTATTTTACCTCATTGGAATGTCCTTTTCTTTGTGAAATTTATTATAAAGGGGTCATGCAAGGCTGTAAGCTTTGCCTGGCACACCAGTTATCAGGCCTGGGACAGCAGTGGTGGGTAAAGGGGAGTGATATCATCAAGTAAGAAGAAGCTGGAGATGGCTTGTATGGGAATTTGTATGCTCATCTACCAAAGCAGAGGAATCTCAACTGGGCAGACTGGGTGGACCAGTTTGGGACTTTTCGCATGCAATATCTAGATTGGGGCAGAGTCCGCACCAGCAGGGGAGGAGTCGGGGTGGCATCAGCGGTGGACTCCACAACTTCGCTGATGGCAAAAGGTAAGACTCCTTATCGCCGCCAGTAGCGTGCCCAATAGCGCCACCTTTCACGGTGGCGCTATTGGGTGCGAAAGCCAGCAGCGATAACACTGCGGTGGTGCGATCGCTGCCGGCTTTCGCAGGCCCACCCCCCGTTTTGCCCCCCCCCCCCCCGTCTCCCAGTACCGCACAATTCTCAAAGGCCTGCAATTCTAGAAAATCCAGGCCTTAATGAGTTAATAGAAAGCTTGTGTGACCTGATAAATGTCAAGTATTTGTGATTCTTCTTCAAATCAAATGCATGTTTTCCTAATGATGGAATTGGCAGTTGTTAAGTAATTGTAGTTTTCCTGACTGTTCTAACGGAATGTTATTGGTATTATTATATTTGGGATAATTTGATTAGACCTCGCTTTGTGCACAGTTTTCTAGTAATACAGTTTAAAATAAATAGTCACGTGGAAGCACACAGACAAAGATTTTACTTCATGTGTCCAAGTGTTGGGAATTTTCACAGTGAGAAAGTTGGCACCCCTAACTGAAACCCCTCCACCCTCCCTCCCCCCATGCAAACCCTGAATTTATAGGGGATTTCTCACCAAGCCAGGCTAATTTTGAAGAAGGAGTCATTAGGGAGGGTCTGCAAAATGCTAGAATTTAACCCCTAAACCCAGCTAAGGGCAGTCTTGTTGGTGGGAGCTCAAAGCATCCTTCACACATCTGTTTGAACATTA
Organism: Rhinatrema bivittatum; assembly: GCF_901001135.1. Lineage (NCBI taxonomy): Eukaryota > Metazoa > Chordata > Amphibia > Gymnophiona > Rhinatrematidae > Rhinatrema > Rhinatrema bivittatum. The sequence goes on from NC_042616.1 coordinate 180,602,844, forward strand.
AGCATTTTACGCTGGTGAGGACTTTCTTGGAACAGTTTTGCTCATTTCCAAAGAAACAGTAGCAAGCTAATTCAAACACAGAGACGGTTTTATGGACCACGGAATGGTGCTCTAGGGAAGTCTAGGGTATTATGATTTAAGGAAATATTTTTAACAGTATGGCTCGTGACCATGCACCTACATTTTATCTCTCCTCTGAAGTAATACAGTAATATTGCTGTAATGTATTTTGAAGAGAAGTGAATCCGACAGAAAATCTACTGAGCATTTTATACATAAATGCAAAGTAGGAGTCAGTGTCTAGTACATCTAGTTCAGCATGTCTTGTTTAATTCAGCACTTTAGCTGTCAATTTACTGGCATATATTTTTGAGACCCAGTATAAGAGTGGTTTTTTTCCCTTCTGCTTAGCTAATTCATTTTACATATATTTTACATGATCTGAGATTGTCTTTTTCCATAACACACTCCCACTGCATTGACACGGGTAACTTCTTTTTTAAAAAATGCCTATTGGGTGTAAAGACTGAGTCACTTCTTTTAACACTTATTAAAGAAGACTTAGCCTTTTAGTTAGGACATGAGATTCTTAAATCAGCATCATAACTAGCAAATGCTTGTCAAGCTATTGTATTTTTCTAGATGATGGACTCACCTTGTTTGACACATTTTAGCACAGAGATGGAAAGAGATGCAAATTTTTTGCATACACAGCATCCAGAACTTTTTGAGTAAGGCTTTATAGAATAAATTAAATACAATGTTCTGTTCCATGTAATTTGAACACAGGGTGGTAAACTCCTGGTCCACTAATGATGACTAAAGGTAGCCGTAAATGGAAAGGCGATTAGAAAGGCAATTACTGGAATGCCTCAGCGCTCAGTACCTGGGGCTGGTTCTGTTCAATATCTTAGTGAGCGACATTACAGAGGGGTTAGAAGGAAACGCTTGCAGCAGAATGGATACCTCTGAGGGAGGAGACAGAATGAGAAGTGATCTACAAAAGCTTGAGGAATGCTTGAATACTTGCAGTTAAGATCAATGCAAAAAAGTAGAGTCATGCATTTGCAGTTCGGAAATCTGAGGGAGTAGGATGCAATGGAGGGGGAGGGAGGTGTGGAGCTGATGTGTGCTGACCAGTAAAGAGACCTTGGGATGATAGTGTCTGATGACCTCAAGGTTGCAAAACAGTGTGATGCCAGTGGCCAGAGCCAGAAGGATTTTGGAGTGCATTGAGAAAGGAATAACCAGCAGAAAAAAAAGTAATAATCCCTCCGTACAGGTCACTGATGAGGTTTCATCTGGAATACTGCGTTTAATTCTGAAGGCCATATCTCAAAAAGGAGAAAGATGTTAGAGGTGGTCCAGGGATAGAGAAATACCTACAGTACCTGAATGTAAACCGGTGTGATATCTCAATTGAGATGAATGTCGGTATATAAAAAATAATAAATAAATAAATAAATAAATGGGTCTGAGTCTGCACCAAAAAACAGATGAGATGAAACTGAAGGACCTATATATTTATATTCTAGAACAGTGGTTCTCAACCTTTTTCCCATCGTGACACAAGTGACCTGACAGACCACGCTCACATGTGCGACACACTGCTCATTACAGTTCACGGCGGAACTAAAAAATAAAGGTTTAGTATTATTTTTATCATTAAGAATGACACAAGGGAAAGATAAGCATTCTGAACAGAAATTGCATAAATAGTAAACATCCCATACCAAAACACCAATTTCCAGCACTCAAACAGTAACCACTTACCTAAAAAAAGGCAACACTGAAAATATTACACCAGGCCTTAAGACACCAATACACCTCCTATTAGGAAAACGGACAAGGGCAGGCTGCTTTAGAGCCCTTTACAGAAACTATATGCCAGCAGAAAACCTCCCCTGAGTCACATGTACTGACCCTCACCTAACGAAGAATAGAGAGACCATAAAGCATAACTACAAACATACAGACCAAAACTGAAATGGAAATCACAACAAGCCAGAGAGACTGTATGCAGTGTAACAAAGGAAAAAGAGAAACTTCACCAGTCCTCAAAACAAATAAATATAAAATCAATAGCAGTAAAACCATACTAACAAAAAGAAAAGATTTCAAAATAGCTGATGAATGGAATATCCAATAATTAAAAACTCATATCAAAAATTTCTAGATACCAATACAATATTTCAAAATAGAAAACACAAAACCCCAATAATGAAAAATAAGGATACAAAAATGTTTTGCTCTGCATACCTGGGAACATTTGATATCCAGGTGCCCCGAGATTGTTTTGAAATCTAGGAGGAGGGATGGTTTGCTTGCAACTTTCTCCTCTGTCACACAGAAGCTCTCTTTCTCACACTGGCTCTCAGTCACACACATATACACATGCTCTCTCCCTCACTTACATAGGCTCTCAATCATGCACATATACACATGCTTTTTCTCTCTCACTTATATAGGCTCTTAATCACACATTTACACACATTCTGTCTGTCTTTTCACACTTACACACACAGGCTTTCAGTCACACACTTACATACTTGCTGTCTCTCTCACATACATAGACTCTCATTCACACACAGACACACATGCTCTCTCTCTCTCACTTGCACACAGGCTCTCAGTCACATATTCACATGCTTCCTCACCTACACCGGCTCTCAATCACACACAGACATACATGCTCTCTTTCTTACTTATACACACAGGCTCTTAATCATACATTCACATGAACTCTCTCACACATACAGGTTCTCAGTCATACACTTACATTCATGCTATCTCTCACTCACAAAGGATCTCAATCATATACAGGTTCTCAATTACACACACATACTGTCTTTCACAAACAGATTTTCAATCACACACATACAGGCTCTCAATCACTCACATACATGCTGTCTGTCTCACACACATACACACACACACATACACTCTCTCTCTCTCTCTCTCTCTGCCCCCACCAAACTAGCGGTAGGAGCAGCCTCCTCCACTTCTCGCCCTCGCGGCCTCGAGAAACAACTAGAGATGTGAATCAGAACCGGAATCAGTTCGGATTCCATTTCCGATTCACATGTGGGGTTTTTTTCATCGGGCCCGTCGCAGCTTTGTTTATCAGCTGCGCCCGAGCACTAAGCCTGCTCCGACTCCACCCCTGGAATGCCTCCACTCCATGCACATAAAAGTATGTTTATCTGGCACTACACATGGACTTTTACACGCAGATAGGATAGGCAATTTTCAAAGATCCTATTTCCACACTTTTTTTACTTTGGGGAATAGCTTTGAAAATTATCTTTTCCACGCGCATCTCCTAAACATAGACAAAACTCAACTGAACGGCTATCGGTATAGAAGAGACGTTAAATAAATAAATAAATAAATAAATAAATAAATAAACAGACTGGAAAGGCCATTTTGGTCTATCTGCTGTCATTTACTATGTTGCTATCTCACAACTCAGAATGCCTATGCGAATAGCTTATTATTTTTTTAGGTATAAAACTCTTACCCAAAATCAAAGTTATCATAGTGACAATATGGCTTCTAACGTTACTGCATTCACAGAATTCTGGTAGTGATATCACAGTATTTCATAAGAATGAAGGATTGTTTGTTAAAATAGAATTTCTTTTTAAAATCACTGCCTCCTATGGGAAGTGATTACAGTGTTGTATCATTCAGTAATATTCTTTTTAAATATCTGCAGCAGTCTTCATTTAACATAGGGTTATTATAGCACAAACCAGTAATCTTTGACACTGCATCTATAAAAATAATTTTACTGTCACTTCAAATTTGAATGTTCAAACTATTTACATGTTTGTGTACTTGGTTTCATTGCTTCAGAGAGGTACTAAGTCCAGTCCACATTGTTACGATCCTGCTCGCAGAGCTCATCCCGCGAGCAGGCCCTCACTCACCGCTAGGCTGCTCCCCGCGGACTCTGCTGCCCTGCGCGGCCTAGTGCCGCTGCTGTAGACGCTGCCGGGACCATCAAGCTTCAGAAGCCACCGGCGGCATGCATCTTCACAGCCTAAAGCCGCCCCGAGATGCTCTCACCTGTGCGGCATGGTGCCACTGCCAGTTTCTTCCTTCTTCACAGCGGGAGGCCACCTGGCTCCTTCTCCCTGAGCAGCAAGGGGAGCCTCTGCCACTGCGACGCCATCCTGTGGCCTAGAGGCCGCCTCCGATGCCTACGTGTTGCTGTTGCCACTGTCCTTGGTCCTGCTCCATTCCCTGGGCCCTCCTCTAGGTGCCGGCGTGCACCTCTTCTTCTTATTTAAAGGGCCAGCAGCAGGAAAACCACGCATCCCTACTGGAAGTTAGTTTCAGTCCACTTCCTGGTTCAGCCCTTTAAAAGGGCTCAGTTCCTGTTCCTCAGGGCTTTCGTCTCAGAATCCACACTCGTCTGTGTTCCTCTTCGGATCAAGGTCCTCCGTGGTCTTCACTTGTCTAGATGGCTCTTCATTCCATGTTCCTGGTCTCCTCATCCTAATGTTCCTGGTCTTTTCCTTCATTGGAGCTCCTTCGTCGCCTGTTCCATGTCCCGATGTTCCAGATGTCCTGATGCTCCGTGGTTCCGTTCCTGAAAGTCCTGACGTTCCATTTCCTGATGTTCCAGATGTTCCGTGTTCCTGATGTCCTGGTCCTTATGTCTTCGTTTTCGCCTCTGCAACCAGTTCCCAGATTCCTTGTGTCCACTTTTCCTGGTGTGCCATCGTCATGGTCCGCGACCAGCCATGGGTGGCTGTGTAAGGTGCACTGCAATGCAGTTCTCACCCAGTACTTTTGTCTGAATCCTGAATCCTTACCTGAGACCTTCTGAGTAACCTGAATCTTTGCCCAAGTCTCCTGAATATCTAAGTCTTCATCTGAGTCTTCCTAGTTCCTGCGTTCCTGTCTTGTCCTATTCCTGCCCTCAGCCTCCATCTGGCCTCACACACTCGTCATTCCCAAGCGGCGGATCCGAAAAGGCTACCGTGTGGCCATAGGGCTACTCTTGTGACCAGCATTGCATTACTGGGGCACACTGGTGCGTGTAGGTCCAGCGGAGGGCTGATCCTGCCTTGTTCCTGCTCTGAAGTTCCTTGTCTTGGTTCCAGTCCTGCTTTGTTCTTGCTCCTTGCATGCTCTCACCTCCCACGTTGTGCTTTGGGGCTCCTCCCTGAGTTATGCTGTGGTTCAGGGACTCAAGCTCTCCCATGAGCTAGCAACCGCGACCCATGCTCTCAACATCAGCCGAAGTCCACGGTTGCAACACACATGAGTACCATTCATTACCTTTATCACATTAGGACAATGAGCTATGCCCTGTCCAATCTTCCCATTAACTCTGAAAATCTGCTGAAGGACGTAGGCTAGCATGACCTCCAAATAAAGGCCTATTTAAAGCTCGCATCCCTAGCAATCCTCTAGAGCAGGACTTCCCAAACTTGCCCTACTGACTACACAGCCACTTGGGTTTTCAGAATACCTATTTTGCATATTCATCAGATAATTTTGCATATACTGGGTCTGCCCATACAGTTAAGAGATGTCTGCTTTGGTGAAAACTTTCAAGTATTCTCTCTTTTTCTATGAGCTGCAGAGCAATAGAGGAATACTACAGTGAAAGATAATGAGCCAAATAGGAGTTGTGCCAGTTCCACTCTCTCTCTTTCTCCCTATAATTGCATTCTGTGCCCCATGAATAAGTTAGGCAGCTTTGAGCTACTTGGCACCAGCAGCCCTAGACTGTACTCAAAAAATAGGGGAAGTTAAGTCACTTGTGCAAAAGCAGTATGAGGCTGTCAGTGCCAACTAAGCCATGCGTTGAGCTGCAGGTCAAGGGGAAAAGAGAAACATGAAGAGAGTGTGATAGAGGAGAAAACAAGGCAGGGGAGGATAGGTGGGGTCAGAGGTATAGTGAGGGGGAGGCAGGGGGTCAAAGCCCTTGGCTGCCTGGCTGTAGGGGATCCCCGGAGGCCTCTTTTTGTATTTTTTTCAGCTGCACACAGATAGAAGGTGAGAAAAGGGTGTTATTTGTAATGTCTGCAGTTTCTGTGACCATCTGCATTTCTACAAGGAGGAAGGAGGAAGTGGTGGTGGTGGGAAGGGGAATGTGGGAGAGGCAACATAAATGTATTGGCCATGGGCACTGGAGACCCTTACTATGCCACTGGGCATGGCTGAGGAGACAAGTGGAAAGAGAGAAGGAAAGATGCTAGGCACAAGAGGGGTTAAATGTGAGGCAACAGAAGAGGCAGAGATAGGCATATAGATATAAAGTAATAATGAAGGGAAAAAGGATTCAGAAAAATGAGAACAATATAAAAAGTGAAGGAATGAGGAAATAGAAAGGAAAAGAAGAGGTCAATATTCAGCAGCATTTAGCAGCTGCCACTTAACTGGAAAACTGTTTCTCCTAGGACAAACAGGATAGTAAACCTCACACATGGGTGACATCATCGGATGGAGCCCGGCATGTAAAACTTATGTCAAAGTTTCCAGAACTTTGACTGATTACACTAAGCATGCCCAGCATGCCCTATAGTATACCATGCATCCACATGGGGTCCCTCTTCAGTCTCTTTTTCTCCATGGAGCTTTTGCGTTGCAGTTATTGAGCTTATGTTCATTTATTTAAAAAAAAGTATCTGGAAAACTTTTCACTGATCATTTTCAGATTTTTCCCACTTTCGGTGTCTGTCAGGTTTTTTAGCAATTCAGTACGTTTTCTTTCGCTTTTGTTCCCCCATGGCAGTGGTGCCTTGGTGCCCAACGTCAGTCACCCGCTGCCTCCTTTGTCGTTTTTTCGCCCTTCAATTCAAATCATCATGGCCTCATTGGATTTTCATCAGTTTCCTCAGTGCCCGAGGACTATGTCCATTACGGACTCACATGATGTGTGCATCCACTGTCTGGGAGCATTGCACAATGCCCGGGGGTGCCACTTGTGCGACCAAATGACCTCGAAGAGACATCATGCTCACCTCAACAAGATGGAAAAGCTCTTCGTGGCCCTGGTGCTTAGATCTCTGGATGAAGGCTGAGCACCCAGGACCCCAACCCCTGTGGATTTCAGTGAGGATGAGGCCCCGTATGACCCCTGGTGGGAGTATACTGCAGAATTCTCCTCAGAGGACTCCAAGGGTCTCCCCTCAGAACCAAATCCTCCTGAGGAGTGAAGGAGGTCTCCCCCTCAGGACCTGACCTTCACAGGTGTAGTACGGATGATGGCAGAGGCGGAAGCCATCCTGTTTCAGTTGATGACAGAGGAGGACTCCAGGCAAATGATGCTGGAAATCTTCCAGTTTGTGGAAGCTCCTAAATAGATTGTGGTGGGCCCAGTGCACGAGATCTTTAAGGAGTTGCTGTTGAGGATTTGGGAATACCCCCTCATGGTACCTCCTGTAAATAGGAAAGTGGACAGAGTTTACCTCATCCAACAGGCTACTGGATTCAAAAAGCGTCAGCTGGCACACCAATCAGTAGTAGTTGAATCTGCTCTCCAGAAGCTTAGATGTTCTCAGATCCATGCCTCCATGCACCCGGGGAAGGATCACAGAGAACTGTATCTCTTGGGAGGAAGATCTTTCAGGGGGCCAATGCTTATTGCCCGCTAGGGATGTGAATCGTTTTAGGACGATTAAAATTATCGTCCGATAATTTTAATATCGTCTTAAACCGTTATGGAACACAATACAATAGAGATTCTAACGATTTATCGTTATAAATCGTTAGAATCGTGAGCCGGCACACTAAAACCCCCTAAAACCCACCCCCGACCCTTTAAATTAAATCCCCCACCCTCCCGAATCCCCCCCCAAATGAGTTAAATAACCTGCGGGTCCAGCGGCGGTCCGGAACGGCAGCGGTCCGGAACGGGCTCCTGCTCCTGAATCTTGTTGTCTTCAGCCGGCGCCATTTTCCAAAATGGCGCCGAAAAATGGCGGCGGCCATAGACGAACACGATTGGATGGCAGGAGGTCCTTCCGGACCCCTGCTGGACTTTTGGCAAGTCTCGTGGGGGTCAGGAGGCCCCCCACAAGCTGGCCAAAAGTTCCTGGAGGTCCAGCGGGGGTCAGGGAGCGATTTCCCGCCGCGAATCGTTTTCGTACGGAAAATGGCGCCGGCAGGAGATCGACTGCAGGAGGTCGTTCAGCGAGGCGCCGGAACCCTCGCTGAACGACCTCCTGCAGTCGATCTCCTGCCGGCGCCATTTTCCGTACGAAAACGATTCGCGGCGGGAAATCGCTCCCTGACCCCCGCTGGACCTCCAGGAACTTTTGGCCAGCTTGTGGGGGGCCTCCTGACCCCACGAGACTTGCCAAAAGTCCAGTGGGGGTCCAGAAGGACCTCCTGCCGTCCAATCGTGTTCGTCTATGGCCGCCGCCATTTTTCGGCGCCATTTTGGAAAATGGCGCCGGCTGAAGACAACAAGATTCAGGAGCAGGAGCCCGTTCCGGACCGCTGCCGTTCCGGACCGCCGCTGGACCCGCAGGTTATTTAACTCATTTGGGGGGGGTTCGGGAGGGTGGGGGATTTAATTTAAAGGGTCGGGGGTGGGTTTTAGGGGGTTTTAATGTGCCGGTTTTGCGATTTTTAGATTTTTAGATTTTTCACGATTTTTCACGATTTTTCACGATATTTTACCCCCCCAAACGGCAACAATACGATTCCCTCCCCCTCCCAGCCGAAATCGATCGTTAAGACGATCGAGGACACGATTCACATCCCTATTGCCCACATTGCTTCGCACCAGCTCTATATGAGCCAGTACTCTCGCAACCTCTTGAAGAAGGTGCAAGAGGTGGCTGACCGGCTGCCTCAACAGCAGCAAGACACCTTTCTATTGTTGGTGTGTCAGGGCCTGGAGTACAGAAAACATGAGGTGCATTCTACCTACGATGTTTTTGAGATGGCAGCAAGAGGCTCTGCAGCGGAATTGGAGCCTTCAGAATGGCATGGCTGCAGGCCTCAGATCTCCAACCGGAGGTACAGGAAAGACTTGTTGACCTGCCATATACAGGAGAGAATCTCTTCGGAGACAAGATGAGGGACACAGTGGCCCAGTTGTGGGATCACCATGAGACCCTCCAGCATTTCTCTGCCAACTCTTTGGACCCACCCTCCTCAGCCAGGAGGTCTGGGAGACAGGCCTAGAGGAGATCTTTCTATTGCTAGAGGAAATACTATCCTCTGGCCCTTTGTGCCTGTTCAGAAAGGGTGAGCTCCCACAGCTCCCAAGAAGCAGCAAGCTCCCAAGCCCTAACCAGTGCCCAAGCCAAATCCCAGGACATGGTTTTGACCAGAGATGTGCTTCGTTTTTTACTACTGGGTCGTTTTTTGAGTTGGACGCTTTGGGGTAAAGTTGAGTTTTCCTCGGTTAGTTTTTTTGACAAACGAATAAAAAACTAAGAGGGAAAACCGTAACCGGCTCAAAAAACGACACGGGAAAACGAAACTTAAAAAAACCCACCCCAAGCATTAAAAGTTACTGTAAAACATTACCCCCCCCCCCCCCCCCCCGATCCCGATCCCTCCCCAAGACTAACCAACATCCCTGGTGGTCCAGCGGCATGCCTGCCTCGCTCAGAATGGCACCAATAGCCTCTGAATTACTATGTCATAGGGGCTACCGGCGCCATTGGTCAGCCCCTGTCATATGGCCATCGGCGCCATCTTGTGCTCTTACCATGTGACAGGGGCTGACCATTGGCGCCGGTAGCCCCTGTGACATAGTATGGGCTAAGGCTATCGGCGCCATTTTGATTACTGGCAGCCGATGATGAGATCGCTCCTGGACCCCCGCTGGACCCCCAGGGACTTTTGGAAAGTCTTGGGGGGGGGTCAGGAGGCTCCCCAAGCTGGCCAAAAGTCCCTGGGGGTCCAGCAGGGGTCCCGGAGCGATCTCCTGCCCTCGGGCCGTCGGCTCCTGACCCCCCCAAGACTTGCCAAAAGTCCCTGGGGGTCCAGCGGGGGTCCGGGAGCAATCTCATCATTGGCCCTCGGGCCATCAGCTCCTGACCCCCCAAGACTTGCCAAAAGTCCCTGGGGGTCCAGCGGGGGTCCAGGAGCGATCTCGTCGTTGGCTGCCAGTAATCAAAATGGCGCCGATAGCCTTTGCTCATACTATGTCACAGGGGCTACCGGTGCCATTGGTCAGCCCCTGTCACATGGTAAGAGCACAAGATGGCGCCGATGGCCATGTGACAGGGGCTGACCAATGGCACTGGTAGCCTCTGTGACATAGTAATTCAGAGGCTATCGGCGCCATTCTGAGCGAGGCAGGCATGCCGGCCACGCAGGGACAAATCGCTCACAGGACCCCGCTGGACCACCAGGGATGTTAGTAAGTCTTGGGGAGGGATCAGGATGATGGGGGGGGGGTTGTATTATATTTAATTGTAATGCTTGGGGTGGTGTTTAATTCTAAAAAATAAAATGTGTCCCTCTCCCCGTACAAACCCGAAAAACAGATTTTCCCCGAAGTTTGCGGAAAATCTGTTACAGGGTGCGGGGCCCCCGACCCACGATGAATTAGGCAATTTCGTTGAAATTTCCTAATTTGTGATAAAAGAACCACATCTCTAGTTTTGACTGGATCGTAGGGAGCATAAGCCAGCCTCCCGTACCTCAATGCTGGATCCCTCCGGTCGGGTGCAAGCTATGGTTCCTCGCGAATTGGTGGCCCAGTATGACCTCGGACCAGTGGGTTCTGTCCATCATCCGTCAAGGGTACCGATTAAATCTATTGGGTATCCCGCCAAATTCTCCTCCATGCAATTCTAGACTTCCTGTTACCTACATTTTATTGGCATAGTGGTTTTTCTATTGTGATTTATCATTGCAATGGCATGATCCAAGATTTTGATTTTGTTCTAATTTTGTCTAATTGTATTTTTGGAATTCTAGATAGTAATCAAGAAACCCCTGCACATCTATATTTCCTGGTTAATAGATGAAGATTTTGGTCTCAATCTAGAATTATTCATTGTTAGATTGTGTGTTTGTTGTTCTTATGCCACATATTTTGACTTAGATTATGTTTGACTTTATTAAATCTGAGGAGCAAAAATCCAAGAATTAGATAATGATTGTGGAAAGAAAGAGCCTGCAGTCATCAAGCAGGGAAAGGGTCAAAGGGAGCTTGCGTCGGCCTTGAGCTCAGGATGCTCAAGGCTTGGCAATTCAGTTATGCTGATAATGGGACAGAGCGCAACTGGGAACTCTCCAGCATGGGACAAGGAGAAGGTGTGCCCTTGTGGTGAGGACAGTCCAAGTCTGGGAGTCAGGAGCGTGGATCATAGACATGGAGCTTGGAACGTAGACGTGGAGCTTGGAACATGGACATGGAGCTTGGGATGAAGACAGGAAACAAGGAGGGATGAGCAAGACCCTCAAACACCCTACACAGCATGTGGGGCTGGTCGCGGACCACTCTGTCCCCTTCGCACCCTACACAGCCAGACGGCTGGTCGCAGACCACGAGGAAGAGCAGGGTAGGCTCAGGAAGTCTCTTAGCGCAAGATACAGTAACCACTTGGATCCTTCGGAGTTGGGACTTGGAACTTGGAAGATAAAACTTTGAACTTGAAAGCTCGGATTAAAAGCAGGGAATCTCCAGAGGCATGGGTCCTACAGAACCTGGAGCATTAGGACCGGGTACATTATGGAATTTGGGAGATCACAGAACATCAGGACATCACGGAACATCAGGAAGATCAGGACATCACGGAACATCAGGGCAGAGACCAAGATAAAGGAAGTCCATGGACGAAGATCAGGATGCCTGGTTAGGAGGTGGAGATGAGAAGTCCTTGGGAGGACTACCCCCTTGCCGAAGCAAGTTGGAACTGACTGAAGAGCCCTTTTATAGGGCTGGAAGAAGACATCTCCCTGGGAGGAGTTCCAGAGGGCCACACCTGGCTGGCCCTTTAAATGTAGAGAAAAGCCACCGGCCCGCCCCTTAGGAACAAAGGGGCAGGACCCTGGACAGCGGCCATGCTGCCGCTGTGAGGAGAGGAGACGGAGCATGCCTCAAGGCAGGCCTGAAAGGGAGTGGTGGCGTCCAAGCTGCAAGAAGGGCTCCAGGAATGGCTCCTCTGCCACAGAAAACACCAAGGGATGCGGCCTCCGGGCCATGAAGGAAGATGGCAGTGGTGGTGGCTTCCAAGCTGTGAAGACAGCCGGTCGGTGGCATCCTGCCTTGGGAACGTCTGGGAATGCGGCCTCTGGGCCGCGGAACAGTGGCGGCTCCTGCCGCTTAGGAAAGTCCCAGGTTGCTGCGGCCTCTGGGCCGAAGGTAAGAGCCTGCTCGCGGCCTTGCTGTGAGCAGGATCGCAACACCATCATCTCTGAAGGTAGTTAATCAGTGTGACAAGGTAGTGAGGAAGACTAATAATGATAGCTCTTAATATGCTCACAACTATACTAATCAGAAGATGGAAACGAAAAAGGAGTAAGTCACTTTCTGCATTCTCCCTCTAGCCCCAGACATGCCCATGGACTCTCTGAAATGGCCAATAGTGGCCCAAGCTGCCCAAATGTAAGGTGGGCTTTAGGATTCATGCAGCCAGGAGCAGAGAGTAAGTGCCACGGAGGGAGAGAGGTGGGGGGGAGAGATAAAGGTATGCGAACAGCAAGCCTTGCCAAGGGCACTACATTCTCCAGTGATTACCCTGCCTGTCCAGATCTCTTGTAGGACCTCCCTCTTAAATATTATGTCCAGTTCTTCAGATCAAATCTATAGGACACTGATAAGCTGGAGATGATTCAAAAGAGAGCCACCAAAAAGTTGCTTGGTTTGCATTGTAAGCCTCACATGGGTGATATAAGAAACTAATGATGAATTCTTTAGGATAAAGGAAGAAAAAGGCGGTGTGTTAGTGTGTACCAGGCAGTCTTGCAGATGTATCATGCAAAGGGTTAATTTTGTCCCTTATGAGAGAGAAATACTGTCATATAGTTATGATTTGTTTATAATGAGTTGCAGTTATTTCATACAGTTTTGTGTTCACTGAGAAACACACTGTGTTGCAGTTCTTGCTTCACAGCCCCCACGCTCCAGCTCCCACCTTTTCTCCTCTAGTATGAGTTTAGTTAAGATGGTGAAAATGAAGGAGGAGGATGTTAGAGAAAGTACAACTTAGACTCCTTTATTATGTGCAGGGTCAGCACGTAGCTTGTTGAAAGGTGCTGAATATTTTTGCCAGAAAAGATAACACAGACACAGCATTGCTTAAAGAAATTACAGGTTTGTGGGCTGTTAGCTTCACATCTTAACCCTTCCCCTCCCTTTGCTTAAATTGAAGTCTGCAAGCTTCAAGCTCTCACACACACACACACATAATGGAGAAATGACTCAATTAAAAATATAAGAACACTACTTACTTAAAGCCGCCAGCTAGCAGATTAAGAGTTAAGTCTTGACTTTGAAGTGCAGCATAAGAAGTTTTGCAAAGGTTGAAGCTGAAAACACTGGCATATATCCAGACTAGCCATTAAGCCCATAACAACGGGCTGCATTTAAAAAAAAATTTTCGGTCCATTTCCTTCCCACTCCCTCCCCCTCATTCTCCCTCCCACCCTCTCACCTCCCCCCTCTATTCTCCCTCCCTCTCACCTTCCCCCTCCCCTCCCTCCCCTCACTCTCTCCTCCCTCCCCCTCCCCTCAGCTCACTCTCTCCTCCCCCCCTCCCCTCATCTCTCTCCTCCCTCCCCTCAGTCACTCCCCCTCTCTCAATCCCCTCCCCTTTCAGCTCATCCACAACCGGCAGACGGAAGATCTCCAGGGGGGGGTCCCTCCCTCCCTCGCGCGAGCCGCCGCTGCTGCTGCTGCTCCTCCCGCTACTGTGCCTCGCCGCCGCCGCCGCTCCTGCTCCTCCCAGCGCCATTTTTTTTGGGCACGCTCCGCTCTGACTGACGTGCTCACCCACGCATGCTTGGTAGAGCTGCTCTCTACTGCGCATTTGCAGGCTGTCAGTCAGAGCCCATTTATAAGGTAGATTAGTTTTAGTAAAATTTCTCTATCAAGAAGTAGATTATAGACAGGTCCTTTATATATTGATTTAACAGTAGTGATTATTAACATGAGACTTGAAATTAGTGATACATATGCTGATTTGTGGCTATTATTTTGGGGTATCTTATAGAATGTGCAGAGTAATGGTCACACACATGTGAGAGAGAATGTCTGGACAATATGGCAATTAGAAGCAGTGAATAAAGACAAGAAGTCTACCAGTTTAGAGTGGTCTTGAGAACATACTGTAGTAGTTTTTCCTTATCAATTATGTTGGCAAAACGTCAAGAGTTAGACAAAGGAAATTGTTCTGCACATGCTCCAGCCAAGGATATAATATACTGATTGAAGGTGGGATAGGCAGGACTGCTGACCAGAGCTGACACGCAGACTCAAGACTCTGCAGTATTGTTCTCATAAGCATTTGGTTTGTGCATGTATTGAACAGAAAAATACAGCTTTTCATGCTTTCACATAAGCTGTGGTAAAGTGTTATTATTTTCTTTGTTTTTGTGTGATCCAGACCACATGGCAAATACCTCATTCCTAAACCCATTACAAGAGGATATAACAGATGCAATCAAATGCCTAGTGGGCTTTAATGGTGTACCAGAAGCTAGCATTTTCTCAGAGTGAAATAAAGGCCAACTAAGAAGTTTTAGGTGGCATCTTTTTTATTACTTAATAGGTTTCCAATGTGTGTATGCGCATTTTGGGTTTGTAACTTGCCATTTCTGTGGCCAGGTTACTTCTGATGTCTGCTGATCACAAAGAAGGCAGGACATGCTGATTAAGAAGATAACCACTTTATTGTGAGATTACAGGATTCATCATATAAAGCTGGAGGAGGAGATCAAATGGAACTCCGAAAATGCTATAAGAGTTAAGGACAATGTATTTATGCTCTGCTTTTTCAGGCAATATAAAGCAGATTAGATTCAGGCACTGTAGGTATTTCTCTGACCCCCCAGAGGGCTCATAGTCTAAGTTTGTACCTGAGGCAATGGATGTTAAATTGACTTGCCCAAGGCCACAAGACGCCACAGTGGGATTTGAACCTTGGTTTCCTGGTTCACAGCCAGGGGCGGATTCCGGGTAAAGATCGGCCCGGGGATTTTCCGCCCAGGCCGGCCCAGGAGAAACCCCGTGGTCTGCCAAGCGCGGCTCTGTCGCGGCCGCACTCGGCAGACCACGTGACCAGAGTGACCGGCCCACCGGGGGATGCCCGATCCACCGATAGGCCAATCCACCCCTGTTCACAGCTCACTGCTCTCCTTCACTCTGATTGGGACAGACCTCTAGAAGAGGAGGCAGGAGCAAAAACTGTGGTAGAATTAAAGTACTGTATGCATGAGGCAGACACAAAGGGATCTTAAAGGAAGGGCAAGGGAAGGAGGCTGAATAGGGTCTGTGGCAGCACAGAAGGCAGGCAGGCAAGGATTTAGGGACAATCAATATAGGCAACTGCCTCTGGGGTCTAATTTTTATAGCTGCAGGGGCATCGCCACCACTCCCATGCCTTCATTCATGCCTGCCGCCACAGAGCCACTTGACTTCTACAGCAGCGGCAGCAGTGGCTCGAGATTAAAATATTCATGCATGGCCTCCTGCAGCACTTTGCCTCCTCTTTTTGCATAGGTTTCCTATCACCTTGGAAGCCCATGTGAGGACGGGGCACCATAGGGCTGGTCAGAACACAAGGGCTGAGGAGAACTTGCACTGCATTTTTTAAATCTTGAGTCACTGCTTCTATTGCCACCACCCTGGAGCCAGTGACATTACAGAAGACAAATGGCACTATGATTTGGCAGGGGGGGGGGGGTCAGAATGTCTTAAAAGAGATGTTTTGGGAGGGCCATTATCCCCTCCCTCCCCCTCCCATAAGGAAGAGGGACAAAACTCGTTCCATTGCCTCTGGGCACATGCCATATTAATCCAGACCTGTAGGCAAGTACAAATGTGCAGTCAAGATGAACTAAATGGTCCTAGGCTGCTGACATTGTCTATTTTGCTTAGTGAAGGAGAATTAATGGGAATTGAAAGTAACTTCCATTGACTTGAATGGAGCTATATGGCTATCAGCCTCAGGCAGTAGTCAACATCTGGCATACATCTGTTTAGATATCAGAGAATATAGTAAAATAGCTTTTTTTTTTTTTTTGAGACAGATGGGTGGTGCTGTATATATAATGTCCCTATTAGAGTCCATCGCACTACAAACAAGAATAAATTTCTGTGTTCCTTAGCTCATACCTCAGAAGACATTCTAAATATATATTTGGCAGAATCTAAAAAATGCTGCAACCAGATTATAGGCACTAGACAGATGTTCAGCCCTTTGGTAGCTCCTGAATTTGGAAGATCCGGTATCTAATTGCTTGCATCTTCCAATTACCGGTAAGTCATTATTGCTACAGAATCATTGTATTAGCCTAGTTTAAAATGCTATCTTTTAAAAAAAAAAAAAAATCAAAGCAATTTTAGCTTTTCAAAAATGTTCTTGCAAGATGTATAAAACTTTGCTCATAAGAGAAAAACCATAATCTAATAGCATGCTGTTGTAAGAATACTGACTGCAGTGCTATTTTTAAAATTGCTTTTAAGACAGAACACTTAGATAACTCATTACTTCTTAAAAAATAAAGGTATCTGTGCTGTAATGCACAACGTACAATATAATGACAAGACTGCTCCTTAACAAAAAATATGTCCTCTTCCCTTTCTTATAGGCATGTGAAATAGATACATTTTGAAACACCATACCATTTCAGGTTCCCATTCAGTAAGGGTTTTCACTTATTTTTGCCAATGAGAAGAAATATATGTATAGGTCGCCTATAAGCTACCTAAAACTTTAAATTAAATGTAAAAAAATTGAGGACTTTCCCTTTATTTAAGATAAAAGGGCTCATTTATTACAGTTTTTCACCTGTTTGCCTCTGGTATCAATGAGAGAATCAATGGGGAAACACACAGGTACAAGCATTTAATAAGTGAGCCCCCAAAATATTAAGTTTTGACTGCTCCTATCAGACTAAGACCTATTTAATTATGCTTTCAGACTTCCATAGGTTCTGTCAAATACATAAGCACAGCATGAATGAATGAATAAAACATGCTTTATTCAGAAAAATATATTGCAAATCCAGTGGATATTGAAAGTTTTGTTCTTCTAACTAAAAATCGAATGGCTTATTGTCCAAGGATAACATGATCATTGCTGGGCATTAATATGCTGCATAGATCATCTGTGTTCTACTTAGAGCAAGAATGTGACAACATTTTTTTTAGTGTTTACTTGGTAAATGATCAAAGCTAGACTATATTGATGACTCGATTTCCTGTTCACCTCAAACAAAATTGCAATATTGTGAGCATGCGATAGATAGGAGACTTGGGAGGCATGTGGCTAAATTGGTAGCATTTATCAACACCGTGTGAAGAAATTGTCACTGCTGAAAACTGCAGTATGAAAGGAAATGCATTTTATATACATACATACATAAAGATATAGGGCTCAGTTTATGTTATGGGCCCACCTGTGCTGAGCGGCGGGCAGCCCCCCCACTTCTGCTTTTGCGTGGCCGGACCCCGCCAACTCCGTCCTCTGTGGCCCAGAGGCTGTGACTGTCTCCTGCCCTGCGCGGCAGGGATGACGCCATTGGAAGCCGCCGCTTCTGACGCCGTCCCTGCGGTGTGGAAGCCCCACCAGGACGTCCCTCGGTGCGGCCTAGTGCCGCTTCTACTGGCGCTGCCGATGTTACCATTGTGCAGCCTGGAGGCCGCACCAGTCACCTGTTCTGCGCGGCCCGAGCCGCCACTGAGGAACGTCCTCGAGCGGCAGGGGGAAGTTGCTGCTGCTCCGATGCAATCCTGCGGCCTGGAGGCCGCCCCGAAGCCTGTGTGTATCTGCCTCGATGTGCAGGAAGAGTGCTGCTGTCCATGGTCCTGCTTCCTTCAGGGCCCTCCTCCTAGGTGCAGGCGCACGCCATTTTACAGTATTTAAAGAGCCAGTAACAGGAAGTGCCCCCGGCCCCACCTGATGATGTCTTCCTGCTTCAGCCCTATAAAAGGGCCTTTCTTTACTTCTTCCTGGCCTTCAGATCGGGTTCCACAGTTGGCTGTGTCTTCTCTCCGGTCCAGGTCCTCCGTGGTCTTCTTCTGCTTTGACAACTTCGTCTTCATGTTCCCGGTGTCCTTCATCCAGGTCTTCAGTCGTCTTCGTGTTCCTGATGTCCTTCGTCCAGCTCTTCAGTCATCTTCAGGTTCCTGATGTCCTTCGTCCATGTCTTCAGGTGTCTTCATGTTCCTGATGTTCTTTGTTCATACCTCCTGATGTCCAATGTCCTTCCTGATGCCTTTGTTTTCGCCTCTGCCTCCATGCCTTGGTTTCCTGATGTCCACTTTCCTGGCATGCCGTTGTCGTGGGCCACGACCAGTCCCGCGGGTGAGCTGTGTAGGGTGCCTCAGGGTACAAAGACCATCCTCATCTCTGCACTGCAACCCTCCGAAAGACTTCTGCTTCAGCCCTAAGTTATTCCTTGAGAATTGAATCCTGTGCTTGAGTCTTGTCCTGGTCTTCGGAGCCTACTGCAATTCACGTCCATGCATGTCAAGACTCTGTTCGACCCTGCTCCACACCAGCATGGTCCACGACCAGTCCCACTTGGGACTGTGTAGGGAACGCCCCGGTGCAGGCCTCTTCAGTATCTTTGTCATGTTCCAGTATCAGCTTCCATTATCCCTCCTGGAGTCTGCTTCGAGCCCAGCATGGTCCATGACTAGTCCTGCGGGTGGACTGTGTAGGGCGCGCTGCGTTGCAGTCTCGACCCAGCGCTTTGATCCTTTGCCTTTGTCTACAGTGCCTTGATCTTTGCCTTCGTCCACAGTGTCTTCGCCTGAGTCTTCGTCCACAGTGTCCTTGCTTCAGTCCTCGTCTAAGTCTTCTGTGTTCTAAGGACTCTGTCTGCCCTCACCCTCTGTCCAGCCTGCCACCTCTTGCCGTACCCAGCGGCAGGTCCGAAAGGGCTTGGAATGGTCGGAGGACTGTTCATCGATCAACATTGCATTGTAGGTCATCCTGGGGCGTGTAGGTCCGGTAGAGGGTCAGACCTTGTCTCCTTGTCTTTGCTTCAGCCTTGTCCTGTTCGTTACCCATGCTCGCACCAGCTCACCTCCCGCGGTGTGTCTTGGGGCTCCTCCCTGAGTCATGCCGTGGCCCAAGGGCTCACATCACCTGCTTTAGAGACAACCGCGCCTCCGCACCCGTAACAATAGCCGAAGGCCTCCAAGCCCTCGGTTCGTAACAGCTGCCGGAGGTCACTCTCATAACAGTTTATCCAATTTGAGGCCAGAAAGGAAACTGTTGTCAATAGTTAATTGTAACAGCCACTGAATAAAAGAAACTGTTATTCAAAGCTAGAGCAGAGGCTGTGCAGGAGACCAAATTGTGATGAAATGGGCAATAATTAATATCTAATGAAGAACTTAGGGTCAGCCTTGCTCTGATCTGAAGAATATATTAGCTGATTCATTTCCCAGTGTATGAGCCTGATTGTCCTTTTCTGGACATGCAAAGTCACTTGGACAATATCTGTCTTTTATAGAAAGAGGTAGAGAAACAGCACTGAGCTTGCTCCAGTCCTGATGTCAGTATGAACTAAGGGCAAAATTTCAAAAACATCTGCCCACATGTTAATCTCTACACTACCTCATTTGGATATTCTTTCAAATACTTATTCACCTTGGCTCCATAGGATTCAATGGAGAATAGGGATGTATAGAGGAAATATTTTCATTTGGTTCATTCATTTATTTTGTAGGGCACCTAAATTCATTTCATTAGTTTCAAACAAAAAAAATTGTTTTGTTTGATTTTGTTTCCCACTAGAGTCAATAGGGGAAGCAATGCAGCCTATTTTGGATCCACAATTGGGATTTTCTAATCATTTTTTAATGAAACTGATGGGTAGATATCATCAGAAGGGTAAAGGTATGTGATTCAATCAAGACTGTGTCAACTTGGCAGCAAAAGTGGCATGAAGAGCCCAAGGACCTGCAATGGGGCAAACAAGTACCAGCAGTGGCAGGAATTCTCCAAGCACCACAAGAGAAGCAAAAAATCAGCAAAATTGACCAGAATAACCCAAGGCTCCAAAAGAGGGCACCAACAACCGTGCCATCAATCCTTGAAGGCAGCACAAGAGGCAAAGTGGCTCCAAGAGTGGAAGAAATTTACTAAGACACCAAGAATGGAAAACAAAGCAGAAAAGGTGGCAGGAAAAACATCAAAATACTGATAAAGGGACACAGAGCAGCAACAAGACACCATGACAGGTACAAAGCAGCTCTCCACAGGAGCAAGAAACCCTCAAGGTGTAGAATCTGGGGTATGACAACAAGAAAGAGTGCGAGCAAGACTCTCAAGGTGCAAAGTATGTAGATGGCAGTAATGGTTAGTATAAGAAAGACTCCTTAGGTGTAGGATATGGGGTATAGCAGCAAGACAGAGTAGCATGGGAGATGTCTTTCTTCCTATTGAAGCATATGTCACTTGTCAGATTTAGTATCTGAGAATGATCTATCATCAGTATTATTTTTGTGACATAAGCTTTTAATACATTCCCTTCTTGAACTTGATATTGCTGCTGGGTGGAATTTTGTGTTTCTTGTGAAATTTGATTTCCAATTGAAACTTTTGTCACAGTTAGAACATAGCAATTGTTTCTCCTCAGTGTGGCTTTCCTGGTAATTTGTGAGGTTTGGTTTATTATTATCCAACAGGATAAAGATCATACAAGAGACTAAATGCTCAGTAGAATCTATATGGGTAGAAATCCCATGTGTGTTGGGTAAGAGTATAGTGATAGGAGTATACTACCGTCTACCTGGACAAAATGCTCAGGCAGATGATGAAATGCTAAGAGAAATCAGGGAAGCTAACCAGTTTGGCAGTGCAGTAATAACAGGAGATTTCAATTACCCTAATATTGACTGGGTAAATGTAACATCAGGACATGCTAGAGATATAAAATTCCTGGATGTAATAAACGACTGCTTCATGGAGCAATTGGTTCCGGAACCAACGAGAGAGGGAGCTATTTTAGATTTAATTCTTAGTGGAACACAGGATTTGGTGAGAGAGGAAATGGTGGTGGCGCCACTTGGCAATAGTGATGATCATAACATGATCACATTTGAACTAATAACTGGAAGGGGAACAATAAGTAAATCTACAGTTCTAACACTAAATTTTCAAAAGCAAAACTTTGATAAAATGAGGAAAATAGAAAAAAAAAATGAAAGGTGCAGCTGCAAAGATTAAAAGTGTTCAACAGGCATGGACATTGTTTTAGATGCGCAGTCCAGATGTATTCCACACATTAAGAAAGGTGGAAGGAAGACAAAACGATTATCGGCATGGTTAAAAGGTGAGGTGAAAGAGACTATTTTAGCCAAAAAAAATCCTTCAAAAATTGGAAGAAGGATCCATCTGAAGAAAATAGGTAAAAGCATAAGCATTGATAAGTTAAGTGTAAAACATTGATAAGACAGGCGAAGAGAGAATTTGAAATGAAGTTGGCCATAGAGGCAAAAACTCATAATAAAAACTTTTTAAAATAAAAAATAAATCCAAAGCAAGAAACCTGTGAGGGAGTCGGTTGAACCGTTAGATAACTGAGGGGTTAAAGGTAAGGTAAGGCCATTGCAGAAATATTCAATGAATTCTTTGCTTCTGTGTTTACTAATGAGGATGTTGGGGAGATACCAGTTCCGGAAATGGTTTTCAGGGGTGATGAGTCAGATGAACTGAATCAAATCACTGAGAACTTGGAAGATGTAGTAGGCCAGATTGACAAAATAAAGAGTAGCAATTCACCTGGACCAGATGGTATGCATCCTAGGGTTCTGAAGGAACTAAAAAATGAAATTTCAGATCTATTAGTTAAAATTTGTAACCTATCATTAAAATCATCCATTGTACCTGAAGGCTGGAGGGTGGACACCCATGGATCACAAAGAGTAACAAGAATGTGATAGGTTTCAGTTTCACTTCTACCTGCCGCTGCAAGGAATCTTCAGATTGCAAAACCTCTGCTAAAATTCCCTCTTGCTCATGAAAGCCCTCTAACCTTTCTTCCAGAATATTTATTATGGGGATGACCTCACCCAGGATGGTGTTTCTGGAACTCAGATCCTCCATGGTATCTTTGAAGATCTTTGGGATTTGAACCAGCTGCCTCATAGTTACCCAATCTTGAGGCACCATGGGACAATCCACACTATGTCTGTTTCCAGAGACAGATCATCAAGGGGTGCCTCCTACTCCACAATGATCTGTAGTATCATATAGGTGGAATTTCAGTAGGTGCCAAGATCTTAAATCAGATGCTTGTGATACATTCCATATTCTTCCTGCTTCTCATGGAGACGCCCCCCCCCCCCCCCCCCCGCTTCACTCTTCAATGGAAATGCCCTGATAGTTTCCTTCACCTCTCTGACAGGTTCTTCAGAAATGCATTCCTGTCATCTTTGGGCACCAGTCCTAGGGCATTGCACAGTGCCAAATGCAGCAAATGTGCAAAGCAATGAATATTCTGAAAGATCCCATTGTCTATTGTACCACGATCTGTCACAAAGACACCAGCTTGAAGACTCCTGTCTCTCCTGTCTAGCTACAAACCCTCCAGCATCTTTCTTTTGGCTGATAGAATATTGCATGAAGTATGAGGATTAGAATTCAACCAAGTGTGCAGCAAAGCCTACCTGCATCCTAATTCTCTGTCCCTGCTAGAGCTGCTGCTTTTTCCTGCCTCAGCCAAGTCTCACCAATGTGACATCAGAGAAAGGTAAGAATGCATAGCATTCTTGCTGGTCCAGATATCAATGATGAAATGCACTCTACTCCCCTCTGCCTTAGCATTTGCATCTGCAAGCAACTATGGCACTGGTTGTATAAGGTAGGGATCATCTTTGTATAGTCCTGGAAGTCACTTGTCAATTGGGAGCTAAATTATTCAGCAGATGCTTAAAGCCCACATTTTTTGCTACATGCAGGGGCTGGTCAACAGGAGCAATCATTTCTCTGATGTTCCTCATTACTATTTTAGATGCTATCTGCCTCTTGCTCGAGGACAGTGTTTTGGAACACCACTCAATTTTCTCCATGGTGTGTTGCTCCTTTGCACACTTGGCTGGGTTCCATGGAATCAACTTGTGGAAAATTCTCCCCCTTTGCAACCCCTTTCCTCTGGATTTTACTTAGAGTAGAAGAAGGGGGTCCTCAGGCTAGTACTGCCATCATCCCCTGTTACCAATGCTAGCAGGTGCTGCTTCTTCAGGTGATGCTGCATACTATTATTTGTGAAATGCTCCACTTGATTCCCTTAACTAATATCCTTCCTGTAGTGAATACAATGAGCAACATGTGGGTCCTCCCTCCCTTTAAAGTGCCTCCAGATCAGGAATTTCTTCCACAATTTCTTCTCTACTTCCTTGGAGACTGATGCTGGCATTAGAGTTGAGGTAGAGGGTGGACTCTGAGGAAAAATGGCAGGGTTATTGCTCATGCTCTCTGTCTATACTGCCTGCTCTTGCTGGGAGTGTTTTCATCACCATCAGTATCATCATATCTTTCTCCCATCACTGAACTGGAGGCTATGACTCTACTGACTAATCATCTAAAGTTTTCTTCAGCTACTAGTTCTTAACTTTCTGATTCAGGAATCCCAGACAGGATTCTTCCTCAGAATCAGTTGTTGAAAATATTGTCTCCATTGCCTCAGAAGCAGTAAAAATGTAGTGGAGCATGCAGCTGGTTTTGACTGTTGTACTTTCCCTGCCTCTGTCCATGCCCCTGCCCTGCTACAGACAGTCTTGGATGATTCTCCCATCTTTTCCCTCCGCTCCAAAACAAGAGGGAGAGAACATAAGATATGCCATACTGAGTCAGACTAAGGGGTCATCAAGCTCAGTATCCTGTTTCCAACAGTGACTAATCCAAGTCACAAGTACCTGGAAAGTACCCAAACATTAAAAAAATATCATGCTCCACTGCTTATTAATCAATAGCAGGTTATGGATTTTTCCTCTAGGAAATTATCCAAACTTTTTTAAACCCAGTTACACTAACTACCATAACCACATCCTCTGGCAATGAATTTCAGAGCTTAACTATATACTGAGTGAAAAAGAATTTTCTTTGATTTGTTTTAAATGAGCTACTTGCTATCTTCATGGAGTTCCCCCTAGTCCTTCTATTATCTAAGAGAGTAAATAACCAATTTACATTAACTTTTTCAAGTCCTTTCATGATTTTATTTATTTATTTATTTATTTATTTATTTATATAGGTTTTTTATATACCGGCATTCATGATACAATCACATCATGCTGGTTTACATATGAACAGGAGTGCATAATAACTTCAAACTTTAACAAAAGTGCAAAGAAAAACAGTTACAAATAACAAGGCATATTGAACTGGGCGAAGAGAGAAATGAAAGGAAAGAATAACGTCAGTAAGGATGATTGTACATTTCTGGAACTAGGATGACTGAGCTAGATATGATGATATGAAGAGAGATTAAGTAGGGTCTGGGAATGCTTGCTTAAAGAGCCAGGTCTTAAGTCTTTTCCTGAAGGTTGGGAGGCAGGGCTCCTTTCTCAGATCTGGGGGGATGGAGTTCTATAAGTGGGGACCGGCTGTTGAGAGGGCTCGATCCCTTAAAGTGATGTGTTTGGTGGTTTTGATGGATGGGACCTGGAGTGATCCTTTGTATGCGTCACTTGTCGGTCTTGAGGAGTTATGTAATCGGAGAGGGATTTGTAGGTCAATTGGAGCATGTTGGTGGATGATTTTGTATATAATGGAAATGGACTTGTAGATGATTCTGAAATGTATTGGCAGCCAATGGAGGTTTTTTTAGGATTGGAGTGATGTGGTCTCTCCTCCTGGTGTTTGTTAGAATTCGTGCTGCCACTTTTTGTTGACCTCTATCATATCCTTCAGTCATCTCTTCTCCAAACTAAACAGCCGTAACTTCTTTAATCTTTCCTCATAGGGGAGCCGTTCCATGCCCCTTATCATTTTGGTCACTCTTCTCTGCACTTTCTCTAGGGCAACTATATCTTTTTTTAGATGTGGCGATCAGAACTGCACACAGTATTCAAGGTGTGGTCTCACCGTGGAGCAACACAGAAGCATTATGAAATCCACTGTTTTATTTGCTATTCCTTTCCTAACAATTCCTAATATTCTGTTTGCTTTTTTGACCACCACAGCACACTGAGCCAATGATTTCAATGTATTATCCACTGTAATGCTGGATCTCTTTCCTGGGTGGTAACTCCTAAGATAGAACCTAATATCAGGTAACTACAGCAAGGGTTATTTTCCCCATATGCATCACCTTGCACTTGTTCACTTTAAATTTCATCTACCATTGGAAGCCCAATCTTCCAGTTTCACAAGGTTCTCCTACAATTTGTCACAATCCGCTTGAGATTTAACTACTCTGCATAATTTTATGTCATCCACAAATTTGATCACCTCACTCATCATACCCAGGGCCGGTGCAATTGATTTGGCGCCCTAGGCGAGCCTTCTCCTTTGTGCCCCCCCCCCCCTCCCCAGGTTGTGCCACCACCCCCTGGTCTTGGCCCTGACCTACCTCATTCTCGATCATGCCCGCCAACTGTGTGGTTTTCTGGGTCATGAGCAGGTTGGGCACTGTTCACGGCCCAACAAATCTCCACTGCTCTTTGCCACCACTTGCAGCCCCATATGGCTCGCACCCAGTGGCGCACCAAGAGTCCCCGGCACCCGGGGGCCAATGCATTTATGTGCCTCTCCAGCATCCCCCCCTTAATCCTTCTTGTACTAATGCTTAAGGTCACAGAAAATCAGTGGCATCTCTAGACAGAAGAATTGTTGGGGGGGGGGGGGGAGCCAAAATGACATTTCTTCATCACACCCACCTCTATAGCATGGATCCTGCTTTAAAACTGGTTATAAAAAAAAGCGTTAATAAGAAAGGCCAAAGGGTCTTCTGCATAATTTTAAAAAGCTGGCCAATTTCACACTATAAAATTATTTGATAGCCTCATTCAACTAATTCTATATGGCTATGAGAGTGAAGTCTGGAATATATAGGAAGGGACAGAATGTCAATACAAATCCTGCACCTCCAGTTCTGTAACTCTGTGCATCCACTGAAATTCCCCCAAACAATGGAGCTTAGATGTTTCCCTTACAGCCATCATACTAAAAGATATTTTCAAATTCTGGTGTCACCTCACAGTAACAGCAGCATAAACACCTTCCACTGCCAGGCACATTGTGAACTAACACAAAACCCCGCAAAAAAGACACTCAAAATCTATACTGCAATCCCATCATAACGTAACAGTAATAACACCAAGGACTCAGACAACAATAACCCTACCTGTGAAAAAGAAAGGGTAAATATTACACTGGGTCCTACAATACCAATACTCAACAACTGAATATTGGCCTCCCTATTTCTAAATTCTTCAACTTTTATTTTAATTTTGGCAATTTGCAAGTAGTAGAAGTCCCCTGGTCTGACCATTTTTTTTTATTTCTTTAACACTTGGACTATCTAATGGAGTCCAGTCAACTCCACTTCCTTCACCTCCCAAAGTCCAATGAGGTTACATTGATAGTGACAAAATTAGACAAAGAGTTTCTCTCTTGATGTCTAAAGCTCCTGACTCCAATCTTTCAGGATTAGTTGATTTTTGGGATAATTCCTCAGAGTCATTAGCTTATGAGCTGGCTCCTCTGAAGCAGACAATACCAAGATGTTTTAAGAGCACCTCCTGGTATCTGTATTCTTTACAACCTCAGAAGCATATTTTATGCCAGGATGAATTCAGTTGGAGAAAACAATCCATCTCAAGATTCTCTAAATGCGTTTAAGAATCAATTAAATCAATACAGATTAGCTACAAATGCAGCCAGGAAATCTTATATCGCCACTCATATCCTCCTTGCAATTAATAATATTCGTGAATTGAAGAAGAGAAGAAGAAAGTAGCCCCATTGGTACATTTAAAAAATATTAAAAGAGAGAGGAAGGGAAGATGTATGTGCACAACTGTGTGCATAAATCTAAAATACAGTTCCCCAGCATCATGAACTTCCAATTTGTTCCATATATGAACACTAGCACAAGAAATTTTACTCCACCACTGACTAGGAGTAATATTTCCAGCATAATTACAACATTAGTTAAGCCTATGCACCTTTCTGCATTGGAGAGGGGGGTGTAATAGTGAATGCTTCATTACCATTGGATATATATAGGAGGGTGGACACTGTTGTGCACACTTTTTTTGCACTTGCCTTTGAAATGAAAATCAGCCATATTCATGCTCAGCTATCTTTTAATACTCTTCCTAACACCTCAACTCCTCCTGTGGATATTTCTTCCTTTCTTGAAAATGCTTTAGTTGCTGTAAGTAAACTTTTGGTCTTCAATGCGGTATTGTCTACTGATCTCAGTAAAGCAACTTGTGGGATTGAGCAGTGATTCCCTGACACAAACCTGGCTGACTCTAGCCTTTCTTAAAGCACTTTATCTTTATTTGCCACTTTAACACATACACATTAGTAGAGTGCCTTTACCTTCAGGATAGTGTACTCCAATTACTCACAGTTAGTACTGCTTCCCTCTGTATTCCTAAAGCTTTGTTACAGTTCAGTTTTTGGACAGCAATGTTCTACAGGAGCTGCCTTCTTCCTGGAGACCTGTGCCTGGCCTGACTGTCCCCACCTGAGATCCAGCTCTTATTCTTCCCCTGCTGGGTCCCGCCCATAGAGCTCTCTTTCACAAGGGGAATTAAAGGGGACCAGACATTTAACCTTGTCCTGCACCAGTTTAAGGGATAATATAATGGCACTGCCTCACACAATTCATCAGCCCTTCTATTAAAGTTATCCTTTTCCCAGATGTTACTAATAATTTGAGTCTATGTGATTCATTTCATTTGGTACCTTTTTTCACAACAGCAATCTCAAAATTATGTGCAATATTTCCTAATGATTTAGTAACTATTGCTTCTATGTCTGATATGGAAAAGATGAGATGTGAACAGTTTTCAATTATATCTCATTAAGAAATTCTAGAGATTATAAATAATTTAAATTAATCTTCATGCCCACTGAATCCATGTCCCACTATTTTTATGAAATCTGAACGTGATGATATATTTGAGATCACTACGAATATTGTGATTTTTTTTTTCATTGGTTATAGGGGAACTGCTAATTGTCTTTAAAAGGGCATCAGTTCATCCAATCCTTAAAAAGACATCTGCTGATCCCAAGGATTTCAACAATTATCTCATCCCATTTCTAGCAAAGGTGATAGAAATGCTGTTTTGAAGCAACTTACTGAATTTTTGATGATTAGCTGGTGCTTGATAATATCAATTCAGATTTTGGAAACATAATAGCAATAAAACACTTCTTTCCAGTTTTGATTCAATCTGTTGTGATTTTGATTCTGGTACAAACTGGGGGGGGTTGTTTACTAAAGGTTTTCTCCGATTGTATGCCTATGGGAAAAATTCTTAGTAAATATATGTTATGTTTTCTCAACATTGCAACAGCTTTTTTTTTTTTTACTGCTAATCATATATATTACTCTCTCATTTACCTGAGGCTGGATTTGGAGGATTGGTGCTGTTCTGGTTCTGATCCTACTTTCATAATCAATCCCAACAAGTGATATTCAATTCTGAAACCTTTGCATGGCATTCTGTGCCTATTGGTGTTCCTTAAGGCTCAGTTTTCTCAGCTGCACTATTAAACAATTATTTATCACCTCTTTGCAGATTACTTTCAGTTCTTTCTGTATCATATAATTTACATACGCAGATAATATTCAGTTCTACTTTTCATTATGGTCCACCTGATCTTTAACCTTTCAGTTCACTTCAATCTGTTTATCATCTGTGAGCAACTGGCTGCATCACAATAAATTATCTTTAAATATAAAAAAAAAATCAGAAAATGTTATACTGGGGAGATTACCTTCTTTTAGTTAGCCTTCTGTGTTCAACTTTGATGGACATATTATATACCCATAATCACAGACTGTACGAAACCTAGTTATTTTGCCCTCTAATTTATCAATGAGAACTCATATTAATGCTGTAGTTTCAATTTTCTTTTGCAAAATTATGGCTTTTGCATCGCCTTAAGATACTATTGAACTCATCCAACTTCCATACAGCTCTGCAGTCTCTATTGCTATCAACTTTGGATTATTGCAGTTCCTTATATATTGGATTGCCAGCTAATACATTATGCCATTTACAGATTTTACAAAATGCAGCAGCCTGTATGAGACATGTTCAAGCCTTTGTGACCATGTATCACTGATTTTACATTCATTACATTCGCTCCCCATATTATAGGAGAATAATATACACAAAGCGACTGTATTAATTGTATATAGGCCTTGAGCCTGAATGTGTATTTCCTGATTCTGCTGGCAACATATTCCACAACCATGTGCTTTGGCAAAGCTCATTGCCGGAAGAAGGCAACACCCCAGAGACGGTACCTGATTGGACTATAAAGCAACGTACATAATTGGATATTGACTGAAATTAATACACCCAGGATGTGCATCAATGTATTTCTATTGGACAATGAAAAAAGTTTAAAAGTCTCAACCCGGGCAGTCCAGAGCTGAGAAGCAAGCTGATGCCCAGTTGCCACTGACCTGCGCCTCCAGAGAAACAACGACTTCCTCTTTCCTTGTTCCTCTTTTTGAATTGTCTATATTGTCTTTGTATTGCTATCAATAAATTTGCCTTTTAGATCATAAAGCTGTCTGAAGGTGCTTCCTGAATACCAGCAGAAAACATAATATATAATTATATTAAAAACATCGGCTCTGCATGGATAAGATTGACTCTTAGAATGTATACCCTGTAAAATCTCTCCAATCTTTTAATCAAGAATTGTTTAAGGTTTCATCACTCAAACTGGCATACCTGACTGAGACACAGGAAAGGGCTTTTTCTCTCATAGGAACCGCATTGTGAAACTCTCTCCCTGTTAAAATTTGGAACATTCAAGAAGTTTAATTAATTAATTAATTGATTGATTTGAAAACATATTTGTTAAATGAGGTGTTTGATTTGTTAGATTAATACTCTTCTGTCTCTCCATATGTGGGCAATGGTTATAGTTATTATAAAGAAGTCATAATCTTGATGCTATGATGGCTTTGTTAGCCATGTTTGATGTATTGCTGTACTTTGATAATTTTATGGATGTAAATTGTATATCCTGCCCCAAACTTTGAAGGCCATGGGAAATAAAAACCTCTAATTAACTAACCAACGAACAAAGTGACTAACTAAATACCTTCCAGAAAGATCCTAATGAAAGTATTGGGATTTGAGGCAATTATTCTAGAATACATCAGCAGCAGTGCCTCTCTCTTCTCAGCTTCCTCCTTTGTGCCCATCTAGACTGCTTTCGTGCAGTCTTCTCCAGCCAGAGAAGGTTTTGAAGGACACAAATGTTATGTAACGTACAGCACACCACAGACACCTTGCTGACTTTCGTTGGTGACATCCAGTTTGGTCTACTAAGAGAAAACAACTTTTCAGCCACCCAAAGATACACTCAATCAGGGAAAGGAACACATACCATGAAATTCTAGAAAATAGTACCACAGATACTATAGCAGTTCCAGCACTTACCCAGGAGAACTCTATGTCCTAGGTCCCAAGACACATGTAGTCATACCCAACACACCCCCTCCCATGGCAGGGACCATCCCACTGTTGGTGGCTATTGTGTGAAATGTATTTTATTGTTGTTTTAAATGCAGGGCCACTGTATGTTATGTACAGAAGCAGCAGTTCAAAAGAGGCCTCCTTCCTTTCGAGCCTTCTAAAAAGAAAAGGGCTCCAGAACTCACTTGGCTAGTCTCCCTGGGGTTAAGAGGAAAGACAGGGTTTAAATAAATCAGATGGAATCAAATTAGATTATTAGAAAGTTTAAAATTTATTTTCTAGACTGTCAACAAATGTATTTAATGAAAAAAAAAAGATATATAAAAGTAATAAGCAAGGTAACATTTGGCTGGCTGCAGGAGAGCCCCACAACTGGCCGCATTCACCCGGACAGCCGCCAATGCAAAAGAATCCATCTTCGTGGCTTAAACACTGTCACCATGCCCTTATGACACCAGTGCAACATGGATGCTGCCATGATGCCTCTGCTGCGAGCCTCACTGGGCACTCGCATGCACCTCTGGACACAGCTTAAAGGCCCCATGGTGGGAACTCAGCCAAAGGCACCTCCTGATGGCGTCAGTATCTTCCTGCATTAAAGCTGAGCTCTCCTACCAAGCCCTCCATCATCAACGGGTCTCCTGCCTAGTGGAATACGTGTTTCTCCTGCATTCCTGCTTTCCAGTGTTCCTGCATTCCTGTGTCTTGTCTTGTCCAGCCTGTCTTATCCAGCCTTGCCTTGCCCAGTCTTTCTCATCCTGCCTTTCCTTGCCCAGCTTGTCTCGTCCTATCCTGCCTTGTTCAGTTTGTCTCATCCAGCTTCTCTTCTCCTATTCTCATCCATTCTGCAGCCTCACTTCCTAGTTCTGACTTCTTGCCTTGGATATGACTAAACTCACCTAATGCCTGGACCTGACCACTCCTTTGTACTTGACCATGCTTGCCTGCTGCCTGGACTTAATAACTGCTTTGTACCTGACCACACTTGCTCACCACCACCCTTGGCCTGTTTCTGATACCTTCAGTCTGCTCTCTGCCCTGACCCCGGCATGCCCTTGGACTCCTGTTCATGCTTCCATCCTAGAGACTAAGTCCTTCTGGCCACCAGGATCCAAGGACTCAGCCTGCAGGGGAGGCAGCTGGTATAGGTGAAGCCCCAATCTGTCCTGCTTCAGGACACATTTGCCTGTTGGCCTATGCCTGTAGGCATAGGCCTCTAGGTTTATCTTTGAGGTTGTGTCAACTATGCCATAGCACTAAGGGCTTACTCCCACATCACTCATTACAAGCAATTAAAAAAATTATGAGCTCTTTTCATCTTTAAATAGATAGAACTGGTTCTGTAACCTGGAAGTCATTCTGTCAGATAAGTATTTCTTTACTTTTCTTTGCTTTGAACTATATCAAAGTTGTTCAGCTGATAAAGAGTATTTCAAAAGGATTTCATTCTTTGAGTAAATTTTCTTTTCAGATGTTTCTAATCTTCCCAAGTTGGAATTGAAGGTGACTATGTATAGTGTTATTTGTAATTTCCTTTTATTTTTCTTTCTCTATTTCTTATTCTCTGTGTTTTTTCTGTCCTTTTTCTCTTTCCCTGACTTGTTACACTTTTTTGAATTGTCTGTGTGTGCACACTTAGTTCACCTTGGTATACCCATGCAGCTTATGTACATTACTAGGTACTTCACTGAGGAGTGTTTTTCTTCCACCACTGCTTATGTGTATGGCTAGGCTATACTGCTATAGAGCACTGCTTGAATTACTTAAAAGCACCTATTCTTCCTCTTGGCCTTGAGCGTGTTGTCTGATTTTGAGTCTTCTTCCTGCTCCACTGGCTCACTATGACCTACTACACTAAGATGATAACTTTCAAAATGGCGCGAGGGCATACATGTGCATGCGTTCTTCGGCCCACACCAAGGGATGTTGCTATTTTATAACATACATGCATATATGCATATATGTTACAAAATAGCCTGGCCTCACTCAATTTTAAGTGGGTGCATACTAATCCTGCTTCTACTGTGTAAGTTTGGAATGTTAAAAGGGACGTGCACTGACATCATAGCCACTAAAACCAGTTTGTTCCCAGTTCATCCAGTTAAGGGATAAATGTTTCAAAAACCCCCCCCCCCCACCCCAGTTTAACAGTTTAATAGCCTTTCTTCCACTCTATTATCCCTGATCTTTAAAACTTTGTAGATCTGCCTAGATTTTTTTGTTTTATCACTACATTACATGGCAAGGGACTCCGATGCATGTCATTGTGTGTATTTACATGAAAATTTCAGGTTAAAATCTTTGAATGTCCATGACCTACCCAGACCACACCCATGCCCTGCCCCTTTTCTAAAGCTTTGCATTTTTGTATGTAGTGACATTTTCGCACATATTTGGGAACCTTTTAAAATCCACTCGGCATGCACTGACCCAACATATTCGCTCATCCCCTGATTGATGCACACGTTGGGCATTTAAAATTCACCTTTAGGCTCTAAATAACAAAATAGAGAGAGCCTAGCTACTCTATTTGCATGTATCTTCCACAAAAAAAGCTAGTATGTACCCTCAAAGTATGTCTTCAACAGCTTGTTAGGGGTGTGCATTCGTTTTCGACATATTGGCAATCCGCAACGTATATGTCCCTACTAGTTGTATTTGTGGGGAAGCGAAACATATCGCGAGTCCCCACGAATATAACTTATCATCTGTTCCATACATTTGGCAGTGTGCGCTTTTCTTCGCCGCCATTTGCAATTGGAGGATGCCATTTGGGTGTACCCAGAGCCAAAAACCAGCCCTTTCCTGTACGTCATCAGTGACCTTACAGCCCTGTCAGAGTGGGTCAGACAGGTTGGCACAGATACCGGAATGCAACGTATCAGCGATAACATTTTTTGAAATGCACTGAATGCAGCCAGTCGCGCTGTCATTCAGTGCTCGGTGACGATTTTCCTGCTGACCCAGCACTATATATACTTAAGCACGCGGCGTGCCACGCACTTTCTTTTGCAGGGGTGGTATGGGGAGGTGGTCTCTGCGGAAGGTGGATGCACTCAGAGCTAGTCTGAGTTCAGAAATCTGTATTTAATTGCTACCTAGACTAGTTACTTAAGAGCAAAAAATATGTATTCTTTATTTTGCTGCAGTGCCAGCTAGCCCTGTTTGTTTTTTAAGCAGTTTATTTAAGTGATCTGAGACGGTCTCTCTGTGCCAGGGAGAGAAGCTGCTAGCAGTGCCATTTTGTTTAATTCACCCTCTGGGCTAGGCAAGGCACTGTGACAGTGAGCACTGGGTAGTTTAGCAGACTGAACTTTATTATTGGGACAGTCTGTGCAGTGAAATCCCCAGCCTGCCTCTTTTGTGCTTACAAGCAAGCTGTGTGTGTGCACACCACACACGTTACATTAGTGCATAGTAAGGCACTGTGACAGTGGGCACTGGGTAGTTTAGCAGACTGAACTTTATTATTGGGACAGTCTGTGCAGTGAAATCCCCAGCCTGCCTCTTTTGTGCTTACAAGCAAGCTGTGTGTGTGCATACCACACACGTTACATTAGTGCCTAGTAAGGCACTGTGACAGTGGGTACTGGGTAGTTTAGCACACTGAACTTTATTATTGGGACAGTCTGTGCAGTGAAATCCCCAGTCTGCCTCTTTTGTGCTTACAAGCAAGCTGTGTGTGTGTACACCACTCACGTTACATTAGTGCATAGCAAGGCACTGTGACAGTGGGCACTGGGTAGTTCAGCAGACTGAACTTTATTATTGGGACAGTCTGTGCAGTGAAATCCCCAGTCTGCCTCTTTTGTGCTTACAAGCAAGCTGTGTGTGTGTACACCACTCACGTTACATTAGTGCATAGCAAGGCACTGTGACAGTGGGCACTGGGTAGTTCAGCAGACTGAACTTTATTATTGGGACAATCTGTGCAGTGAAATCTCCAGTCTGCCTCTTTTGTGCTTACAAGCAAGCTGTGTGTGTGCAAACCGCACACATTACATTAGTGCATAGCAAGGTACTGTGACAGTGGGCAGCCAGTAGGCACTAGGCAGTGACATTAAATCCATAATGTCAGGGAAAGCTAGATGTGGTCAAGTGATTGGGACAGGCAGAAGAGGCACTTCAAAAGGCACTAGTTCCAGTCCCCCATTAAAGTTAAAAAGGGACCTGTTGCAATCTAAACTCTTTGGAGGGGCAGGCAGTTACATCCAGAAAAAAATGAAATCTGACCATGATGCATCACCATTGCCACCACCTGTTTCTGACCCTATAGTTTTGGAGGTGAGGGAAGGGGAGGCTGAGTCATGCCAGACAAAATGTTGACACCCAAAAGCAGCAGGGGGATAGAAGTCTTGACTAAGACTTAGCATTGACAATGTAGCGCAGTCACTGTTTGCTTCTGATTCACATGAAGAATCATCTTGTGTGGGATTCTCATCAGAAACAGAAGAAATAATAGCTGACGAAGCTTTAGGAGGATCAGTTAGTCCTGTCTTAGCCTCCACTTCAGTGCAGCAGGGGAGAGATGAAACTGATGAGGAGGAGGAAGAGCAGTCAGCACAGGCACAGAGGGTGACTAAGGCCCCTGGCATTGCTTCTCAGGATGCACCCTCTAATTCAGCTCCAGTGCCAGCATCCACTCCCAAGGCTTTAGAGAAGGGAGGATTACGAAAGACATCTGCGATCTGGAGCCACTTTAAAGTGATGGATGACCTGTGTTTTGCTCAGTGTAATTACTGTGGCAGGGCTATTAGCAGAGGCAAGCAAATGGGACATCTATCTAATTTTGGCATGACGCATCATATGAACAGGCAACACCCAACAACAATACTGCCATCTGGGGATGGTGGCAGTACCAGTCAGGGAACCCCTTCTAAGCAGCGTAAAGTGGTTCAAAAGCAGCAGAGTCAGCCCACACCCTCATCACCTTCTAGCAGTCAAGTGGCAGGCCAGCAACCCCCTGACATGTGGCAGAAGCGACAACCCACCATGGAGGAAATGGGGTGGAGTGCAGTAACGCTATCCCAGAATAGGAGGCAGGCAGCCTCAAAAGTTGTAATCGGGAACATTGGGAAAATGATTGCCCTTGATGACCAGCACTTGCAGTTAGTGGAGAATGTGGGTTTCAAGCGTTTTCTGAAGGTCATAGTTCCAAATTACAAAGTCTCCTCCAGAACCACATTTAGCAGAAAGGTCATCCCCAGCCTGTACAAGCAGTGTTGCAGTTGCATCCAAGCACTGCTAGCTAAGGCAGAGGGGAGTGTGCATTTCATCTGCGATATCTGGACCACCATGAATGCTGAACACTCTTACCTCTCCCTGACAGCACACTTCTGGGATCTGACTGAGGCAGGGGCAGGCAGCAGCTCTATTACTGAACAAGTATCAGGATGGAGGTAGGCTTTACTGCACACCTACCGGATGGACCAGGCCCATACCGCAGCCAATATTTTAGCATGCACCAGACAGATGCTGGAGGGCTGGCAACTACACCAGCGAGACAGGAATCCTCAGGCAGGGTTCTTTGTCACAGACAATGGTGCAAACATGGTAAGGCAATAAACGACGGGCGCTTTAAGAACATCCGATGTTTTGCACACACTCTGCACCTGGTAGTGAAGTCAGCTCTGGGGTTGGATTCCAATGACAAAGAGAATGAATACCTGCATAGGTTAATACAGAAGTGCAGGAACATAGCAGCGCACTTCCACAGAAGTGTGAAGGCGGGGTAGGTTCTCCGATAAAAGCAGACTGATTTGGAGATGCCTCATAAGCGTCTCATTCAAGACATTGCCACCCGGTGGAATTCCACCTTTATGATGCTCAAGAGGTTAGTGGAGCTGCAGACACCCCTTCATGAACTTTCTGGTACAATGGACATAGGTGTGCAGAATCCCCTAGGGCATCATGATTGGTTAGTCATGAGTCAGCTGGTAAAAATCCTGCAGCCCTTCAAGGATGTCACGGAGGAGCTGAGTTCCAGAAGTGCCACCTTGGCTGACATCATCCCTATAGTTAATTTCCTGGATGAACATTTGGAAGCCTTTAAATAGGAAGAGGGAATGCCAGTTGAGGTGCTGCATTGTCTGGATGTTTTGCAGCAGCAGGTGGAAGAGAGATTAAGGCCTTTAACAGAACAGAACACATACTTGCTCGCCACAGTCTGTGATCCCGTGAAGGACCTGCTGTTAGCAAAACTCTGTGAACAGGAGCGCCATAGGCAGAGACAGATTAGGCGTGAAGCAGAGGTGGAAACAGCGGGCACTTCAGAGAGTTGTGCTAGCCCAAGCAGGAGCAGCACTCTGTCAGCGACAGATAGTACCTCCTCCTCCTCCTCCACTTCAGAACGCCAAAGGCATGTTGCCCATAAAAATTCATCTGTTGTGCAACGGTTTAGAGAGAAAGCAGCTGGCATGACTGACTCTCAGCCCACCCAAGCAAAGGAGACACCAGCACAGCTGTCAGTGACATGGTATCTCTCAGAGCCGTCAGAGAACATGCAGACAAATCCACTGGCATATTGGGCACGCAAGTCCACTGTCTGGCCACAACTAGCCAAAGTGGCTCAGCGATATCTGTCATGTTCACTAACCAGTGTGCCCAGTGAACGTGTCTTTTCAATGACAGGGATATCATGAGCCCTCACCACTCAAGGCTGGCACCAGAGTTGATGGAAATGCTAGTGTTTTTGAAAGTAAACCTGCCTTTGCTTGGGTTTCCAAATTTTCTCTGTGAATGGCAAGATGAATAAAAGTAATTGAAAGCCTTGCAGCAGCTTAAACTGCCTCCTATGCTCCAGATAATATAATCACTGCAGCACATGTACCTGACCTGAAACACTGTGCCTGTCTGTCCACTGTCCAGGCTGTACGTACCTACAAGAGCCTGACCTCTAATGCTGTGCCTGTCCGTCCACATTTGGAATGTAAGAACATAAAAAGCTGACTTAAGATGTTTGGACCTTGCATATTTCATATGCTCAATATTTTTCATGACCTTGCGAACAGTAATGTTTCAAGTACTATTGAAAACTGGTGGTAGTTGCACTCTAGTTCATCCTCTGTATTCCCATTGTTTACAGAGGCACTGTGTAAACCACAAAGTCAACATAGGTTGATATTGTAGATTTTGACTTAAATAGCGGTTTTCTTATTTCTGAGAGCTCTTCATGTTCCTTTGTCATCAGCTGAAGTGCATAAGTACAGTTAATAGCTTCTGGGTATTAAAAAATAATCTCCAGCTCAGTTCTTGATTCACAAATGGCAGTCTCTATTGCTCTAAAAGCATCCTCTGTTGAATTATCTTTCAGAAATGAAAAAGATGCCATTTTCTTCTGGCAGTGAACCAGTTCAGGAAGAAGTGACAGGTCAAACCACAATATACCTGCACAAAGGAGATCCTCGAATGCTGTGCCTGTTCGTCCAGGCCTTATGTCCCTAGGTGGGATTGACCACTGTCCTCTATTGCTGTGCCTGTCCTGCCAGGCCTTATGTCCCTAGCTGGGATTGACCACTGCCCTCGATTGCTGTGCCTGTTCGTCCAGGCCTTATGTCCCTAGGTGGGGTTGACCACTGTCCTCTATTGCTGTGCCTGTCCATCCAGGCCTTATGTCCCTACGTGGGATTGACCTCTGTCCTCGATTGCTGTGCCTGTCC
The DNA here is from genome assembly GCF_901001135.1 of Rhinatrema bivittatum. Lineage (NCBI taxonomy): Eukaryota > Metazoa > Chordata > Amphibia > Gymnophiona > Rhinatrematidae > Rhinatrema > Rhinatrema bivittatum. The sequence goes on from NC_042616.1 coordinate 180,641,304, forward strand.
CTCCAGGCCTTATGTCCATACGTGAGCTTGACCTCTGTCCTCTATTGCTGTGCCTGTCCATCCAGGCCTTATGTCCCTATGTGGGATTGACTCTGTTCTCTATTGCTGTGCCTGTTCGTCCAGGCCTTATGTCCAGTCCTAATGGCTGAACCCTCGTTGCAAAGGGAAACCTCAGTCTCTGGCAATTCAATCTAGTAATCCTTCACAGCATGGATCCTTAAGTAAAACAGTTTTCTTTAGTTTCGGGGCAGAGAAGAGAACTTCCTCTGTCTTGCTTATGAAGTCATGATCTGTTTGCAAAGGCTTAAATCCTAACAATTTGTACCATTATCCATTCTAGAGGCCAACACATTCCGGGGAGCCCTTTCCTGCTCAAAGGAATGGGAACTCTCCCCAGTGTTGCAGCCTTTCTCTTAGTACCTGTTGACCCATGTTGATCTGCTGTTCACAGTGAGACCTCCTCCACGTCACCACGCTTTGAAGGCTCGTGCTCCACTCTAGGGGCCAACCCATTCCGCAGAGCCCTTTCCTGCTCGAAGGAAAGGGAACTCTCCCCGGTGTTGCAGCCTATCTCTTAGTACCTGTTGACCCATGTTGAACCGCTGTTCACATGGCACCCTGCTCCATGTCGCCACGCTTTGAAGGCTCATGCTCCACTCAAGAGGCCAACCCATTCCAAGGCAGCCCTTTCCTGCTCAAAGGAAAGGGAACTCTCTCTGGGTGTAGCTTATCCATCCTGTATCTATCTACCCTCTGACCCATGTTGAACCGCTGTTTACATGGAAATCTCCTCCGCCTCGGCCTTGAAAATTCTTGTTTGTATATCTCCTATGTCCACCAGATTTTAAAAGACCAGCGAGAGCTCACTAGATGCCAATGGAAACACCCCACTCTAGGGGTGAACCCATTCTTAGGGAACCCTTTCCTGCTCAAAGGAAAGGGAACTCTCCCCGGGTGTAGCCAGCCTGTATCTACCCTCTGCCACTCTGCCTTGCTGCCATACACCACTCACTCAACTCCTTGTGGTGTTCTTGCCACTATCATGGTTCCTCTTTGTGTTGCTGCTAGTCTTTCTGCTTGCTATGTTCCCTCTTCATTGTGCTGTAGGATGTTGATACCACTTGTCTTGCCGCTTTGCCTGTCGTGCTGCCTTCGAGGGTTCATGCATCTGTTATCGGTGCTCTCTTTTGAAGCTGTGGTGTGTTTTTGACACTCTCATTGCTGCTTTGCACCTCTATTAAAGCACTCTTGCCTCACCTGGTACCCCTTTGCACCTTTAAAGTACCCTATCCTATTCATGCCACTTTGGTGCCACTTTGCCACAGTCTAAGTACCTTGGAGCTCTTTGTTGTTCTGATGATTGCTCCCCAGAAGTTTCATCAAAATTGATAAGAAATAGGCTGCAAATACTTCCCCCATTGCAAATACTTCCCCCATTGACTTTAATGGGGACCAGAAAACAAATGCACGTATCAACGTATCGGGGGCACCATTGAACGAATGCAATGAATTTGCCCGCCGACAAATACAAATACAGACTCAGACGAATCCGTACCCTCTGCACATCCCTACAACTTGTTGAACTTTGCTTTGCTATTAGTAGGGAAAAAACAGATAAGCAATTTTTCCCTAATTTAAAATCTCTTGCAGGAACAAGAGACATGCATAGTGGTATAGTTAATAAGTACCTTCTTTCTTTCTTTCTTTCTTATGTGTATTCTGCAGCTCTTCACTAATAAATTCAACTTTTCTTCATCCTAACAAAATTTTTTTTCACCTTTAATGATAACTCAAGGGTGTTTTGGATGTCCTAGGGTTTATTCAAGAGGTTTCTCCACTCTTCATTTACCCCACCAGAAAGAAGTAAATTCCAATTAAGGTGTTCAACTGTCCCTTTCCGATGGCTTCACTCCACCTACCTCTCTTTGTTTGCTCCTCATCATGTTGCGGATTGACGCCTGGCTACCATGGCGTCCCCGGACCGGCTTGGGCGCTGCCTCCCACCATGCTCTGCTTGTATCATAGGGTGCACGCGCCGCGCAGCCCTTCTTCTTATTTCCTACTTGGCGCAAACCTCCGGGCGTCCCCCCACGTCATGATGCCCGGATATTTAAAGCCTTCAATGTTTGCTACCCTTTGAATTAGCAAGGGGGTAATCCTACGGGAATTCTACAGATGGGATTCACTCTCCGTTCCCAGCTATTCTGTCTCTCCAATCTCTATTGGACTCTCTAACGCTAATGGAGTACCTGCTCCTCGGGGGCTTCACGTGCTTTCCCGGTTGCTATCAGGAAACCGGTACTCGCTCCTCGAGGGCTCATGTTCCCTAACTCGCTGCCTACTCCTACCTCCTCTTCTGCCTGGAAGAATTCGCTAATCTTCAACATCAGTGAGTACTACCATCTTCACCTCAGAGCTGTTCCCTGGAACCAGGCACTCGCTCCTCGAGGGCCTGCCTCCGTTCCAGCCCCAGTGCCATCTCCATGGAACCACTACGTGAGTACATCATCTGCAAGCCTTCCAGCTCTCAGGGTTCAGATACTCGCTCCTCGAGGGTCTGCTCTCCCTACCCTGGGGATCGCCATACTGGGGTCTTGTATATTCTCCACTGTACTCATTCTCTCAGTTCTTTCCTCTACAGCACTCCTACCGGAGGAGTCGCTGTTCCAGCGCCTGAGGGATACCAGCCCTGCCGGGTTATTCCAGCTGCTCACTACTGCCACCTCTGGTGGCTTCCTTACACAGTCTAATAAAAGATCAAACTCTGTGTTTGTGTGTCCTGAGCTAAGCCTGATCTGTGGCCCCTCACGGGACTCCCCCCCGTGGTCATGGTCAGCTACCACAGTGTCCAAGGGTCCACCCAAACCTCACAGTTTAAAACATAGGGAAACTATTTCAGTTTTCTTTAGGCTCATGAAATCTAAGGTTTCCTGTTGCCCAATTTTATTCCTGTGCTGGAATTAATTAAACACCTAAAGATGCTGAAATTAATTAAAAACATAAGATTCTCAGCACTTAATGTACTTCTACATGGACATCCCCTTTACTGTGAATCTAAACCCCCATTTACTATGGCTCTGTCCAAGTGAAAGAATAACAATTTGGTACACTGATTCACATCCCAGTATATGTTCATTCACTTGTGCCATAGCTATTTTTTCCATTCGCCACCATTTTTGTCTCTCAATTAAAATTATATCTCAATCAGCTGAATTTATAAACCATGTTTCAGATATCATTACAATTAACTACAGCTGCACTGCTTCTTACCTTTAAAGTTTGCTATTTAGGAAAACTGAAAGTTTAAAGTAGCTTATACAGTCACACACATTGACATCTAAGTATGCTTCTTAGTTCCTTCTGTGTTGTTTTTACTTTAAATATGACTTTGAACAGTCTCTGTGACAGAGCACTTTGAAGCACCTCTGCTCATTTCAGAGTCAACCATCAGTCTCCCCACATTCTATAACTGAAACAATTTTTATTTTATTTTATTTTCTAAGGGACTCATGCTCTGATGATGTCACAGAAAAAGTAGTGCCAAAGAGGTACTTCAAAGCTCCTCATACAGCCCTATGTAAACCATGGTACTCCCCTACTACAGGTGATAGTTATCTGTAAAAATTTTGGAGGTCCATATTCTGACACTGTCTGGATAGCAAAGTCAGGGCCTCATGTACTAAGCATTTTACCTAGAGACACAGAATGGGAGAAAAACCTTAATATATCAATTCCTTAGCCAGATAAACTTATCCAGCTAACTTTAGAGGCATATTCAATAGTGTAAATGGACTACTGAATATAGCCAGCTATCTTAGGGACAGTTCTTTGGCCTGAGCAGATTTTGATGGCTAAGTCAACAGGCTAATTCTGAATATTGGAGTTAGCCAGTTAAATTTGCCAGCTAACTCATCTACTCCAAATTACATCCCTGGAATGATCCTAACTTTTCTAGCTAAATTCTAGCCAGCTAACTTATTAGCTGGCTAGAATTTAGCCGGATATGTGCCCAAATATTCATATAGCCAGCTGAGAAGTTGGCCGTCTAAATGCTTTTGGATATGGACTACTTAGTGTCCTTAAAATTTACTGAAATGACCCCAGAAACTCCAGGGCAGCTGGTCACAGTGGTACCCTGATGTCCTCGAACTGGTGGCTCACCCTGTTATTTTTCTCATCAGTGCCACAAGGCTTCCAAAATTTTCATGGCAATGGCTTTAAAGAGCCTCAAACCATACTGTCACATTAAGGAGAACCTGGATTGTACTACCATAAGCTGTTCAGAATGGAGTCATTTTAAACAAAATGAATTCTCTTTGGCTTAATCCTGAAATGTAAAAATGTTATTTGGGCATTTTACAGATGCTGGTGACTTGTTCATGGCATCTTGCTATTAATTTTACTGTATGTTATACCCTTAAACCTTAAAATTCAGCAATACTGCTGGTGGAAATGCTGGTCTTTCCAAGCACTTATTTGTGTGATGGAGCCTTGCCTGAGACCCCCAATCACTATATAAATGTTCTTTCAATTTATTGTTATTGTTTTTGACATATTTTCATGCACTTTTATCTCCCCTTGTGCCAGTGCTGGAACTGCCAATTTTCTTCTTCTTTTAATATTCCGCAGGAGTCTGCTCGGGGCCTCCATGACTTCTGCTCATATGTTCCCTCATGTTATTTTTCATTATTTTAATTGTTTTGAGGTATGTTTTTAAGCAGTAGTCTTGCAGGCCTGGACATGATGTCAAAATGATGTCAACAAAAATGTGTCCTGTCCTTGATTTTAGTACCGGGGCTTTCCCAAGGCCCACAGATGGACTCAGCAGTTTTCCCACTTCAAACCACAGTGAAGGATGCTCCTTCTTGCTGTCCCCATGCTTGACAGGAAGGAGCAGCAGTAGTGGCAGCCCAGAGTTCCACTCGCTCCACCCCGTTACTGTCTGAGGCTTCTTTTCCATCTGGAGGTGCCTCAGGAGGAAGTGACGTACGCCTGTGGCTGCCTCCTTCCTGCAACCTAATGCTGTTTGAATACAGTCCTCTTCCCAGTGCTGCATGAGGAAATGTACAGCCCTCCCCGTGATAAAGGCTTCTCTCTCTCTCTCTTTTCCTAGCACCACAGGAGACAGCAACCCTTCTGCAATTGTGAACCATGACCTCAGCAGCACAACACTGTTTTTTCTCTGAGCTCAAACCTTAAAAAAATAAAATAACAGAGCCCTTCAGCAGGGATAGCCTATGTCCCCACATGTCCCAGCAGAGCCCCTCATGTGCCAGCCAGGCTGCATCTCCAGGTTTCTGTAGTCAAACTGAACCAGAAACCCATACCAGGGGAAGAAGAAAATAAACAATCATCAGGCTGCCTACAACCCTGGCTCCACTCTCAGGCCCTCATCTACATGCCAACCAACCTGTGCCACCTTAGATAAAGTTTTAAACCTTATTTCTTAGCCCCCTAACTTACTCTTTATTATACATCAAAGAGATTCTGCCTTAATATATAGGTATTATGGCTAGAACCATGAAACTTAGCCACCATATCCATCAACAGTAATGATTGGTCACAACAGACCTGGATATTCAAACTATAGCAATGCTTATGATTCTAGTAGATGGCTCCTGATTGGAGGAAGAAGATTTACATGGATGCAGTAAATAACCCAGATGACATTAGGGGCCTGAGTTTTGTCAAAGAAATGTTTTTATAGGTCCCTTCTCTCCTTCTCAGTACAGGAGTATTTGATATAGTAGGCATGGCATGTCAGCAAGCATGATCTCCAAAGACAAGATGACACAATTAGCGAGAAAGGCTGGCTAATGCCAGTCATCTGTCCTGTTACTCTCTGGGAGGATCCAGTAACCAGATAACACAGAATGATCATCATTTTCACCTCAATAGACAAATCATGTGGGTGATCTATATAGAGATCAGAAGATGATGCAATATCTCACAGACCCAGTAGATGAGAGATCCAGTCATTCTGAATCAACTTAATTATGTTGTCTCAGTCAATTCCTCTAAAATTATCCTGTGGCAAAAATCTGCTGCTGGAGGGGTAGAAGAATGTACTGAAAAGAGTATAAGTACTTTCTAAGTCACTGATGCGAATCATAACCAGGTTTCCTGAGATTCGACAGCCACGGGAAGAGCACTTTTTACCCATGGACTTTGCACTCATTTTCAAAGTGAAAATATGTGCATACTTTCACTTTGAAAGCTATCTCAAGAAAAATACATACTCATTCACACCTGCTATTTTGTGCAGATAGATTTCCCAAGAAAAATTTATGCATGCTTTTCACAATTCTAAAGTATGCATATAAGTGCAAATCCCACCCCTGGGAATGCCTCTTTCCATATGCAGGTTTACCCATACACAGGAAAGACATTTTCTAAAAGCAAGTTTCTGCACATAAAGCACTGTTTCAGCAGAGGAAATGGCTTTGAAAATTACCTTTGTTGGGAGTAATTTTGTGTAGTATCCTTGTACCTTATTCTTTATACATTTATCCCATATCTCATGCCTGTCATAAAAGTACAGGTGGGACACTGTTAATTTATTGCTTTTGGTTGTTAAGGCATCTTTTTATCAACTTCTTATTCCCCCTTGTCTCCAACCCTATCTTTCACATAAAGATATAGCTAAAGTATTACAAGACTTGGTTATATGCAGATATGTCAATTACAATTCTCTTTAGGATTTATTAAAAAACAAAAATAAAAAAAACAGCTATAGAGATTACAATTACTTCAAAATACCATGGCTCAACTATTTTTAAATTTGTGTGTTTATGATCATATGGCCTAAGTAATAACTTGTAGTCTATTCTTCTAGAATCTTGCTTTCTCTTTTTTGAATAATGTATGTATTATATTCTCTTATCTGTTCTATTCCACACATTAAAAAAGGTGGAAAGAAGGCAAAATGATTACCAGCATGGTTAAAAAGGGAGTTGAAAGAAGCTATTTTAGCCAAAAGATCTTCATTCAAAAATTGGAAGAAGGATCCAACAGAAGAAAACAGGATAATGCATAAGCTTTGGCAACTTAAATGTAAGACATTGATAAGACAGGCTAAGAGAGAATTTGAAAAGACGTTGGTCATAGAGGCAAAAACTCATAGTAAAAACTTTTTAAAATATATCCGAAGCAGAAAGCCTGTGAGGGAGTCAGTTGGACTGTTAGATTATTGAGGGGGTTAAAGGGGCACTTAGAGAAGATAAGGCCATCGTGGAAAGATTAAATGATTTCTTTGCTTCGGTGTGTACTGAAGAGGATGTTGGAGAGGTACCCATACTGGAGAAGGTTTTCATGGGTAATGATTCAGATGGACTGAACCAAATCACGGTGAACCTAGAAGATGTGGTAGGCCTGATTGACAAACTAAAGAGTAGTAAATCACCTGGACCAGATGGTATACACACCAGAGTTCTGAAGGAACTCAAAAATGAAATTTCACACCTATTAGTAAAAATTTGTAACCTATCATTAAAATCATCCATTGTACCTGAAGACTGGAAGATAGCTAATGTAACCCCAATATTTAAAAAGGGTTCCAGGGGCGATCCGAGAAACTACAGACCTGTTAGCCTGACTTCAGTGCCAGGAAAAATAGTGGAAAGTGTTCTAAACATCAAAATCACAGAACATATAGAAAGACATGGTTTAATGGAACAAAGTCAGCATGGCTTTACCCAAGGCAAGTCTTGCCTCACAAATCTGCTTCACTATTTTGAAGGAGTTAATAAACATGTGGATAAAGGTGAACCGGTAGATGTAGTGTATCTGGATTTTCAGAAGGCGTTTGACAACGTTCCTCATGAGAGGCTTCTAGGAAAAGTTAAAAGTCATGGGATAGGTGGTGATGTCTTTTCGTGGATTACAAACTGGCTAAAAGACAGGAAACAGAGAGTAGGATTAAATGGACAATTTTCTCAGTGGAAGGGAGTGGGCAGTGGAGTGCCTCAGGGATTTGTATTGGGACCCTTACTTTTCAATATATTTATAAATGATCTGGAAAGAAATATGATGAGTGAGGTAATCAAATTTGCAGATGATACAAAATTGTTCAGAGTAGTTAAATCACAAGTAGATTGTGATAAATTGCAGGAAGACCTTGTGAGACTGGAAAATTGGGCATCGAAATGGCAGATGAAATTTAATGTGGATAAGTGCAAGGTGATGCACATAGGGAAAAATAACCCATGCTATAGTTACACAATGTTAGGTTCCATATTAGGTGCTACCACCCAAGAAAGAGATATGGGCATCATAGTGGATAACACATTGAAATTGTCAGTTCAGTGTGCTGCGGCAGTCAAAAAAGCAAACAGAATGTTGGGAATTATTAGAAAAGGAATGGTGAATAAAACGGAAAATGTCATAATGCATCTGTATCGCTCTATGGTGAGACCGCACCTTGAATACTGTGTACAATTCTGGTCACCGAATTTCAAAAAAGATATAATTGCGATGGAGAAGGTACAGAGAAGGGCAACCAAAATGATAAGGGAAATGGAACAGCTCCACTAAGAGAAAAGACTAAAGAGGTTAGGACTTTTCAGCATGGAGAAGAGATGGCTGAGGGAGGATATGATAGAGGTGTTTAAAATCATGAGAGGTCTAGAACAGGTAGATGTGAATCGGTTATTTACGTTTTCGGATAATAGAAAGACTAGGAGGCACTCCATGAAGTTAGCATGTGGCACATTTAAAACTAATCAGAGAAAGTTCTTTTTTACTCAGCGCACAATTAAACTCTGGAATTTGTTGCCAGAGGATGTGGTTAATGCAGTTATGGGTTCAAAGAAGGTTTGGATAAGTTCTTGGAGGAGAAGTCCATTAGGTGCTATTAATCATGTTTACTTAGGGAATAGCCACTGCTATTAATTGCATCAGTAGCATGAGATATTCTTAGTGTTTGGGTAATTGCCAGGTTCTTGTGGCCTGGTTTGGCCTCTGTTGGAAACAGGATGCTGGGCTTGATGGACCCTTGGTCTGACCCAACTTGGCAATTTCTTATGTTCTTAGGTTCTTATGTGTATAATTTTTCATTTTTGTTAATAATATTTATTTCTTTTATTGTCAAACCTCTTCAAAATATGTTTGAATTTACATATCATAAATTTAATAGAGTTCAAGTGTATTTTATGTTAAAATTTTGGGCAAATAAACAAATCTATTTGGGTGAATAACCCTTTACTGAATGGGAATTAAGGTAGAATAGAGCCTGATCATGGAAAATTTTGATGATCTTTTCTTGCATTCTCTGAAAGGCTTTTTATCAAATAGCTTTCTGAATAAGTTTCATAGTGTTTCAAAACTGCATGAAGAGCAAATAAATATCCTCCTTTATATAGGAGTACCAAACATTCAGTTACCATTCACTATCAGGTGAATTTTCAAAGGAGTTAAGTGTGTAAATGTAACATACTATCATAACAATTTTCAAAATCCATTTATACTCGTCAAGTGCATTTACACAGACAGATAAATCCTATGGACAATTCAATGGCATGTATTGTAGAAATTTTCAAAAACCCACTTACATGGGTAAGGTGCATTTGCATGTGTAAAACCCAATTTTATGCATGTAAATGCTTTTGAAAATCAGGCCCTTACTGATTGCTCAAACCTCCAGAGGCTGAAACAAATGCACATTTATTGTAATAAAATCTATTTCACTGTTATATGTTAAGGGGCGGATTTTCAAAGGGTTACACGCGTATATTATGCACGTAACCCCGAAAACCCGCTCCTGCACGCGCCGAGCCTATTTTGCATAGGCTCGGCAATGCGCGCAAGCCCTGGGAAGCGCATATGTCCCAGGGCTTGAAAAAAAGGGGCGGGGAGGGAGTGGTCTGTGGCAGGGCGGGGGCATGGCCAGGGCCTCCAAAGACCTGCTAGACCGGGGAATCGTACACCGACACTTGTCTGGCACGCGCATCCTACACCTGCCCGGAGGCAGGCGCAACTTAAATAATAAAGGAAGGGGGGGGGATTTTTGTAGGGCTGGGGGATAGGTTAGATAGGGGAAGGGAGGGGAAGGTGCGGGGGAGGTGAAAGGAAAGTTCCCTCTGAGGATGCTCTGATTTTGGAGCAGCCTCGGAGGGAACGGGGAAAGCCATCGGGGCTCCCCTAGGGCTCGGCGCGCACAAGATGCACAAATGTGCACTCTCTTGTGCGCGCCGACCCCGGATTTTTTAACATGCACGTGGCTGCACGCGCATGTTATAAAATCGGGCGCACAAATCTACACCCGTGCGTAGGTTAGAAAATCTGGTCCTAAAGGCCGGATTTTAAGAATTACGCGAGCGCGTAGATTTGTGCGCGCAACCTGGCATGCAAAAATCTACGCCTGATTTTATAACATCCGCGCGCCACCGCGCGCGGATGTTATAAAATCCAGGGTCGGCGCGCGCAAGGGGGTGCACACTTGTGCAACTTGCGCATGCCGAGCCCTAGGGGAGCCCCGATGGCTTTACCTGTTCCCTCCCACCCCCCCACTTCCCCCCACTTCCCCCCACTTCCCCTCTCTTCCCCTATCTAACCTGCCCCCAGCCCTATCTAAATCCCCCCCCTACCTTTGTTTTATTATTTACGCCTGCCTCTGGGCAGGCGTAGGTTGCGCACGCCGGCTGAGTGCCGGCACGCAATCCCCGGGCCCAGCGGCAGTGGCGAGGCCTCTGGCCACGCCCACTCCCGCCCCTCCCCACCCACGCCCCGCCCGTTTTTTCAAGCCCCGGGACATATGTGCGTCCTGGGGCTTGCGCCCGTCACCAAGCCTATGCAAAATAGGCTCGGCGCGCGCAGGAGGCGTTTAAAGGGTTACGCGCATATATTACGTGTGTAACCCTTTTAAAATCTGCCCCTAAGGTTCTAACTGCAGAACAGTTTAAATTGCATTTACTGTGAGCTTAATTAGCCACAACTAAACAGGCAAGATACTCTAGAGCATTTACAGCCAAAAAAGATTCAAATGTGTTCTTATGTTCTTATGTTCTTATTAAATTCAAAGTTAAAGATGGAAAGATGGAGTTGTTCATACTGCTATGAAATGGAAGCAAAGCATGTTTTGTTTTGTTTTTAATCTCAATCTCTTTTGAACTAAGGGTTTTAGGCAATTACAAACAGTTTACAATCAACCTGCCTTGGATATTGATCTATAAATCACTTTGTTTGATTGGTTCACTCTTATATTCTAATGATATAAAGACAACAAGAGCTTTCAAGAGTATTAAAAGTAGCTCAGTCTCTGTGTTCACAAAAATTGGTTCTTTTTTAATTAGTAAATCACAATCTGTTGAAAATACTGGGAAAAAAAAAATGTATTCTTGTACAATTCAAAAACTCCCATTCAAATTTCTAGCATTTCTTTTCTTCCTTATGGAGAAGTATAAAAATTACTCAGCATGAAATGAATTCATGCATCAAAGACACAGGTAACTCCCATTTAGGGAACAAGAGCACAATATCGGAGGGAGGGAGGGAGGGACCCTTTCCTGTTGCAAGAGAAGGCAAGGTTAGGGAAGGGTGAGAGGGTAGGCAGGGAATGGAAATATAAGAAATAAGAAGACAGATGTGATGGGAAGTGGGTGAGAGGAGGAAGGGGAGGAGACAGGCCAAGAGGGTAAGGAAAGAGGGTAGGACTGGGAGGGGTAAGACAAGAAGGGGTCAAGATGGGTGGAGCTGGGATAAAAGGGGAGGGCAGGATGCTGGCCACCCCCTTTATTTCCGGCTCTGAGGCAAGCAGCTCAGGTGACTGATCCCTATCGTGACCCTCCCCCGCAAAAAGAGCTTAATATAGCAGTTACCCTGACAGTGCCCAGAGTGAGCTATCCCATTGCCATGGCCAAACGTATTGCAAATCATGCATCAGCAGGCTCAGCGAGCCATGGGCCTTCTGTTCCTGGCAGTGTCTACCGGTATGTTATTAGGCCTAGTGAGCCAAGCCGTCAAGTGGGACCTTATTAATCTAAACAGGGCCAGGTTGTCGTGATGTCAGAGGAGCAAGGGGGCACAGTATGGACGCTATTGGGAAGGTGCACGCATGGATAGTTTTCTCAGGGGGAGCAGCCAGCAAGAGGTGCCCTCCGGCCTCTGTCAGCAGCGTGACTGCACTTCCGATCACTCGCTGAACATAGGAAGCTTAATTTTAAAAAAAAGAGAGAGACATCGCGTCGTTCCCACTGCACCGCTTGATCATGGGCCCTCCCTGCAGCCAGCAAGGTGACTCCTTAAAACATCACTGCAGGGGATTGCAGGGGTCGTGAGGTCTGAATCCCCTGCCTTTTGCTTGTCTCTCATGGCTAAAGGGGGGGGGAGGGGTCGACTTCGTTTCAGCGACACGCCAGCGTTGGAGGGCCCGGATCCTAGAGGCCATGTGGTGGAGTCTTGCGGATTCCTCCAGCCCTCCCCCCCCTCCCCCCCCCCGGAGACATAGCCATACAGTTGCACTGGTGAGTTTGATCAGCTGTTAGTACGGCCTTTGGCCTGTGCCGCCGATTTATTACCCGGATCCTATGGTCCACGAGGTGGAGCTTGCGTTCCCCCTCCTCCCCCCAATTCATAGCTGTACGGCTGCACTAGAGATTTGAATCAGTCGGGAGCAAGGACTGTGCCAAAGGTTTTACTAAGGGCCATAGAAAATATGGGCGTCGGCTGGTTGGAAATTAAAAAAAAAAAAATCTCTCTGTTGTGCAAGAGACCGCTCTCAGGAGACAGGAGCAGGGAGCAGCATAAAATCATCAGCCCAAGTGGGGGAGGGAGTATATAAAAGGCCCTCAGCATTGTGAATTTAAAGAGACAGAATACCATAATTAATAGCAGCAACAGAATAAGCCCACTTGTCAGTAAAAAAAAAGTTAAATCTTCACGAGTGGTGAGCAGCGCAACCAGAACAAGAGATCCACACTGCATGCATTCTAAGAGACTACAAAGCGTAGACCGTGGCTAGTCGAGCAGAGTCTGGTATTGCAGGCAGGCCAGGCAATTGATAATTCTAGCGGTAATTTCAAGGGTGGCCAAGACATGCAATTTACATGGGGCATCAAAGTAATCTCACCCTTCTCTTCAACATTCTCTTTTCAGGAAACAATTCTGGCCCCAAGGAAGCGGCAGGAGAAGACAGCAGCTAATGGCAACAAGGATGCAGTGCAGTTGAAATAGAGGCAGCAAAGAGACCCACAGCACCACGATCCATACCAACCAGGAAAGAACAATCCAAACTCGGAAACCTAATGCAAGAACTGTGCCAGCAGATGCAAACACATGGCATGGAATGGTTGTGGGAGCACATGGCTGGCAGCCCAGGCCAGAGCAGCAGTCAGGTTGTGAGCTGAACAGTGCACAGCAGTGCAGTCTCACCCCTAATGACAAGGTGATTTCTCTTGGCATCCACAACTAAGGTCATTGATACCAACCAGATTTGCAGCCTCTCAGATTCTACTTCTGTTGCAGACAGAATTAGCATTGGCATCGGTTATGCAGAATGTCTTAAAGGCTTTTAAGAAAAAAATGATCTGCCAGTAAGAGTGTGTCCCCAAATGTCACTTGGGGCAACGTTATACAAGCTGGACAGGGGCAAGCAAGCTCAGATCTCAGCTCAGCACTGGCATCTCAACCCCCAACCAAGGGAGGTATTCAAGGAAAAATGTTTTGTGTGGGGTCAGATCCCTAACATACGGTGTGTACCCTGTAAGACCAAAAAGAAAATTTGAAGAAGGGAATATATATCCACATCTTCTCCTTGCTCATCAAGGATCAAGATGACAGTAACCCAGAAATAGAAGAAAAGATCAGGGTGGGGAAACAAAAGAAAGAAAACAAAAAGTTCTCAAAACTATCCAGAATCGCCTGTTTCCATTGTCTGTGTTCCACATATTTTTGTGCATGACAGTGGAGCGAGGGCCCGAGCAGGCACCATATCTAATTGGATACCTAGACACAATAATGAAGGCACATAAGCGCAGAGGGTGGGCATGGCTGAACTATGATGTCAAATTCAGAAGGAGCATGCCCGAAGACAGTTCCATCACCTGGGGACACCGGATGCTGGACCTGTGGCTGAACGAAATGACAGCGCACAAGCCGGCTGGCTTCGACAAGCCACAGTATGTCAGCAATTTTGCAAAAGAAAGAACCACAGGTGCCTAGTTCAGGGAGGTATGATACATGCAGGCAGTTTAACACTGGTCACTGCACATGGAAACATTGTAAGTTCATACATGAATGTACCAACTGTGGCACAGATCACCCATCTGCACAATGCAGGGCTCCAAGGAAGTGCAAGCATAAGGCCCCCCACTTATCATGGAGTGCCGAAGGACCTAGCCCCAACACCAATCAGCACTGAAGCCATGTGATCATGGCTTGCCTGATATCCAGCTAAAACACAGGCCTCTGAAACTGAACTCGGTTTCACACAAGGTTACAGTATCCTGTGCTCTCAAATGCCCCCCATCACCCCTTCCCAGTGCTCAATGCTAGATCCTTAGCAACTCATGAGCATGTATCGCGACAAAAAAGTTATGCATGAACTAGCTTTAGAGAGGTTGGGTGATGTTTTTCAGGTCCCTCCTTTTCCCAACTTCGTAATATCTCCATTAGGGATCATCCCCAAAAAAGAATATGGTAACTTTAGGCTCATCCACAATCTCTCTTACCCAGAAGGTGGATGAGTCAACACCATGACTGACCTACACCTATGTGCCATGTCATATGCTTCCCTAGATCATGCCATCCAAACCATTCAAGATAGGAGTCCAAGCACACTTAGTGAAGGTGCACATCAAGTCTGCTTTTCGCCTTCTGCCAGTCCAGCCTGATTCCTTTCATCTACTAGGATTTAAATTTAGGAACCAGTTCTATTTTGATAAATGTATCCTGATGGGCTGCTCAATCTCCTGTGTGTACTTCAAGAACTTCAGCTCGTTTATCCATTGGGTGGTCGAGCTGAGGTCGGGATCCAGGAGTTTAGTGCATTGCTTAGACAATTTCCTTTTCATATGAAAGGATGCCCATGACTGTGGTGCTCTGCTATTCTGTTTCCAGGAGATAGCACAAGAATTTGATATTCCCCTTGCACATGAAAAAACAGAGGGTCCATCCAATGCCATGAAATTCTTAGGCATTGAGCTGGACATGTAGGTGCAGATATCAAGGTTGCCTAAAGACTAGCTGGAAAAATTAAGAACAGCTCTCCAGGAAATATGATGCCACAAAAAAGCCACCTTAAAGCAAATACAATCATTATTAGGGCTTCTTAGTTTTGCTTGCAGGGTCATCCCTGGACAGGGCTTTCTTATGCAGACTAGCTTGGCCACCGCGGGGTAAAGAAAAAGCATCATCACATCCGGGTTAGTAGCGCTATAAAGCAGGACTTGAGATTATGGAAACTCTTCCTGAGGGAGTTTAATGGAGTAACCTTTTGGCAGAAAATGCTTAGAGGTAATAATAATGAACTGCAGCTGTTTACTGATATATCAGGAAGCCACAGTTCTGACATCTATTTCAAAGGGGCATGCTGCACAGAAGTCTGCCACCCCACCCCCCCAGGGGCATGAGGATGGTGTGACCAGGGACATAACCTTTCTAGAGCTTTTCCCAGTTCTGCTGGGACTTTTGATTTGGGGAGATAACTTAGCCAATGCTTGTATTGTCATTCGATGGACAACATGTCTGTAGTGCATGCAAAAAACATGGTCTGCAGGAATCTGGGGTAGTAATGCACTACTGAGGGAATCAGTGCTACTATGTTTGCTATGTAATATCATATTCCGTGCAGCACATATCCCTGGCATGGACAACAGCATACTTGATTCTCTCTCCGATTTTTAGTGGGTCACTTTCAGGAGTCTGGCTCCAGAAGCAGACCCAGTCGACATTCCAACATTTGGGAGATGATTTTGGCTCACTGGCAGACATCACAAGAAAAACTATTTGGTGGTTTTATCCAACTTGAAGGCATTCATGCCTGGTGCTGTCAAGCCATTGCTATGTCCATTCCCCACAGACATGCTGCTGCATTACATTGTGCAGCGCAAAGCAGAAGGCCTGGCAAGGTCTACCATCTCAACTCTCATAGCTGGAATTGCATTCTTTGCTAGGGCAGTAGAATTTCCAAACACCATGGTCAATTTTGCAGTGAAAAGATTCATGATGGGTGGGCTAAGGCTGGTAATAAAATTAAGGACTCAAGACACCCAATAACATATAGTTGGCCAAGGCTGCTAATTTATTTATTTATTTAAAAATGTTTATATACCGCTTTTACAATATAAAAATTAATCAAAATGGTTTGCATACAGAACAAAAAAACCAAAAACAAATAGCACTATATAATGTTTTGAAGGATTTCACTATAATGACACATTAAAACAAAAAACCATATTACCTCTTGATGAAATAATTTTTTTAAAATATTTGAAACAAATTTCACCAAACAAAAGGATTCAAATCCTACCAGGGGTACCTTCAATATTTATATATTTTCAAAAAATAATTTTCCAAAAAATTTACAAAAGAAAAACATTTTTTTAAGGATGGCAGGAACGTTTCATATATTGTATTATACAACACCACCCAGGTGTTATTCAATGTATTTAATCAATAACATCCCCCCTTCCATCCACCATGGTCTTTTTGGCATGAAAAGTGCAAAAAATTGTGCAAAACAATTAACCAAACTTATCATTCACTGTAGAAACAATCAATTTTTCTGAATGATGTTAATGTGTCGCTATTTAACATCAGACAGATAAGTTGGGACTTTGTTTACTATGTATACAGTGAATCAGGATGCATTAACATCATTCAGAAAAATTGTTTCTACAGTGAATGGTTAATTATTTTGCACAATGTTTTG
The DNA here is from genome assembly GCF_901001135.1 of Rhinatrema bivittatum. Classification (NCBI taxonomy): domain Eukaryota; kingdom Metazoa; phylum Chordata; class Amphibia; order Gymnophiona; family Rhinatrematidae; genus Rhinatrema; species Rhinatrema bivittatum. Next base: position 180,658,168 of record NC_042616.1, read on the forward strand.
CACATCTTAAAGATGGCGCCGGCCAGCCAGGTGCTCCTACCATGTGACAGGGGCCAGCCAATGGCACGGATACCCTGTCACATGGTAAGGGCAAAGGGCCATCGGCGCCATCTTTATGATTGGCAGCCGAAGGCCCGAGAACGGGAGATCGCTCCCGGGACCACCACTAGAGCACCAGGTAATTTAAAAATGTTTTGGGGAGATCGGGAGGGTGGGAGAAGCTAATGGGTCATCTTTAAAGGGTCGGGTGGGTTTTTTTTAATCGGGCCATCGGCGCCATGTTTGAGTGGCAGCCAAAATGGCGCCAATGGCCGAAGAGCGGGAGATCGGTCCCCGCGCCCCCACTGGAGCACCAGGTACTCGTAAAAAGTTTTGGGGGGGTTCGGGGGTTGGGGGAAGGTAAGGGATTAGTTTTATAGGGTCGGGGTGGGTTTAGGGGTTGTTTTGGTGTGCCGGTTTTCCCACCCTCCCCCCAAATAACTCCCATTAGTGGACACTAACGGGAGTAACGATTTTTCACGATAAATCGTGAAAATTTCTATTGTATCACGCACTGTACCGATTTTTGACGATTTAAAAAATATCGGACGATTTTTTTTAAATCGTCAAAAAACGATTCACATCCCTACTACTGATTGTATGAGTTTCACTAAGGATGGAAGCGATGCGATAGGTCTAAGATTGCTAAGGTCTAGGGCATCTTTCATTTTGTTTTTTGTTAATGGGAGAACTGAAGTTTGTTTTAAACTACCCGGAAATAAGCCTGACTCAAGAGATTGGTTTACCAGTGTACACATAAAGTTGCAGGTGAGGGACCCCATGGATTTGAAAAGAGAACCAGAGCATGGATTCAATGGAGAATTAGAGATTTTTAGTTGATGCAGATACCGGAATGAATTCTGACCAATTGCAATCTGAGGGTGGGCTTCCGAAAGCAGGGTAGGGTAGATGTGTAAATTCCTTGGATGTATTATTGACTTTGCTTTTAAAATGAGTAGCAATCTTGTTACAGGTAAGGGCATCATATTTAGTAGAAGTTTTGGTGTCCAAAGTGGTTAGTGACTTGGCAATATTAAAAAGTGCAGATGGATTTCCGTTAGCAAATGAAATTTTGCTAACATAGTAAGTTTTTTGGCTATGTTCAATTCTTTATTATATCGACATAAAGTACAAAAGTATGTATTTTTTGCATCTGAAGTTTTTTTGCGTCGCCAATTACGTTCTTTTTGTCTCAGCAGAGTTTTAAAGGAATGAAGGGACTTAGTGTACCAAGGAGCATTAGGCTTTTCTTTTTTGAGAGAGAATTTTTTAAAAGGAGCTATTGAATCTAGTGTTGTAATGATAGCTGTATTCCAGGCTGTGATTGTGTCATTAATATTGGAGGTGGGGACGAGAGCATATTCGGAATAAAAGAGTCAATAAAAGAATCTGAGGATACAAATTTCTGTTTCAATACTGTAGTATTGCATTTTGAGTTTGAAAAAGTGTTTGTTAAGTTTAGAGTGAAACAGATGAGGTAATGATCCGACCAGGAGATTGGATTAATAATGCAGGCCTTGGAGCATGTCTGCCTTGATGGTTTGAGACATTGGCATTCTTCACCATTCTGGGTGTCAGCGAACTGTAGTTCATTCATCCTCAAAGTTATCCCAATCCAGCCTGGGTATAAGGGATGCCGTCCTATTTCCTAATAAATTAATACTTGACATCCGCAAATCCAAGATGGACCAGCGTGCGAAAGGCACAGAGGTAATACTGCATAGCTTGGTGGTGACGCCACTTTCCCAGTTGAGAATTTACAGAAATATCTAGCCATGCAGCCGTCTGTGGGGGGAGTCTTGCTCATGCATAAAGATGGCCGTCCCCGTCACGTTATCAGTTCGCTAAGACACTGCAGTTGTCCCTTGCAAAGGCAGGTTTCAATGGGCTGGGATTCTTGACCCATTCCTTCTGGTTAGGTGCTGTGACCACAGCAATGACCCTGGGCATGTTCCCCAGGAGACAATGGTAATAGGCAGGTGGCATTCCCGAATGTATCAGCTATATGTGAGCCGGGCAGAATATTTCGATGCTTAACACGAATCACTGCTTTATATTTCAAGTCTTTGTCCCTGAATGCACTCATTCATTTGCTAGGCCAATTTAAGAGCTAAGACCAGGGTGGCTGGTTGAGCACGTGGTCATGTTCCCGCACCACATGTCACTAACATGGAAAGGTATGCCGGGAATAAGGTGGGACCAATTGATACCGATAATCTTGCACATGAATAGCACACAAATACCACCGTAGGCGATAATACTACACCTAGGTGGCAATGATCTAACGAATTTGCACAGCATGGAGTTTATAAAAAAGATATATAGAGAAGCTGCATCTCAGTGTCTGAGTTGCTCCCTGGCACGTGCATCGTTTGGTCCTGCATCACTCCCAGGTGCCTCTGGAGAACTGAGAGGTCCCATCAGGTGATCAAGAGAAATAGAAAGAAGATAAATAAGTGGATGCAAAGATTCATGCCCATCATTCAGGGGCATTCCAGCATGCATGAGATGATTGCAGAGAACTGCTTGGGGCTATTTCACTTTGATGGGGTATACTTGTCGGACATAGGCCTTGACATATTTCTCAGTGCATTCCAAGATGCCTTAGAATTCCTATTAGAAGTGCATGGCCGCAGCAGTTAGAAGGTGGGGTGCCTCGGCAAACAGGGTCCATTACCAGGACTTGTTGTGGGGTGATCAGCAAATTGGAGCCAGTAGGGACCATGCAGTGTGACAGCAGCCTCCGCAGGGGATGGGACAATTGCACATGGTGAGCATTACAAGACCAACATTACTAGGAAGAGGGGAGAGCTAGTGCAGCAGGTAACTTTTGCTTTGACAGCGAAAAGGGGTAAGGCAGCAGGTGAACAGAACTCAGCCCAGAATCCCAGTCTTCGACAGATTGGGGTCTAGGAATGCTGGCAAAACCCTTCTACATATGTAGTTTCATTGTCCCAATGAATGCTTATAGTGGGAGGTTATGAACAGAAGAGTTAACAGTTATCTAGCTCTGATCACCCAGAATGGTAGTGGTAATCTATATTTAACTAGGTTAAGCTTGTTATGCCAGCAGTTTCTAATTGTATTAGCATGCATTAACCTATGTTTGCTTTGTGTTCAAGAATTGCTGTAAGCTGCAGCCATGCTTGTCCACAATAAAGTTCTACTGCGAAGTTTTGACTCTGTATCTCTTTATGCAAGAGTGTGTAGAGCATTTGGTGGGCTATTGGCACCATAGGCCTAGCCGGGGGGCAGGGATGGAAGGAGTGGCGAATCTAGAGAGGGGGTCCCTATAAGCCTGCCCAAATTGTGAAATAAAATCTCTGCTGTTTCATGCATGCTTAGCCTTTCTTTACATAGAAGTAATGTAATGTCTGCTCTGCAGATGAGAAAAATAAAGTCAGTTTGGTAAATTAAATTTTGATTTAAATTCAGTAAGCAACATCATATTTACTTCATCCTCATCCCATCCCCCTGTTATCAGCTGCGGTAACATTCTGTTGTTTTTCCAGTCCCTTCTCCCACATTCTCCTTGGTGGTCCTGTCATGTGCGATGTTCTTTGGCATCATGCCCAAAGGAGGCAACAAACACTGAAGAAGAAATATATCTGAAACTGGTTTCGTTCCTTTTTAACTGACTGCTCCTATCAAATTATCTTTGGCTTTCATTTCTCCAACTGGTACACAATTTCCACAGGTGTACCGCAGGGATCTTCTCTTTCTGTGACATGCTTCAATATCTATCTAATACCTCTATGTCACTTATTAAATAACTTAGGAATTCAATTCAAGATTTACGGTGACAATATTCAGTTTTTCTCCCCTTCACCATTTCTTGGCCTAACACTCTATCTTTGGTATGCTTATATATTAAAACAATGAATAGATGGCTCTCGTACAACCGTCTTAAACTTAATACATCCAAGACCAAACTTTTACACCTATCCACCATACCTCAATCTACTTGTAGCCCTCCAACTCATCTTGACCTGAATGATACTTCAATCCCCATAGTCTCCAAAGCTCAAAATCTGGGTATTATATTTGACTCTAAACTCTCTATGTCTCATCACATTTCTACATTAGTAAAAAAATTATTTTTTCAAACTACACATACTGAAACGTCTCCGCTCTTTATTCTATCGAGATGATTTTTACACACTACTGCATATCTTATTTTTCAGCGATCTTGATTACTGTAATGCGCTACTAATTGGACTACATGGTAATGCTATACGCCCCCTACAATTAGTTCAAATTTCTGCACCCTGTGTCCTAATTGGGACATCTTGATGGGATCACATATCACCTATCTTGTACTCCTTACACTGGTTACCAATCCATTTTAGAATTCGATATAAAATCCTCTTTATTATACACAACCTATTATAAAATGACTTGTCCACTATTACGATTCCTCCCATAGTTGGAGCTACGGAAGGCCTCTCACCTTTCTCTGGAGGCCGCTCCGAAGCAGGGGTCTCACCTGATCTGGTTGCCCAGCTTTTGCTCCATGGCCTGGGAGGCCTTCGACGTCCTCGGGGCCTGCCTGAGGCCTGCTTCAGGCTTCGCCTGGACTTCCTGGTTTGGGCCATGCCCTTCTCCTTAGGGGTCGGCCCTCAGCTCTTCTCTCCAGTTATAGGGCCAGCCAGGTGTGGCCCATCTGAACTCCTCCCAGGGAGTTGCTTGTTCCTGTCCTATAAAAGGACTTCCTCTTCACTCAGTCCTTGCTTCAGCAATGGCGCTAGTCTACCTAGGCTGTGTCTCCCTTGGATGTCCTGATGTTCCTGCTTGCTCCTGATGTTCCAGTCCTGATGTTCCTGCTTGCTCCTGATGTTCCAGGATATGGGACCCATGCCTCCGAGAGTTCCTGCTTCTGTTCCGAGTTGCTAGACTCTTGCTTCTGATTCCTAGTTCCAACTCTGGAGGACCTGAGGCGTTTCCACTACCCTGTGCTGAGTGACTTCCCGAGCTTCTCCCGCTCTTCTCGTGGTCCATGACCAGCTTCTTGACTGGGTAAGGTGCAAAGGAGACAGAGTGGTCCGCGACCATCAATTGGGGCCGCCCATTGGCAATGGATTGGTAGGGCGCCTGAGGGTCCTGCTCATCCCTCTTGTTCCTGTCTTTGTCCTGAACGCCTCTGTGCTTTGCTCCAAGTTCCAAGGCCTTGCTTTCTCTGCTTCAGTCCTGTGACAACCTGACCTCCGACCGGCCTGCTGCCTCTGCTGCTCCCTGCGGCAGGTCCAAAAGGGCTGGGAATGGTCGGAGGACTGTTCAGAGACCACCATAATAGTGTGGTCTCCCGGGGTGTGTAGGTCGGCAGAGTGGCCGGGACCTGGACCATCTTCACCACTGCAAGGGCACACCTCACTTCTCTTCCACCTAGAGAGCCTTGGTATGCCAAGCCTCGAGTTCTTGCTCGAGACTGACGCTAGCCATAACATCCACATGGCTATGTACCCAACTATGTATATATCAACCCAACAAAAATCTATGTTCAATCTATAAAAATGTTTTGGAAATCCACACTATACATGTTGCTAGAATTGATATCACCAGAAGACATGCTCTTTCGGTAGCTGGCACACTAATCTGGAATTCAATCCCTGATGATCTAAGGCAGATCACCAACCATAAAGAATTAAAAAAAAAAAACCTCAAAACCTTCCTTTTTTCAATGGCATTTAATAATGGTGTAACTTCATAACTTGTCCTTAATAGACACCCCTCAGCACTTAAATCACCGACCAGCCCCTCCCGTGCTCTGTTTCAACCATTTTTTCTAAATCAGTTGGCACAAAGTTGTTCATATGATCTACCAGTACGATCACGTATACTGTTTATACCTTGTCCTATTTTTTTCCATTTTTTAATATTTTTATGTCATTTTAACTATGTATGTTTTATCCTGTAAACCATTTTGATCAACAAACATTGTAAAAGTGGTATACAAATACTTTTAAATAAATAAGACTCCTGCCACCTTGCACCTTCTGTTCCACATTTGCCTGTGCCACCTCCTCAGATCATTGAAAGCATCATCAAAACAAAAGTGAAACTGAACCCACATAAAGCAAAGGGTACATAAACCCAGAACCTAAAAAACCTGCCAATCTTCATCTGTATCCACAAGTGGCTGTACAACTTGTGGAGAGGAGGGCTGTCCAACTCTGAAGGTGCAACAACTGGCCAAGCAACTTTGTAACATCTGCTGTAACCCCACTAGCTGTCGCCAGGCTCATTAAACATGGATAGGATTGGTGTTCAAATGTCTTACCCTGCATTCATTTCACCATTCAAAGGCTGAAGGTGACCCATGTGAACTTGGCACCTCCCAGTATCCAGAGAAACCAGACATGTTACAGGTCCCAACACATGGTGTGATTGTACCGCAACCCCAGCTGGATGGGATAACCACAGGACAAAAGTGGACTCACAACCAAGTCCAAGAGTTCCACTCTGGGGCAGATTGTGAAGGGGGAGCTATGACGAGAGGCAGAGGTAGTAGGACTTACATAACATAAGAGACAGCGCATCTGTCTCTCCAAGAAGAGATCCCCAGGTATCTCTCCAGCTTCGAAGTGAGGAGTTGTCCTAAAGAAGAAAAGGAATTGCTGCAAAATGCCCAGTTCTTTGGGATCTGCACTAGCTTGCCATTTATTGCTATGCGCATTATAAAAATACATTATTGGTTCACAATCTACTACATCTGAAATCCTTTTCCTAGGTGAATGCCTTGCTAAAGATTTATAATCTGACTCGTATGCTCATATGCAAGGAGGTCTTTTAGACATTCTCACTCTTATACAATTCTCCGATACTAGAGAACAGGCTTTTTCTGCAGTCCCTCCTGTTTTGTGGACCTCGCTTCCAGAAAATTTGCAGTTAGCTGAGTGTTCAAAGATTTTTAAAGTCTTGCTAAAGACTCATTTGTTTAAATTGCCATTTTCATCATTAAATGTGTATTCTACATACTAAGTGTGAACAATTGAAATTGCTGTATCTGCCACAACCTGGCGGTTTGTAAAGACAAAGACATTGCTGTTCTGCTATCCTTGTGTGAACCCTGTAGGCCATTGCTGAAGTGTGATATTGTTTTATTTTTGTAAGTCATTATTTGATGATTTGTTAATGTTGCACCACAAAGCAACAATTTCAGAGAATACATTATAGGTCAGTAAAGTACAGGATAAAAAGAAAGTTGGGAAAAATACTGTTATTTATCTGAATAACTGTCTTTAATGTACCTTGCTTCTTTATAAGAGAAACCTAGAAAGAAAAAGCTAATTCAATAGTAACTATACTTAGTGAGTTTTTAAAGCAGTTCTAATAACTGTTCTAATGCTTTAATTACCTAAGACTTTAAGTGAATTGCACTTACTTTTGTTAAACCAATAACTGTTGAACCTGTTTCTTAACATCATTGCCAGTTAGTTAATTTTTTATGTAACAATTATTAAACAATAAAGATTTTGCTATTTTCTTCCTACAATCTTTTCTTACTCCCTGCTTCCCCTCCCAACCTCCTGGAGTACTACTGGTTGGGTGGGATTTCCCATTCACTTTAAATAATCCAGTCAGGAAGAGGGCAAAGTGTGGAACCCCCTTTAGTTGCAGCTCAACACCAGGTACCATTTCCCTACCCAAGTACCACTCAGAACTGTGAGCCACCGTAGCGAGAGTCCCCATTTCCACCAAATTACAGCTAGGGGGGCGCTACATTTTATTTTTAAACATTTTATACATATTCTATCATACACCGTCTAGTTGCCTTGCCATAGGCAGTTTACAATTTTTAAATAAAGATAACTATATACCACCCAGGCCATCTCCATACAGTCTTAAATAACCTGGTCATACCAGAGTGGGTAACATGCATGCGGCAGCAGTTACAATCCTGAATACCTTCCTGTGCAGACAAGATGGTCTTTTTTTTTTTTTAAATATCTGTTTATTGCTTTTTTAGTTTAACACCAGCAGTGTCATACATTGATAATCAACTGGAATCTGTACACAAAAACAACTGAAAACAACAAAACTATAACCCCCACCATCCCCTTCCCCCTCCCCTCTTCTCCGCAGCAGTCAATTGTAGTCAGAGTTCATACAATATATGGAAGAAGCGGAGAGTTTCTGTCTCCAAAAACAAGTTCCAAAACAGATTGTTTAAAAAACGGATTGCCTTTGCCTGTGGTGAGGATTGGAAACCACTGAACCATTTAAAAAACAAAGACATGTTCACCTTATCTTGCCTCTTTTTTCACAGGCAAGGAGGAATGGAACGGAAACCATACTTCATGGAATCGCGTAAAGATGTAAGATGCAGGGAGGCCAATCATTTCTATTCCAGAAATATCAAATCCAACCTATATGAGTTCCACAACTTAATAGTTGAACCCGATTTGTCGAGCCAGGTTGTCAAAAGACTTTTCTTTGCAATCAGAAAGCTTTTCACTAGTAATTGGTTTTGTGCTTTTCTCATGGTGAATGGCTTTTTTACAGACCCTAAAATATAAAGTGAAGCTGACCACTCTACTTTCAAGTGTAATAAAGAATTAAGAAAGTCTTGAATCTCTATCCAAAATGAGCAAACAACAATGCACTCCCAAAGGCAATGCATCAGTGTTGCTTCTACCTAGTTGCATTTCCCACAGATATCAGTTGGCATTATACCCACCTTATACGCCTTAAGCGTATACCCATGGAAGGTGTAAACAGTGTCTCATAAACTTCCATGCAGGTCTCTTTGCTTTCATTAATACAGATTGTGCTACATGGACAGGTAGTCCCTCCTTCTGAGCATGTAAGATGAAACGTACATCCAATGGACTCACACAGTTTTTTTCATATTTCAAGCAGGCAGATATCTGTTTGCTACCAAGCCATTCACCTATCAACAGCAAATTACATGCCATGTTGTAGAATTTTAAATTTAAAAAACCCTCCTCTTTTGGTGTCATCATTTTTGACATTGCTGTTCTTGGTCTATAGGATCTTCATATGCATTGACTGCATATTCTATGCAAGAGGTCTAAATCTCTCCTGAGTAGAATAAATGGGGGTCATTTGTAACTTATAAAGAATTTTTAGTATCATAAACATCTTAATCAAAGCCACTCTACCCATAACAGAAACTGGGAAACACATCCATGAAGGCAATTTTTGCTGAATTTCCAATATCACAGGAGGAATATTATGCTTGTACCACTGTTTGGGGTCCCCGTGAATCATGACACCCAAATATTGAATTGTTTCTTTTGCTCTAGTTAGAAGAAACATTGGGTAAGCACCTTGCAGATGACCTCCAATATCTAATGCTTCAGATTTTCCCAGGTTCAGTTTTAATCCCAAGAAACCACTATAGTCTCTAGGTCAAGAACTTTGGGAAGTGAGTGGCAAGCATCCGCTAAAGTCATTAACATGGTTTATGGTTTATTGTTTTTAATATACCATCACATTGGCATGGCCTTCACAACGGTTCACATTAGGTAACATAAAATAAATACAAACATCTACAAATAATACAATTTTTTATTCTTCATTTCCAATTTTTATCCCCTGAATTTGTATATCCCCTTTTAGCTTCCTAATGAGGGGTTATAATGTTAGAATAAATAAAAGTGGGGACAGTGACATCCTTGCCTTGTACCTAATGCCAGAGAGAATGCAGGTGAGCTAATCCTAAGATTAGAGTACACTAATATATATAAACCAAGAACCCATTTTTGCTTAGAACATATTTCTGGAAATCCCATGACACTCCATCAAAAGCATTTTCTGCATCAAAGCTAACAATTAGAAGGTCTAAGCAGTGATGAGATATGCAATTTTCTATAGCTAACAACAGCGTTTATTAGTATTAGAATTTCTCCCAAAACCAGATCCTGATTGTTCCTGGGAGATCAAATAGGCAAGATATATTTCAATCAGTTCACAAATATTTTTGCATAGATCTTTATGCCCTGCCTGATTCAATAATGAAATTGTCCTATATGATAAGGGATAAAAGGATCCTTACCTGGTTTTGGCTACACAATAATCATAGCCTCTTTCATCAAATTCATCAAATCAAGTATTAGCCTCTTTTTTGCCATATAATCAAAATGGATGGTTCATCCAACTGTGTTTTTAGCCATTTATAAAATGTGGCACTGAGACCATCTGGTCCTGGAGACTTATAATTATATAGTCTCTGAATCACTGCTATGACCTCTGCTTTTGAAATGGGACTATTCAATTTTTCTAACTGATTAGGATCCAGAGTCAGCAACTATCCTGAGGACATAAAAGAGGTTCTAATTGTATAGTCTTCCCTCTCTGCTGAATAGTTCTAAATAAAACTATCTGAAAAATTCAGCAATTTCATCCCCTTTAGTACAAAGCATCTTACTAGGAGCCAAGCTGCCCACAAACTTGGATCAATCTTGCACTTGGGCTAAATTAGCTAGCATTTTCCCCAATTTATTTCCATATTGAAAGAATTTGTGCTTTAAGAAAAAGATGGAATCAGTTGCCCTCACATGCAATAAATCATTTAATACTTTTTTGAGTGGCCAGATACTCTTGTGTCCAAGAGCCATCAATTGGTCCCTTGTAGCACTTTGTCTCTCTAAGTCTAAAATATCCTTGTGCACCACAAAGCTAATAATCTTCCGGCTCATAGCATCTCTATAATGCACTATCGATATTTACAATTTTTATATATACCTTGATGTAAACTGTTGTGATGGTAAATTAACTTAACGACGGTATAGAAAATATTTTAAGTAAATAACAGCTTTTGTTGTTTCCCAATACAGAAGTGGTTCAGACAAATGTTTGTTCGTTTCTGAAAAGAGTGTTCACTTCTCTTCCTGAAACTTTTTAAAATTAATATTATTTGCTAACCAAAAAGGTGTTTTCCAAGCCCCTGTATCCCTAGAGGGGCTGGTAGTCAGGAAAGAACATGAGACTGGGCAGTGGTCTGAAATTACCAGTGGTCCAATATCTGAAGTTGCTATTTTGGGGAACAAGACTTCTCACACAAGGATATAATTTATTCTTGACAGGGAGTCATGTACTCTTGCATGATGGATAAAATCTTTCGCCCCTGCGTTTAGTGTTCTTCAAATGTCTAAAACCTGTAAGGTAGGATACAGAAATCCCACCCCTTTATTTTGATTGGTGTATGTAGAGGATGAGTTCCCACTTCTGTCCAATTTTGGATCAACTACACAGTTTACATGCCCCCTATGATAAGTGAAGCTGGATCCATCTCAGTAATTTCTGTCACTGATTTCATGAAGGAGGCATGGTTGTATTTGTTTGGAGCATAAATAGAAGCTATTATTACTTCATCCCCAGTTTACCTTTAGCCAACACATATCTCTCCTCACTGCCAAAGTGCAAACATTTCAAATTAAAAGCAACATTCTTATGTAACAAGATTGCAAATCCACACTGTTTAGTGGTCCCTGATGCTTATAAAGTTTGAGACACCCATTTCTTTCTTAACTTACCATGTTTTGAGTCTAGTAAATAGGTCTCCTGAAGAAAGATTAAATTGCTTTTCAATCTATTAAGTTGGGTTAGAACCTTCTTTTAATTAGAGTCCCCAAAGCTACAACATTCGACAATATCACCTTTAGTTGGGGCGTCATTCCAAATCTCTCTTCTGAATTGTAATGATAAATTTACTTCCCAGTTGGGAGGACTGTGCTATCTCTTTGCGAGCCACAGGTCTCCCAACACTTGCATAGTAGTTTAGTAATACTTAGAACTATTCACAATTATAGGTACCAAGAAGAAACGTGTTACCAACCCACCGAGAATCCCATGAAATATCAATAATAAAACACCATTATTGTTTCCCCTCCCACCTCCAACCCCTAAATGAAACCCAATAGAACCAACCGTCATAATCTACCACTGCAGGGAGCCTGAAGCATAAGCAGATGCATTAAGGTGACATCCCCAGAATTTACTATAAACTGCTTTTCTGTCAAATGAACATAAGGCATTTTAAAATAATACACCTTACTATTTAGTTTCAACAATGCATGCACAAATTTGAGACTAACCCTTGAAAGTACCAAAAACAGTTTACATATAAAGTTTACATATATATCAGTAAACGTCATGCACCAATTTCGTAATAGATAATTACTGTTAACAACAGTTAATATTTTGATACTACAAATCAAGCTGGCAAAAACTGCTTACAGAAAGTAGTAAACACAGATAGTAAAAGAATCCAGGCATGGCTAGGTTGTTGGCCTTGCTTCCTTTTCTTCCCTTCTCTGCCATCTGGCATTCACATTACTCATATCATCTGTTGCATTTTACTAATATCTGTTTTCAGACTCTGGCATAGAATGTAGAAATTCTATGCCAGAGTTGATTTCACATCTTCAAAGACATTGTACTTATTTTTGTACCAAATTTTCAATTTAGCGGGGTACAGCAAGGCAAGCATGGAACATATGAACATGAAGCATATGAACCGTTTTTGGAAACTCTGTTAAACATCGTAACTTTGTAAACCGTTGTGATGGCGAAACCGAATGACAGTATATAAAAATCGATAAATAAAATAAATAAACATACAGGAACAAATTTTCTGCATTTGGCAGACACTCATGCAGAGAAATCATGGAACAGCAAAATTTGATGTTCTTGAAAGTGATTCTCTTGTCATTTATGGTAAGCCTGCAAAATCGCCACTTTATGAGAGTAATTCAGCACTAGGGATGTGCAATCGTTTTTCCTGAATTAGGCAATTTCAACAAAATTGTGTTGCTCCTGCCTAGTTGTATTTCCCACAGATAGCAGTTGGCATTATACCCACCTTATACGCCTTAAGCATATACCCATGGAAGGTGTAAACATTGTCTCATAAATTTCCATGCATGTCTATTTGCTTTCATTAATACAGATTGTGCTACATGGACAGGTAGTCCCTCCTTCTGAGCATGTAAGATGAAATGTACATCCAATGGACTCACACTGTTCTTTTCATATTTCAAGCAGGCAGATATCTGTTTGCTACCAAGCCATTCACCTATCAACAGCAAATTACATGCCATGTTGTAGAATTTTAAATTTAAAAAACCCTCCTCTTTTGGTGTCATCATTTTTGACATTGCTGTTCTTGGTCTATAGGATCTTCATATGCATTGACTGCATATTCTATGCAAGAGGTCTAAATCTCTCCTGAGTAGAATAAATGGGGGTCATTTGTAACTTATAAAGAATTTTTAGTATCATAAACATCTTAATTAAAGCCACTCTACCCATAATAGAAACTGGGAAGCACATCCATGAAGGCAATTTTTGCTGAATTTCCAATATCACAGGAGGAATATTATGCTTGTACCACTGTTTGGGGTCCCCGTGAATCATGACACCTAAATATTGAATTGTTTCTTTTGCTCACGTTAGAAGAAACATTGGGTAAGCACCTTGCAGATGACCTCCAATATCTAATGCTTCAGATTTTCCCAGGTTCAGTTTTAATCCCGAGAAACCACTATAGTCTCTAGGTCAAGAACTTTGGGAAGTGAGTGGCAAGCATCCGCTAAAGTCATTAACATGGTTTATGGTTTATTGTTTTTAATATACCATCACATCGGCATGGCCTTCACAACGGTTCACATTAGGTAACATAAAAGAAATACAAACATCTACAAATAATAAAAATTTTTATTCTTCATTTCCAATTTTTATCCCCTGAATTTTTACATCCCCTTTTACCAGAACAAGGTAATCATAGTGCCCATTCCTGGTATTAAATGCTGACTTCCTTTTATTACCCTCTCTTATGCCCCTCCCCATGAAGGTCCAGTTTACTGAAGATTCAGGCTCCTTGGAAACATTCAAACAGCTTCAGCACAAGGGGTTCATTTTAGTAATAGCATTAAAACTCTTGTAATCAATACAGGGGTAAGAGAGATCTGTCTTTTTTAACCACAAAGAAAAGGCCTGCACCTGCAGGAGACAAAGAAGGCTGGATAAAGCCTCTTTCTAAGTTTTCCTGAATGTATTGAGACATCATGGTGGCTTACGGTGCTGTTAGCGGATAGACTCTGCCTCGAGGTGGTGTTTTTGCCTGGTAGCAGGCCTGAAGAACAGTCATTAGACCTGTGAGGAGCAAGGTTTCAGCCTGCTGTTTGTTAAAGAAGTCTGTGTAAGCAGCATACTGAGGTGGATGACCAGGCCTGATGTGGTAGGGTCATGGAGACTGGAGGCAGGATGGTAGAGAGACATGTCTTGGCACAAGTGGATTCCCAGTGTGCCACTTGCAGAGTGCCCCAATCTACAGTGGGTTGGCATTGCTGGAGCAGGGTTTTCCCAAGATAATGGGATTGACTGCCTTGGGTAGGACCATGGCTGGTGCAAGGGTATTAGGCACTCTAGGCGAAACTTCTTCTTGGGCCCCGCCCCACCCCCCCACCCCCCAGTCTAGGCCCCTGCTCCATCCTCATTCACTTAGACAGGCCCCCTCTCTTATACATAATTAGGTTCCTTGTCTCATTCACACATACACACCATTATACAGGCTCCTTCCCTCTCTGTCACTAACATCATTGCTCTCTCGTATACACACAATCCGTCTCACATGCATACACACACAAACAGAGGCACCACTTGTGGCCCACTGAGATTCTGCTTCTCTTGGCCATGAGCAGGATGGGTGATGCTCATGGCCCGCCAAGTCTCAAATCCTCTTGGTCGTGAGTGAGATGGGCTCCGCTCACAGCCCCACATAGCTACTCTTTGCTGCTTCCTAGTGGCTAGCACTCTAGGTGACTGCCTAGTTCGCCTATTGGGATGCACTGCCTTGGATAGGACATAGAAAGCAAGGGTCTCCTTCTGAAGAAGCCATCTGCATGGTGAATGGCAGGGTAATTTCAATGAGTCAACCCAGGAGAAGATCGCTGTAGACTAATGAGATGGTAACGGTGTTCTCCAAGGAGGTTGTGGGTAAGTCATACATACATACCAGCGATTCCTCAATAAAGTTACCACTGGCTCTAAAGTCCAAAAATGCCTTGGTGTGGATTAGCGACTTCCCAGTGGTGATGTAGACAGGTAACAGCATTTGTAAAGAAGATGGTATTTGCCCTAAGGTTGACTATCCAACCAGTCCTAGGTGTGAGAGTTTCCTGAATTTTTGGGGTAGTGACAGCAAAATGCCCCCAGCCGGTGCAGTACAGGCATAGAGCAATTTGCCAATGTCTCTGTTTTTCTTCATCAGAGAGCTTTGAGTGTCTGAGTTGCATGGGCTCCTCTACTGGGGGTATCAGCTCTAGGTTAGATGTAGGCACCAGAAGGCATTGGAAGTGAGGGGCAAGCTAAATGAGGCAGCAGGAAGCCTTACCCTCCTGGGCCCATTCTTGGTATCTCAGTACCACTTTAATGACCAGGGCGATCACCCCTTCTAAGGTAAGGGGGAGGTCCCAACTGGCCAGCTCATCTTTAATCTGACCAGACAATCCTGTCAGATGATAGCTGCCTGGCTGTCTTTACCCCACCTTAGCTCCGAAGCCAAGGAATGGAAGTGTATGGCATATTCTCCTACCATGTGTGTGCCTTGACAGATATGTAGGAGTTCTGCTGCTGTGGATGAGACCCATACAGGCTCATCAAATACCGACAGAGAAATTCTTGTAGATTCTGAAGAACTGGGTCATTTTGCTTCCACAACAGAAAGGCCCAGACAAGAGCCCTACCACACATCAAGGAGAGCATGTAGGTTATCTTAGCTCGGTCAGACGGGAACAGGGTAGACTGGAGCTCAAAGTGCCTTCTGCACTGATTCACAAAGCCCCAGCATTCCTTGGAATCCCCAGGGTGTTGAGGAGGTGGTGGGAAATGCAGGACCAGTCCTATGAGACGGGCTGGCTTCAGAGGAGGAGGGACAGCAGGTGGAGGAGCCAGGGCTGGTGGTTGTGCCTGCAAAGCATCCAACCTTCCTGCCAATCCCTCGAGCAATCCAGTTAAGTGGTCTAGGATCCTTTGCTGTTGCTGAATCCTCTGGTCTAGTCCAGGGATAACCAGAAGAGTAGACAGGACCGCCGGGTCCATGGCCTCAGCAATTTTGTAAGCAAATTGGACTCTTATGCTATGGATTGGTAGGACAGAGCTTGGGCTTCACCTGTACCAGCCCTGTTCTACATAGATTGAGCCAATGGATTCCAGGGGCAGCAGGACTTAGGTGCCGGACTGAGGTCAGGGTAGGCGGCTAACAGAATCACTGGTTCCAGGCCAAAGGTTAGGGCAGGCTGCAAGAAGAGCAAAGTTCAGGTCCAGAGCAAGGGTCAGAGGCAGGCAGAAATCAAGCGAGCAGTCTGTGTCCATAGGAATGGTCCAAGGCAGGAATTAGGCCAAGACAGACAAGGCGGGGGAAGCGACAGGACACAGAGGACCATGGAGAGGTAGGATGGACAAGGCAGAACCACAGGAGCAGAGCAAATAAAAGAAGGACTACAAAGAAGACAACAGGCAAGGAGACAAGACAGGACAAGGAACAAGGCAAAAAAAAAAAAACAAAAAACAACACATGGAACAGATAGCAAAGCGCCCTGTTAAGCAATAGGCAGTGGGGACCTGTTGCTGAGGCAGGAAGCCAGAGGGTTGGATGGCTTAAGTAAGAAAGAGGCTCTGATCTCATCAGGCTGCGCCGAGGGCCATTTCCTGCCACGGGGTTCTTAACAATGATGCAGGTGTAAACATGCCCTAGGAGACAGTGCAGCATGGAGACCAGGGTGATGGCGGTATTCCTGAAGCTGCGTTTCCAGTCAGTGTGCAGCCATGAAGAAGAGCCTTCCCGTGTCGGCAGCTGACAGGGGTAATTGTGGCTAGTCGCAGGGTCTTCTCACGGCCAGCCAAATGTTACAAAATCACTGTGATATATGGAAGATAAGAATTGTTACATCTTTTAGATGTAGTTATATTATAAAAAAAGGAACTGGTAAATGATTTGATTTATAGTGCTGCCTGCTGATTTTGTCTCATAGTGGGAAAGAGACAACTGATTACTCCATACAGCACAAGCTTGTTTTAGTAACCAAGTTCTTTAAAAAAAAAAAAAAGTATTGTTTTCAGTTTATGCAACTCATTATTTCAATATTGTACATTTCAATTGTAAATGTGCAGTTTTAATCCCAGTCAGCAATCTACAGAAATAGTATGGGCAAAGTACACATGCACCTAGTGAGCATTTTTCAAAGATAACTACCTGAAAAGTTTCACTTTCAAAATTAACAATAAGATTCACGCATACTAAAATGTGTGTCTATCTTGCAACAATGTGGGATATTGAAATTTTCCCCATATTGTATGAAATGAATTTTCAAAGGGATTCCATAAGTAAAATTAGTATATAAGCATGTAAATAGCATGTATGCACACCTATGTTATTTCATAAACACTAAGACTGTGCACATATTTTCAGTTTTGTGCATATATCTTACCAGGAAAAAAGTGAGCGATCTAGGGGGATTCTGGGATGGGATTCAGAAGTATGCACAGTCGTTGCTATTTTGTAAGAAATATTCCAAAGCATACAGTACTGCAATCTATTAAGTGATTTGTTTAAATATATTTATATATTTTCCTCTTTATCATAGTGGGCACTTTAAAAGTTTGTGTTTATTTCTGCTGTTCAGTCCTATTCTTCTACATAGTTTTAATATATTTTCCTCTCTTAGGGCCTCATTTTCCAAGCTGCTCGCACGCGATAAGGGACCTTTTGCACCTTTCCCAGGGCTTCGTAAAGGGGCGGGAGGGGGCATGTCTGGGGGCATGTCCAGGGTCAGGGGGCGGTCCAGGGTGGGTCCGGGGGCATGGCGACGGTTCGGGGCCGGGCCGGGCCGTGAGGGTGGTCCCGAGTCCCCCGTCACTGCGGCCTGTGCCAGGGAATGTGAGGCGACGCACGCAAGTTACGCCTGCTTCAAGCAGGCGTAACTTGCCCAACAAAGGTGGGGGGGGGGGGATTTAGGTAGGGCCGGGGGGTGGGTTAGGTAGGGGAAGGGAGGGGAAGGTGGGGGGATGCAGAGGGAACCGAGAAAGGCTGTGCGGCTCGGCGAGCGCAGGCTGCCAATTTTGCGCAGCCTTGCGCACGCCGACCCCGGATTTTATAAGATACGCGTATCTTATAAAATCCGGCGTACATTTGTTCGCGCCGGTTGCACGAACAAAAGTACGCGCGCGCATACTTGTTAAAGATCTACCTCAAAGTCTGTATCTACGATCGCTTCCAGGCAATAGTGAGTCTTCTCAGTGTTCAGGAACATAGGCCCTCGAGGAGCGAGTACCGGTTCCTGTCTGCAATCTGAAATCAAGAAAAGAGAGCGAGGCCCCCGAGGAGCGGGTACCCCTGGTAAGTCCGAGGAGGCAGAGCAGCGTAGGAGAGAAGCGGGTCCAGATGAATCTCCGCCATCAATCCACCATGCTAACTCAAATCGTCAGCGTAAGTGAAGACCTTTTATGTTGGAAGCGGATGACATAAATACAGGGGGACGCCCCTGAGGTTCGCGCCCTTGCTGGTACCTACTTCAGAGTGCGCGCGCATGCGCACCCTTATGTCATCAGGAACATGGCGGATCCGCAGCGTCGAGCTGGTCCGGGTATGCCGGAGAGAAGCGGCATGGAGACGCAGCGGCAGCAAGCCGTCCATCAGGCCTGGAGGGAGTTGCCACAGAGGTAGAGAGGGTGGTGCGAGGGCAAAGAGCATGCCCGAGTGCACAACAGGCTTTCTGCTTCGGATATATTTTTAAAAGTTTTTACTGTGAGTTTTTGCCTCTATGTGTTCTAGGGCCCGGTGTAGGATATGTATTGCTGCTTTTTCATAAGGTTACTGTTAATTGAGTCCTGAGAGTCAGTGCTGTGACTTTATGGTATAGCAAGGTACTAGATGTCTCTTTTTTTCAGGAGTTTGTGTTACTTCACAAAATGTTTAGCAATGGAGGGATATTTTTTGCTGAAGTGACACCAGAATTTGAATTTTTTTTTCATGTTGGTTGTAATATGAATTGTCCTAGCTCTGCACCTGTTCTAATAATTAAAGCTATTTTATGATGATTTCTGGCTTTCTGCAAAGAGGAATCATGAAAGAATACATTGATTTTTGTTTTATTACATGATTGGTTGGGTCTGTTTGTTTGTTTTCCTTGCTTTTTACATGATATACCTATGCATTTATAAACCTCAA
Organism: Rhinatrema bivittatum; assembly: GCF_901001135.1. Lineage (NCBI taxonomy): Eukaryota > Metazoa > Chordata > Amphibia > Gymnophiona > Rhinatrematidae > Rhinatrema > Rhinatrema bivittatum. The sequence continues at coordinate 180,677,399 of NC_042616.1, forward strand.
TAAATATAAAATAAATTAATACAGATTGATAAGGAATGTTTAATGCTGGCAAGTGCTTGAAATAATTGAGGTAAAATGTTTTAAAATTTCACACATGATGAATAATGGCTATTGCAAACTACTTAGAAAGCCATTGCAGGGTGCAGTATATGGCATTATTTATCAATATGAATACTACTAGTAGATCTCAGACCTGCATGCCTACAGCCCACCCATGTTAACCATGTATCCAACCAAAAAATCAGTTCTGACTACACCACTGTTTGTGGGGAGTATATTTAGAAAATCTTATGTTAGATTTTATAGTATATTTGTCATATAATATTGTAATATTGTAGTTTTTATGATTATTGTAATTTATGTATAAGCTATTTGATTAAATCTGTTGTGAATAAATAGTAAATATTTTATATATAAGCAAGTTTGGTAGGTTCCTTTTTGTTAGATTATTTCATGTGCACTTCCTTGTGAGTTTGTTCCTTGTATGTATTACAACACCCCATGGTATTTTCCCCTATGGTATAAAGCATAGGGGAACCCCCAAAAAATGCCACACAATGGTGGGTCCACAGCCTGGGGCCACCATCTTCTTAAAGAGCCCTAGCAGACTTTGTGACCATGTGGCAATAATGTAGGCATGTATGAACTTGCTTTCTCATCCAATTTTATTACAATTTATTAAAGAGAAATCAGTCTAGTTTAAAAGAATTCTATAATAGTGGCTTTGAAACTTTATGAGTTAATTTGGTATTGTGAACAATGTTTATTGTATTTTGATATTACAGATACAGATATACATATTTATTTTTTTAATATATATTCTGCCTTTCATGAATTTCAAAATGGATTATATTCGCATTCTATAGATTTGTGTGTGTGAGGGGGCAAGATTTACCTTAGGGTTTTGTTTAATATTTTGGCCTGACTCAATGGGCGTTTTCGCCCATTCTGTGTTTATAGGAGAAACTCCATTCTCTGTGGGAAAAAAATGCTTAAGTGCATCTGTGTCTGAAAGTCAGAATTAATGCATCTGTTGAACAACTAAGAAATGTATTTTTAAAAAGCAGAACACTATTGCACCAGAGAGGAAAAGAATATCAGAATTGCAGCCGGGGGAAATAGACTCTAAAATTACATTAACGAATTTCTTTCCAGATAATTCTCTTCTGTGACATGAAAGTCACAACATAGACTCCAGGGGTTCTAAAATACTCAACTGAAATGAGAGAAACATTATAACTGAGAATTTAAGAATGGCCAGAAATGACAGCTCTTACAACTCTGAGACCAAAAGGTGCCCTGTAGAGGAAAACACATTAATGCAATAAAACTGCAGTAAGCATGGAGGGATTTCAAGGTAGCTGCTTTTCACAGCTCTTCCTCAGAAGTGCCCTCTTTGTACCCAAGTTAAATGTCATTACTAATAGTAGTAGCAGTCTAGAGTGTATTGGTATAACAGCAGGTAGGTCACATTGAACCAAAAACATAGAACAAATATATACCAGGCTTCTAGTAGAAGGTACTTTAATCTTAATAGGATGCTCAACTTTCTGGAAGGCACATAAATAAAAGTTAACACATAAAAAATATATATGTAAGGTGACATCTTTTTATTATGCTAACAATGCATTTCTTGACTTGCTTTCATTAACTATTGTTCTCTTCCTCAGGTCAGCTGGGTCACCAGCAAGAGAAATGTTTTGTGCATTGCCACAGCTGGAAAGACACAGCATATTTTGTGTGAAAGTGAGCTATGGTTTGCAAATGAGCTTATTTGCACTCATAGCAAACTTTCAGAAAGCTGCTACTAACCTGTGGGTTAGTATATTGGCCTCTAAGGGGGGGTCATTTACTAAGTCATAGTATTTTTCCCAGAGGGGGGGAAATTTCACAGGATTTACTAAACTGTAATACTGAGTACCACAGCTTAGTAAACACCATGGTATTGTAGGGCGATATCTCCTGTTTACCAATAATGCACCAGTTATGAATTATAATAGCCATGCACAGGATAAATTCTGACAGGCCCAGACTCTACTATAGCAGGAGAAGCACTTTTACCTAGATGAACTTTAAACTACCTTGCATCAGTGGAAACTAGAGGCCTTGTTACAATGCAGTATAGGATGCCTTATCAGATGTGCCTGTTTGCCAGTCTTGTGCAAATAAAGAAACCAGACAGAAGAGACAATATGACTTAAGATCCTAAACAAGTGTCAGGCACACAGGCAAGCAATAGCCCACTTTGAAAGGAAAGGGGGGAGCAGCATGGGACAGTGCTGACACTCTGACATGCAGAAGTAATGGGGGGGAGAAAAAGACCTGCAATGCAGCAAGAGACCCTCCACCCACCATGAGGGTATGCATGAGCTTTTGCATATTTATCAGCTGGGAAGTATGAGACAGGGGGGCAAGGAGGAGAAAAGAAGTCGTAAAAAGAAAAAAAAGAAGAACCTCCTGGCAGAGTGACCCAGAAGCCAAAAAGGTAGCAGGGTAGCAAAGCCACGGGCCCCGGAGAAGTGGAGTCCCTAATCCTGAACACAAACCCAGGGAGAAACCCCTATGCTGAGGTGTTCCTGGAAGCAAAAGGAGGGTCCAAGATCGACCAGAAGTCCCTGCTATCTCGAAGGGTGAGAACCAGCCCTGCCCGCTCTGCTAGCCAAGCCAAGAAGTGAGCTTCTCCCCTGCCCATGCTCTCTAGCACTCCAGCTGGCACCTGCTTCAGAGGTGAAGAGAGGAATCCCCTGAATGTTGGAATCAGGGGTAGGTAAGTTAGCTACAAGTATTCATATCATAAGCAGACTAAGGTTTATGGCATGTTTTGTTACTACCCATGATACAGAACTTTCTTTAGGGAAAACTGGGGCTTAGTAGCTAGGATGTTAAAGATAGGAATTATTGTTATTTTCTAAATGCTATGTCCTGCCAAATCTGATAAATAAAAGCCTGTTTTAGAGGAGCATACATGTTGCTTTTTCCTCTGACTTAGGATTGCAAGGAAGGTGGGAGGGCAGCTGGCAGTGTCTTGTAGCAGACAGATCCATGCACCTCCCAACTGGCCTACAGTACTTTTCCCCTATGGTACAATACCAAGGGGAAAGATACCATGGTTTAGTAACACCTCCCCCCCTCCCCCTCCAATGTCAAATAAATCCATAATAGTGGTCCCATAGGCCAGGGCTTCCATCTTCTTAAAGAGCTCTAGTGGCCTAAATAACACTGCCACCAGTATTACCCAAACCCCCAGAAATCTTGTCAGACCCCTGTACTACCCACCCATCCCCTATCCCTGGTACTCCATAAGACAGCTGAAGTAAACAAAAAAATTTAAAACAGAAATAAGGCCCTGGGTGAAAGCTCCACAACCTCTCTAATCCCCTCCCCTTTTGTTAAAAAACCCAGAGCTCACCCAGAGCTCACCCCTCACCTAGCCCATTCCTCAAACCTTCATGCCATTATTGAAACCTCCCTGATTGGCCCAATGGAGGCCCAGAGTACCCTCTAAAGCTCCAGGTCTGGTGTTGCCATTTTTCAAATTGGCAGCATTTAGCCGACAACCTACCATTGCCTCACCTTTTGAGGCTACTTGCAAATTAACCCCTGATTATTCTGCACATAGCCTTCTTGATTTTAACCATTTTCTTAATAAATGAAATTCCCAGTTTTGCCTTGTAATCTATCTTGAATCAATTGTAAGCTCTACTGATAAGGGACTCTCTCATGTGTTTTTATAAAGTGCTACATACATTGAGTAGCACTATAGAAGTGATAAGTAGTAGTAGTAGTGGCTGTACAAGTAGTAGTCAAGGTGCTATGTGTCATGGAAGTGGAACAGGAAAATGGTAAAATAGCTGAAAAAAAGGGAAAAGCTAGCACATCTTGCAATTTAATTTTTCGTATTTGAATCAAGCTTCAACAGGAACATTACCTACTGGTGGCATGGTTGTTCCACAATACACCATCCCTTTGGAGAAGCTGCTGGTAGAAATTCTGGTACATGGAGGTAACAGTTACACTAAGAAGCAAGAGCAAAGAATGCAAAGGCAGGTTACACACAGAAAAAAAATATATAAACTAACCAAAAAAGATAAAGACGAGTGACATGACAGTCACTACTTAGAGAGCACAGAAACAGCTTGTATCTTTCCACCGCATACAGCAGAGCAGGGGTCGGGAACCAATGGCTCGCGAGCCAGATGTGGCTCTTTTGATGGCTGCATCTGGCTCGCAGACAAATCTTTAATAAAAAAGTAAAAATCTAATAAAACCCCCCACCCTCCTGACGCCCCCCAAGACCTCCAAAATTAATTTACTACAACCCCCACCCTCCAAGACCTGCCAAAAGTCCCTGGTGGTCCAGTGGGGGTCCAGGAGCGGTCCGGGAGCAATCTCCTGGACTTGGGCTGTCGGCTGCCAGTAGTCAAAATGGCGCCGACGGCCCTTTGCCCTCACTATGTCACTGGGGTCGACCAATGGTGGCGGTAGCCCCTGAGACATAGTAAGGGCAAAGGGCCGTCGGCTACCAGTAATCAAAATGGCATCGATGGCCCTTTGCCCTTACTATGTCACAGGGGCTACCACCGCCATTGGTCGACCCCAGTGACATAGTGAGGGCAAAGGGCCATCGGCGCCATTTTGACTATTGGCAGCCGACAGCCCAAGTCCAGAAGATCGCTCCCGGACCCCCGCTGGACCACCAGGGACTTTTGGCAGGTCTTGGGGGGGGGGGGTCAGGAGGGTGGAGGGGTTGTAGTAAATTAATTTTGGAGGTCTTGGGGGGCATCAGGAGGGTGGGGGGTTTTGTTAGATTTTTACTTTTTTATTAAAGATTTGTCTGCGAGCCCTGGACCCCCGCTGGACCCCCAGGGACTTTTGGCAGGTCTTGGGGGGGTCAGGAGGGTGGGGGATTGTAGTAAATTAATTTGGCAGGTCTTGGGGGGCATCAGGAGAGTAGGGGGTTGTAGTAAATTAATTTGGTAGGTCTTGTATGGCTCTCACGGAATTACATTTTAAAATATGTGGCGTTCATGGCTCTCTCAGCCAAAAAGGTTCCCGACCCCTGCAGCAGAGGATCATTCCCAAAGCACATATACATACCCAGGATATTCTTGCCCCAGGAGGTAGAGTATCCTGTACTGATCCCCAGACAAGGAGCAGGCAGCTTACAGGTGCTGGACCTGTGAAAAACATAGAAAAGACACTTATAATATGACTGAGAAAAACAACTGTAAAGTATTGATCTAGAGAAAAGATTCATTTTCATTCTAACAGCGCACATCAGACCCATCAACAGTGTGTAAAAGACCTTACCACTCTGACACAGAAAGACAGGAGACAAGACATGCCAGATGTATCAGTATTGTCCCAGAAGACCAGCTGCAGGAATCTGGCTAGACAGTGGCTGGGGGTCACAGCAGAGGTGCTGGCCCTGACTTCCATCACTCCCTTCTCAATCAGGTAATGAGCACGACCATATGATGAATGCATTTTTGTATTGAATCCAGCACCATCACTATGGCAACATATTATGAGCATTTAAAGGAATTTCCAAATAGTGAAACCTTGACAGCAGTGTGTGTAAGGGAGACGTATGTGGCTAGTGCCATATGAATGCTGCCTCTTCATGGAGAGGACAGCAGTGAATGAAGGATACAGAATTAATACTGTGTTGATAGCAATAAATGTTTCTCTTTTTCAACTGTGCGCATGTTGGCATTGTAGTCCAGCAGTTCCTCACATACCACAGCCTACTAAAGTAATGGAAATTTGGAGGTCCATATTCAGTCACTGTCTGGATAAACTTATCCAGCTAACTTTGGAGGTACATTCAATAGTACAACCACACTATTGAATATAGTCGGCTGTCTTAAAGTTGACTGGCTAACTTTATCTAGCTAACTTTAGGACAGCTCTATAACCTGACTAGACTTACTGGGAAATGCTCTAACACGTTTAACAGTATATATCATGCGATAGAGCACTAGCACAGTGATATCGCATGATATATGTGATATTTTACATCTTCCTGCCCTCCTACCCTCCCGTTTTATAATGACCTTCTTTGCATGCATGAATAATGCAAATGAATGCAAGGAAGGTCATTCCTAGGCAATTTCATGCAAATATTTTATCTCGACCAACAAAGAAAGTGGTCAGCCGCAATAAAATAACAACACCTTTTCACTTTTCGGTAAATGTAACGTTAGAGCCCCGGGAAGCAGGTCCCAAGGCTCCTGCATTACATTTACCCAGCCTCCAAAATGATAAAAAACCTCCCATGGCCAAATGGGGAGGTTGAGCAGGGAATAAGGCTGACACCCATATCAACCCAGGGCTGCCACTTGAGGCCCTGATTCCCCCAAAGTGATGAAAAAAAGTAAAAATGTAGCCGTGTGGTGACTGCCCTGGCCTTCCACTCAATAGCATAAGTCATACAGTCTCCCCTTTCCCCCAATACCAGAGAGTCCCCCCTTTCCTTTCATACAGAGTCCCCCCTTGCCTCCCACCCCACAAATTCCAGCATATAAGAGGGTCCCGGGCCCCTGGTGCCCCCCATCCCATCACCCCCCGCACCCGGAATGTTAAATACTACAAAAGAGGGTCTTAGGCGCCTGCCCTCCCTTCAGTCTCCCCCTGAACCTTAGCATTAGGTAGTGGGTCCCGCGCAGTTTTCGGGGTGCACCCTTGCACCCAGCATGGTCGACACCATTCTTCAAAATGGCGCTGACCTGACCTTTCTCCAGCCAAGGTCCAGGGAGCCAGGCCACAGTTTTGCTTTTTTATCACTTTGGGGGAGTAAGTGCTATTTCCCCATATGGCTGCAAGACCTTTTTTTTGGGGGGTGGGGCAGTCCTTTAAGGCAATGATGGTCCTTTGAGGTTGGGGCAGCTAGGCTACCCAGGTAGAGAGTCCATCAAGCTAGGTTGAGAGAACATTGCTCAAATCTCATCTTTGGGTGAGTTTCCTCACTCTGAAGGTCATCAAATCTTCACAAGAGAGCACTGCTCTGTCCGTACGTCTCACTTTGAATGTCAAAGTGGCCCCTTTCCCCTACACTAATACCTAAACCTCACCTCGAGTTACTAGGTGGGCCTCCTAGAGATATAAATACCTATCTAGTATGAGGGCATTATGGCTAGGTTCTCTCTCTCTCTCTCTCCCCCACCCCAGTGGTTGTAGGAGGGCCCTGATAGCTAGGCTGGCTCTCCAGGTGCTTAAAACTACTAAAAATGGCATTTTCAAAAACATCACAACACACAATGAAGCCCTATCACACAGCTTTACACAAATGAGAAAGGTGTAGTTAAAATTCACATTAAAGCCATGCAATATGGCTTCACAAAACTGTGAGCCTTGGCCACAAATCCCACCCCAAAATCCTCTCCTTTTTCTCATTTGTATCACACCATGCATTATGGTGCTTTCGCACATGTTAATGGTGTTTTCGCATGCATTAAAGGCGGTTTTTTGCATGCGAAGACACCTTAACGCATGTGAAAACGCCATATAGCACTTTGATAAATGACCCCCTTAGCCAGCTAACTCAGCTCCTCCCGGTTATGTTCCCCTGAACACCCCTAACTTAACTGGCCAAATTCTAGCTGACTAACTTATTAGTCAGCTAGAATTTAGATGGATAAGTGCCCAAATCTTCATTTAGCTGCGTAACATCTGAGTTATCCGGCTAAATGTTTTTGAGTATGGACCTCTTGGTTTCTGACTGTAATAGGCATTTTTTCAGTATGTGGGAATTCTGTGATTTTCTCAATTCATTTCTATGGAGCTGGAGCAAATCAGGGATGGGCATTTATTTTTCACGAAACAGACAATCACAACAAAATTGTGACCCACAGACTACTCATTCCTCCTGCTATCTTTGGAATTGTCGTCCTATCAGGGGACTCACAAGACATCTCCCACCTCAAGCTTGGGAGAAGACTGGGAGACCATGGGGCTTATCAGGCCTCCAGCTCTCCCCTGCCATGTTGAAGAAGTTCATACATCTCTGTTCTTGGCCCCGAAACAGGTCTGGATTTCAGAGTAACCAAAATATGCTAATTAAGTTGATTCTTAGACCAATGTATTCAGATATATCTCATATATGTGGCACCCCCTTGAGTCAGCAACTAAATAGCCCTAGTTCCCTGCTGAGATTCTTACTTCTATGAGCCTTCCATCCCCCTCTACCCCTCCCAATCTAGAAGGCTGGGATTGGACCCTCACCCTATTTAGCCCAGCCATTTCAGTGCTCTGTGGGGTCACTTTTAGAAAGCATTGTACCAGTGAGAATGCCTTGTTTCTACTCTCTGGTGGGGCCTCCCAGCTTCACCCTGTACCTTAAGTATGAGGGGATTCCTCATTGTGCATTCCCTGCCAGAGGATCCTGCTTCTTCTATTAATCACAGAGAGAGATATTTTGAACCAGATTCCCTTTTGGGCTCTCAGTCCAGAGGACCGAAGACCCATGAACACCACTCTAGGTGGGCAAGACAAGGTGACAGATCCTTCTGAGAGAGTTTGTGATGGCTGAAGATTTGGGCAATTGCTTTGAGGGGAGGTATTTTCTGACCCACCCCTTCCTTCTGGGATTGGCAGTGCTGAGGAAGCCTATCCCCTTTTTTTGACCTTTCCTGCTAGAGAAGTCCCAACCACAGAACAAAGGAGAATGCGGAAGACCGGGAGACCCCAATCAGATCTCCACATCTGGGACCAGGATGGACTGGCTGCCCAGAAGTGATATGGATTCAGGTAGGACAGTTTTGCTGTGTTTGAGGGGACCCCTACAATAGGATGCACAATCAGGATCACTCTGGGAAGCTCTACTAGACTGCTCATATGCCTGAAACAAAGGACACCTACCTAAAGAGAAATATACACAATGTCCCAAGAATCAGATGCAGCTTTAATCCTATGGACAAATGGACTTTAATTTAATTGTTGCGCAATCAGTAAACTTTAATTTAAACCCAGAGCCTGTCTGGTTTGTCCCAGAATCTCAACCCCTGGAATGCAGCTGTTAACCCACACTGGAAGCAAAACACCATTGTGTGGTCATAAGCCATAACCCTCCCAACCCCCCATAAAAGAACCCACCATGGTATAGAGAGTCAAGCATGGGAGTTAATCTCTAGCCAGAGAAAATAAATACGTTTGTGTGCCTTTGGAACTCTCACACCCCCTTCCCCACCCCCAGTAAGGGTTACATATACATTCTTTATAGATATCCTGAAAAATAGAGCTGTTTGGAAGCCATAAGGACACACTGAAGTGGAGATGGTGGAGGTAAGGGCATAAATAATATTGGAATTCAATAAAGCATGAGCCAAGCATGACGGATCCCTAGTAGGAAAGCAAAGGTAAAATCAAAGATGACAGATTGTCGGTTGTATTGTAACAGATGGGAAAAATGGATATACATGGAGGTTTTTTATCTGTCATCAATATCTATATTTCTATGAGGGGCAATAAAAATTACTTTAAATTGAAGTTGAGAGGCAGAAATGACACATCTGTGATTAAATAGACTTTGAAAGGCATCCTGGGTAAGTTTCTGATGGCCTGCATCTTTAAATAAGGCAAGTTACATTGTTCAGGAAGAAAAAGTGGCAAACAGATTTATTTTTCATGCTATGGGTCTGTGATCTCTCAGCTTTGCATAAAACTTTATTGAATTCTCCCAAAATGTATTTAGTCATTTTTTTGTGTATGCCAATAGAGTTGCTGTGAGCTTGAGGAGTTGGGGGGAGGGGGATTTGTGCAGTGGAGGGAGAGGCTCTCAACAACAAAGACAGCTGTGGAGACATTCTTGCTGACATTTTGAGGAAAGAAAGAGGATAGCTGAACAGCAACCTGACAGGTCATATTTGAGCAGGTTGTCATGGCTCCTAAAACAAAATACTTGTTTTTCTTTCTGTTTGCACTCCAGTTCTTGTTGACATAAATGACATACATTGTATCCAAAAGCAGAAAGCCATGTCCTGTGACTATGCGGTCATCTTTTCAGCTTATAGCTTATCTTTTCTTATAATAAAAATAAACTAAAGAGATACAGTTAGAAGTTCACTTTACCCGGGTTTTTAATTGATTATTGGATAATTTTATTCGAGTATAAACTAATTATAACAATCAAGCAGAATATGATATGTTATCACCCTAGAACAAGTTTATAATTTGATAATGAGAAGATATATCAGTATAAATGTAGCACCGATAATACATTCTTATCCTACTGTGCAAATTAAGCAGTAATTTCTTTATCAAATTTTGACCAGTTCGAAGATCAGGTTCATTTTTAAACCTCTTTTCCCTCCCTTATTTCTTTGTTACATTCAACAGACTTGATGCAATTGTCTTTGTCTACCAAAAAGGATTAACCCGACATAACTAAAAATATCAGTTAAACCCAATATAAATCAAGATTATAACCCTCAATCCCAGTGCCAAATTGATAAAGAAAGGGAAAGTAAATGGATTACTAATTACTAGGCTCTTGGATAATGAATTTTACATATTCGATCTGCAGTGACAGATTTAGGATTTTGCTACCCTAGGAACTGTGGGAGTCATCGCCAATGTTGACTCCCCCATTCCTCCCCACAAAAGGTCAGACAGTAGGAGTAGAGGATCTATTGAACAGCCCCACAGTATCTCAGTGATAGAATCTCTGGCAAGAATTTGAAAATTCTCAAATGGCTTGGCAAACATTTCTATCTTATAGCACATTATAAAAAATAAAGGGGCAGATTTTTAAAAAGTATGCCCGCGCGTACTTTTATTCACGTGACCGGCGCAAACAAGAGTACACCAGATTTTAATAGATACGCACGTTGCCACACGTATCTTTTAAAATCCGGGGTCAGTGCGCGCAAGGCCGCGCAAAATCATCAGCCTGCACGTTCCAAGCCGCGCAGCCTGCCTCCGTTCCCTCCGAGGCCGCTCCGAAATCGGAGCGGCCTCGGAGGGAACTTTCCTTCCACCCCCCTGCACCTTCCCTTCCCTTCCCCTACCTAACCCACTCCCTCAGCTCTATCTAAACCCCCCTACCTTTGTTTGAAAAGTTATGCCTGCGCCGGTGGGCTGCTGGCACGCCATCATCTGACCCAGGGGCTGGTCTGGAGGCCTCAGCCATGCCCCCGGAATGCTCCCAGGCTGGCACCATGCCCCCCTGACATGCCCACCGGAATGCCCCCGAACGTTGTGCCACCCCCTGACACGCCCCCCCTAGGAAAGCCCCGGGACTTATACGCATCCCGGGGCTTGCGCGCACCACTGACCCTAATCAACATAGGCTCGGCGCATGCAGGGGGAGCTTGGGGCAGGTTTTCAGGGGGTATGCGCGTATCTTATGCGCATACCCCTTTGAAAATCTGCCTCAAAATGTTTTTACATCCTTACGCTGTATAATCATAATGCACTTTATGTTTCTTGAGTGAGAGAATGGTATCTCTAGTATTCGAGATAAAAAGCCTGTGAGGGAGTAAATTGGATAATTTGATGAACAAGGGATGAAAAAGGCACTTAGGGATGACAAAACCATTGCAGAGAGACTAGATAAATTCTTTACTTTGGTATTCCCTGAGGAAGATGTAGGAGATATACCCATGCCAGAAATGATATTCAAAGGTAATGATTTAGAAGAGGTAAAACAAATTTTAGTGAAGCTGGAAGTTGTACTAGGGCAAATTGACAAACTAAAAAGAAGTAAATCACCTGGACCAGATGGTATACATCCCAAAGTGCTGAAAGAACTGAGAAAATAAAATGCGGACCTGCTATTGGAAATTTGTAAATTATCAGTAACATCATCTATGGTATTTGAAGACTGGAGAGTTGCTAATATAAGGCCAATTTTTCAAAAGGGATCAAGTAGTGATCCTGGAAACTATAGACTAGTAAGTCTGACATATGTTCCTGGAAAAATGTTAGAAACTATCATAAAGAACAAACTTGCTGAACAAATAGATAAGCATAGTTTAATGGGAGAAAGTCAACATGGATTTAGACAAGTGAAGTCTTGCCTCACAAATTTGGGTAGGACCCAAAAAGCAAAGCAGAAGCCGATCAATGATAAGAACATAAGAACATAAGAAAATGCCATACTGGGTCAGACCAAGGGTCCATCAAGCCCAGCATCCTGTTTCCAACAGTGGCCAATCCAGGCCATAAGAACCTGGCAAGTACCCAAAAACTAAGTCTATTCCATGTAACCATTGCTAATGGCAGTGGCTATTCTCTAAGTGAACTTAATAGCAGGTAATGGACTTCTCCTCCAAGAACTTATCCAATCCTTTTTTAAACACAGCTATACTAACTGCATGAACCACATTCTCTGGCAACAAATTCCAGAGTTTAATTGTGCGTTGAGTAAAAAAGAACTTTCTCCGATTAGTTTTAAATGTGCCCCATGCTAACTTCATGGAGTGTCCCCTAGTCTTTCTACTATCCGAAAGAGTAAATAACCGATTCACATCTACCCGTTCTAGACCTCTCATGATTTTAAACACCTCTATCATATCCCCCCTCAGTCGTCTCTTCTCCAAGCTGAAAAGTCCTAACCTCTTTAGTCTTTCCTCATAGGGGAGTTGTTCCATTCCCCTTATCATTTTGGTAGCCCTTCTCTGTACCTTCTCCATCGCAATTATATCTGCTGGAAAGCAATTATATCTGCTGGAAAGCAGAACATGAGGTAATGATTGGTGTATCAAGGGATTCTTTATTGGAACTTGCCCAACTCTGGCCGAGTTTCGCTCACATAGGAGCTGCCTCAGGGGCTGCTGTACCAATGGGTTCTTATTATATGGCACATCTATAGCGTCTTCGGATCTGACTATGCGCTACAGATTGTTGACATTTTGCTAATCTCACCCGATACAATTCTGAACTTCACAAGGAGGCACAGACTACACTTAAAGCAATAAGAATCCTCATTTACATTTTGTGATGTTCTTACATTGAAATGTGCCATATAATAAGAACCCATTGGTACAGCAGCCCCTGAGGCAGCCCCTGAGGCAGCTCCTGTGTGAGCGAAACTCGGCCAGAGTCGGGCAAGTTCCAATAAAGAATCCCTTGATACACCGATCATTACCTCTTGTTCTGCTCACAAATTTGGTACATTTTTTTCAGGGCGGAAACAAACATGTGGATAAAGGTATCCCGTTGATAAAGTGTATCTGGATTTCTAGAAAGCATTTGACAAAGTTCCTCCCAAGAGACCTCTTAGGAAATTAAAAAGTAATGGGATATGAGGCAGGGTCTTATTGTGCTTATTGTGGATTGCCAACTGGTTAAAAGATAGAAAACAGAGAATAGGGCTAATTGATCAATTTTCCCAGTGGAAAAAGTTGAATAATATAATGCCCCAGGAATCTGTTCTGGGACTATTGCTTTTTAATATATTTACAAATTACCTGGAAATGGGAACAACAAGTTAGGAGAACAAATTTGCCAATGACACAAAATTATTCAAAATTGTTAAATTGCAAGAGGATTGTGAGAAATTGCAAAAGGACATTGCAAAACTGGGAAATTGGGCATGCAAATGACAAATTAAGTTTAATATGGAAAAGTGCAAAGTGATGCACTTAGGGAAGAGTAACCCAAATTATTGCTACATAATTAAAGGTTCTATATTAGGAGCCACCACTCAGGAAAAGGATCTAGGTGTCATCGTTGAAATTACATTGAAATCTTCTGCTCAGTGTGCAGCAGCAGCAGCCAAGAAACCAAATAGAATGCCAGGGATCACTAAGTGTTGTGTCCGTCACTGTCTGACGTCTCTGCTCCGCCCACCTTACCTCGTTAGTGACTCCCTCCGGGGTTGATGGAAGGCTAGCTGCTGCGGCATCTCCAGGCCGTCCTCCTCCAGCGTTCCCGAACCGGCTCGACGCTGCAAGCTGCCATGTTGACCAGATGCATAAGGGTGCACGCACGCACGGCCCGACTGATATACTGGCATTGGCGTGAACCTCAGGAGCATCCCCCTGAGATGACGTCATCAGCTCCAGATATTTAAGATCTCAGTTTTCGCTAACAAGATGAGTTAGCCAGGGGATTCGCTACATCTGGGATTCATTGGGGTGGGATTCGTTCTCCACAAAGCTAGCTGCTCTGCCTCCTCGGACTTCACTACATGTACCCACTCCTCAGGGTCCTCGCTCTCTCTTTTTCTTTGCAGGTCGCAGTCCGGAACAGGTACTCGCTCATCGAGGGCCCATGTCCTGGACTTGCTCCTGAATACCACTTCTGCTAAGAAGCCATCGCTGTTTACAACATTAGTGAGTTTCCATCTATCTCTCAGAGCTTTCCCTGGGTCCAGGTACTCGCTCCTCGAGGGCCTAATGCATTCCATCTCCTGGGCTGCCTCAAGAGACTATTGTGTGAGTGTTATCATCAAGGACTTGTTCCAGAACTCTGCATATCCTATCTACTCACTTTCTTAGTTTCTCTACAGCTCAGCCACCTTGGGATCGCTGTTCCAGTACCTGAGGGACTACAGCCCAGCCGGGCGCTTCCAGCTCACTACTGCCTCCTCTGGTGGTTTAATATATTGTCTAATAAAAGAGCTAGTGTGTGTCTGTCTCCTACACTAAGCCTGACCAGTGGTTCCTCTCAGGATCTCCCCCGAGGGCGTGGTCACCTGCCACTGGTCCAAGGATCCATCCACACCTTTTCTAAATAATAACAGATTGCTATCTCCAGCAACTCCGCTAATAACAGATTGCTATCTCTCAGCTTTAACAACAGAGCTCTAATAACAGATTGCTAATTCCCAGCTTTTACAATAGGGCTTTAATAACAGATTGCTAATTCCATGGATCCAGCTTGTCGCCAGGGTTCCAGCTTGACTCCAGGTTTCCGGCTTGACTCCATGGTTCCAGCTTAACTACATGGATCCAGCACAACTCAATGCTTTACAGGCTATACCTGGCCTGGCCCAGCACATTGTGGAACAACAGGATGCCTTGGAAAAACTTACTTCAGCTTTTCATTAGCTACACACACAGAAGGTTCAAAGCACTGCTTCTAACTATGAAGGTCTGTTACAAGAGGTAACTTTATAGACTGCTGTACCACTGGCGGCTCCGATCTGCTTCTCCGGAGAAATACAGAAGACTCAGGGCTTTTTAAACCAGTGCTGCATGCACTTTACCTTACAACCATCTTTATTTCCTACTGCTTTCTCCAAGACTACCTATATCCTTTCCTACTTGGATGGTAGGGCCTTGTCATGGGCATCCACCTTGTGGGAACACAAGGACCCTATTTTGCAGGACATAGAAGGATTTATGGACTTATTTAAATCCGTTTTTGATGACCCTGCTCGAACTTCTGTAGCCGGTTTTGCTTTGGTGGAATTGAAACAAGGCATCAGATCATTGGCTGAATTTGCCTTAGAAATTAAAACTCTTGCGGCAGAACTCTGCTGGGACCCTAAATGTCTCAAGACTCTCTTTTGCAGAGGCCTGGACACCCGTTTAAAAGACGAGCTGGCTGCTCGCGAAACACCTGACTCGCTGGACGAATTAGTAGCCTTGGCCACTCGGATTGATCACTGGCTCCGGGACAAGGTGAAGGAACTCCGGCCTAAGATGTTATCTAGGTTGAATCAGGCTAGCTCTATATCTGCACCTCGAAAGGTTCCAGTAAATTCTGCTGCTGATAAAGATGAACCGATGCAACTTGGTCATGGACATTTGACTTCTAAAGAGAGAAGATTTCGGAAGAAGCGTAGCCTTTGCATGTATTGCGGTCAACCTGGCCATGACGTCTTTACATGCTTTATTCGTCCGGGAAACGGATGGGCCTGAGCCCTGCAGGAGGACTGTTCTTGGGCCGTGCCGCGTCTTCTCCTCCGCATTCTCTCCCAGTCTCTTTGACCTACGGACCGGGTTCGGTTCAGACTCCTGCCCTGGTGGACTCAAGGGTAGGAGGCAACTTTATTCTTCAAACTCTAGTGGAATATCTGAGGAGTCCTCTCGCCAATTCAGAAGATCCACTATTGCACTACAACTTGAAGTGGGTTTTGGACATTTCTCAACACGCCACTTCTATTGAAGAATGCAATGACATCCCTAGCAGTTCTACTCATTGCTGCTGATATTCATACGCCTTCAACGTTCACCATGGCTCAAAGGCGCTCAACATCAAATAATCGTATTCATGGATAATAATACCTTAGAGTATCTCTGTTATGCTCTTTCCTTTCAGAGGATGTGCCTGATGAGGCACAGCACATAATTGACCCGAAGAAGATACTCTTGGTAACTACACAGTCTGTACCCACTGGCAACGCCATCTATTCTCATCCAGCAATATGTACTGGACTGTCACCATTTGAAGTGGTTCTTGGACATTACCTAACACCGCCACTTCCATTGAAGTATTCAGTGACGTCTCCAGCAGCTCAAACCACTGCTGATGATATCCATAGACTGTGGCTTCAGACCAAGGACATGATAATTATAGCAAGTGACCATGCTAGAAGTACTACGATGCGCATCTTGCGCAAGCTCCAGTCTTCAAGCCAGCAGACAAGGTCTAATTGTCAACCCAGCACCTCAGACTCAAACTGCTCTCCTCTCAGTTTGCTCCTCGCTTTGTGAGTCCATACCCAGTTCTTCAGCGTATTGGCGAAGTCACCTTCCGTCTGAAGCTACTAGGGGTGTGCATTCGTTTTCGCCGTATTGGCGATCCGCAACGTATATTGCACTTTTCATTGTATTCGTGGGGAAGCGAAACGTATCGCGATTCCCCACGTAAACAACAAATTTTCGCCGAATTATTCGGCTGCCAATTTAAACAACCCCCCACCTTCCTGATCCCCCCCAAGACTTACCAAAACTCCCTGGTGGTCCAGCTGGGGGTCCGGGAATCATACCCTGCACTCACACACCCTCGGTACCAGTATCAAAATGGCGACGAAACCTTGCCCTTACTATGTCACAGGGGCTACCGGTGCCATTGGTCAGCCCCTGTCACATGGTAGGAACACAAGATGGCACCGATGGCCATGTGACAGGGGCTGACCAATGGCACCGGTAGCCCCTGTGACATAGTATGTCAAAGGCTATCGGCGCCATTTTGATACTGGTAACGAGGGTGTGTGAGTGCAGGGTATGATTCCCGTACCCCCCGCTGGACCAGGTGGGTCAGGAGGATGGGGGGTTGTAGTACATTTAATTTTAGCCGGGTAACGAATAGATTTAGACGTATAACCGTATCGGGGCGCCATACGGACGTATGCAACGTATCTGCCCCCCGAAGAATACGTATCCTGAATGCAACATATGGCGCCCCTCTGCACATCCCTAGAAGCTACCACCTGGTCTTATTATGCATAATGCATTCCACGTTTCATTTTTTGAAACCATCTATACTCAGCAAATTGTCTTCCAAATCTCAAGATCCACCTGTCATCATTGCAGAAGACAACTCAAGATCAAAATCTAAGAGATACTGGATGTTCGTAAAAGAGGCAAGATTTTTGAATACCTTGTAAGATGGGAAGGTTTCGGCCCCGAAGTACACTCTTGGGAGCCTCAGACCAATATCTTGGTAAAGAGATGCTTCGTCGATTCCATCTCGTGCATCCTTCAAAACACAAGCCTGGTACCCGAAGAGGAGATCGCCCTTTGAAGGGGGGTACTGTTGTGTCCGTTGCTGTACGATGTCTCTGCTCCACCCACCTTACCTCGTTGGTGACTCCCTCCGGGGTTGATGGAAGGCTAGCTGCTGCGGTGTCTCCAGGCCGTCCTCCTCCGGCATTCCCGGACCGGCTCGTCGCTGCAAGCAGTCATGTTAACCAGATGCCTAAGGGCACGCGCACGGCCCGACTGATGTACCAGCGTTCACGCGAACCTCAGGGGCGTCCCCCTGAGATGACGTCATCAGCTCCAGATATTTAAGGTCTCAGTTTTCGCTAACAAGACGAGTTAGCAAGGGGATTCGCTACCTCCGGGTAGCGAATCCCCTTGCTAACTCGTCTTGCTAACTCGTCTTGTTAGCAGAGAGTGAATCCCATCTGCCCCGGGCAGATGGGATTCACTCTCTGCAAACCTAGCTACTCTGTCTCCTCGGACTTCACTAGAGGTACCCGCTCCTCGGGGGCCTCTCTTTTTCTTTTCAGGTCGCAGTCCAGAACCGGTACTCGCTCCTTTAGGGCCCATGTCCCGGATCAGCTCCTGAATACCACTTCTGCTAAGAAGTCATCACTGCTTACAACATTAGTGAGTTTCCATCTATCTCTCAGAGCTTTCCCTGGGACCAGGTACTCGCTCCTCGAGGGCCTACTGCATTCCAACTCCTGGGCTGCCTCAAGAGACTATGGTGTGAGTGTTATCATCAAGGACTTGTTCCAGAACTCTGCATATCCTATTTACTCACTTTCTTAGTTTCTCTACAGCTCAGCCACCTTGGGATCGCTGATCCAGAACCTGAGGGACTACAGCCCAGCCGGGCGCTTCCAGCTCACTACTGCCACCTCTGGTGGTTTAATATATTGTCTAATAAAAGAACTAGTGTGTGTCTGTCTCCTACACTAAGCCTGACCAGTGGTCCCTCTCGGGATCCCCTCCGAGGGCGTGGGCACCTGCCACTGGTCCAAGGATCCACCCACAACTATTCTAAATAATAACAGATTGCTATCTCCAGCAACTCCGTTAATAACAGATTGCTAATTCCCAGCTTTAATAACACTAGGAAAGGAATGGAGAATAAAACAGAGAATATCATAATGTCTCTGTATCACTCCATGGTGCAACCTCTACTTGAGTTTTGTGCGCAGTTCTGGTCACCACATCTCAAAAAAGATATAGCAGTATTAGAAAAGGTACAGAAAAGGGCAACCAAAATGTTAAAGGGAATAGAACAATTCCCTATGAAGAAAGGCTAAAGAGGTTAGGACTTTACAGCTTGGAGAAGAGATGGCTGAGCTCTATAAAATAATGAATGGAATGGAATGAGAAAATGTTAAACAGTTGTTTACTCTTTCAAAAATACAAAGACCAGGGGACACACAATGAAGTTACTAGGTAATACATTTAAAACTAATAGGAGAAAATATTTGTTTTACTCAACACATAATTAAGCTCTGAAATTTGTTGCCAGATGATATGGTAAAAGCTATTGCTGTAGCTGTATTTAAAAGGTTTGGACAAGTTCCTAGAGGAAAAGTCTATTAACCATTATTAAAGCAGTTTCAGAAATCCACTGCTTATTTTTGAGATAAGCAACTTGGAATCAATCTACCTCTTGGGATCCTGCCTGGTACTTGGGACCTGGCTTGGCCACTGTTGGAAAGGAAACAGGATACTGGGCTTGATGGACCTTTTGTCTGCACCAGTATGGCAAATCTTAATTTAAGATCATAAGAACATGCCATACTGGGTCAGACCAAGGGCCCATCAAGCCCAGCATCCTGTTTCCAACAGTGGCCAATCCAGACCATAAGAACCTGGCAAGTACCCAAAAACTAAGTCTATTCCATGTTACCGTTGCTAGTAATAGCAGTGGCTAATTTCTAAGTCAACTTAATTAATAGCAGGTAATGGACTTCTCATCCAATAACTTATCCAATCCTTTTTTAAACACAGCTATACTAACTGCACTAACCACATCCTCTGGCAACAAATTCCAGAGTCTAATTGTGCATTGAATGAAAAAGAACTTTCTCCGATTAGTTTTAAATGTGCCATATGCTAACTTCATGGAGTGCGCCCTAGTCTTTCTATTATCCGAAAGCATAAATAACCGATTCACATCTACCCGTTCTAGACCGCTCATGATTTTAAACAACTCTATCATATCTCCCCTCAGCTGTCTCTTCTCCAAGCTGAAAAGTCCTAACCTCTTTAGTCTTTCCTCATAGGGGAGCTGTTCCATTCCCCTTATCATTTTGGTAGCCCTTCTCTGTACCTTCTCCATCCCAATTATATCTTTTTTGAGATGCGGCAACCAGAATTGTACACAGTATTCAAGGTGCAGTCTCACCATGGAACAATACAGAGGCATTATGACATTTTCCGTTTTATTCACCATTCCCTTTCTAATAATTCCCAACATTCTGTTTGCTTTTTTGACTGCCGCAGCACACTGAACTGACAAATTCAATGTGTTATCCACTATGACGTCTAGATCTCTTTCTTGGGTAGTAGCACCTAATATGGAACCTAACATTGTATAACTATGGCATGGGTTATTTTTCCCTATATGCATCACCTTGCACTTATCCACATTAAATTTCATCTGCCATTTTAATGCCCAATTTTCCAGTCTCACAAGGTCTTCCTGCATTTTATCACAATCTGCTTGTGATTTAACTACTCTGAACAATTTTGTATCATCTGCAAATTTGATTACCTCACTCGTCGTATTTCTTTCCAGATCATTTATAAATATATTGAAAAATAAGAATAACAATACAGATCCCTGAGGCACTCCACTGCCTACTCCCTTCCACTGAGAAAATTGTTCATTTAATCCTACTCTCTGTTTCCTGTCTTTTAGCCAGTTTGTAATCCATGAAAGAATATCTCCACCTATCCCATGACTTTTTACTTTTCCTAGAAGCCTCTCATGAGGAACTTTGTCAAACGCCTTCTGAAAATCCAAGTACATTACATCTACCGGTTCACCTTTATCCACATGTTTATTAACTCCTTCAAAAAAGTGAAGCAGATTTGTGAGGCAAAACTTGCCTTGGGTAAAGACATGCTGACTTTGTTCCATTAAACCATGTCTTTCTATATGCTCTGTGATTTTGATGTTTAGAACACTTTCCACTATTTTTCCTGGAACTGAAGTCAGGCTAACCGGTCTGTAGTTTCCCAGGTCACCCCTGAAGCCATTTATAAATATTGTGGTTACATTAGCTATCCTCCAGTCTTCAGGTACAATGGATGATTTTAATGATAGGATACAAATTTTTACTAATAGGTCTGAAATTTCAGTTTTTAGTTCCTTCAGAACTCTGGGGTGTATACCATCTGGTCCAGGTGATTTACTACTATTCAGTTTGTCAATCAGGTCTACCACATCTTCTAGGTTCAACATGATTTGGTTCAGTCCATCTGAATCATTAACCATGAAAACCTTCTCCAGTATGGGTACCTCCCCAACATCATCTTCAATAAACATGGAAGCAAAGAAATCATTTAATCTTTCCGCGATGGCCTTATCTTCTCTAAGTGCCCCTTTAACCCCTCGATCATCTAACGGTCCAACTGACTCCCTCACAGGCTTTCTGCTTCGGATATATTTAAAAACGTTTTTGCTGTGAGTTTTTGCCTCTACGGAAGGAGATCTTAGGGATAGGGAAGGAGAAAGATAGGGTAAGAGGACCAGGGATGTGGACAGGAAGAGTAGAGGACAAGGAATGGGGTGAAGAGGTGAGAGGATTGTGGATGGGGGAGAGGAGTATGAAAAGGAAAGATGCCTGGGCATGGGGGAGGCAAAGGAGAAAGGAATGGGAATGGAGAGGATGGGAGATAAGGAAGACTGAGGGCAGGAAGAAAAATATGGAATGGGGAAGAGGATAGAAAGAAATGGAGGTTAAAGAAGAGATGGGAATAGGAGGGGATAAGAGGAGGAAAGATCTAGGACTGGGTTTGAGGAGGAGAAATTCCACAATATGGGGAGAAGGGAGAAGTAGGAAGGAAGGGAAAACCCAAGATCTGGGAATCTGAGATCAAGGGAGAGATGACTTGAATTGCAAAGGGAGAAGCTGGACTTGGGGTGGGGAAGAGGCAAGTGTCCTTACCATTTTTCAGTCCTGATCCCCCTCACATTCCTTTTCCAATCTTCCCCCCAATCTGGCCTACATACACACCCAGCAATAATCCTTTCTCTCTTACACAAAGACACATGCCCTTCCCTCCAGTTGATTCCCTCTCATTCCCCAACCTTCTTCCTTATCCCCCCCCCCCCTCAAATGATTCCCCCCTCAACCTCTTTTAATCTCCCTCTTTTAATCTTCCCTTTGCTTTCTCTACTCCAGGCTCAATCTTCCCCTCCTGCCCCTCAAATGTGAGAGAGAAGAGGTTGGATTAGGAAGCAGAATAGCTCTTATTTGCTCTGGTATGTTATGTTTCAGGCTTACTCCCTCTTTTCCTTTTCCCTGCAGGCTGCCTAGGAGGGGAGGGGCTGGATCAACAAATTTGAATATGCACACAAGGCCTTAACATGCACCTTAAAGTGATCCTGAATATATATATTAGTGTGAGCATGCAGATATTATCATATCTGTTCATGTAAATTAGAGAATATCATATGCAAATCAGGCTTTAGCATATGCAAGGTAGTTGGATGGAAGGCTCTTTCACACGCTGTTTAGTGAGTGCTTGCTAACAACCTGAAATTAACACATATGGCCATGCAACATACTACAGTACAACAAAATGCCACAAGCCTCAGGGCCAGCCAATGCCATTTTAAAAAGTAGACACAGTGGGACTAGTAATTGCTCTAAACTCTTGGACCTGCATATGGAAGAAACAACTGGCAGGAGGGAGTCTGGAGCTCAGTTTGTATGTTTGAAAGGACTTTTATGACACTGAATTTGGAAATGATACGAAATGAAAACAAACTATTTTATAACATTTTTCTTTCATTATATTTTCAAAATAACATGAAAGGAAAACCCATTCCTTATTCCAAGAGGGACGCTTTGGTCCTCTGAGGATGCTCTTCTTGTATGCTTCCCTTGAAGAATAAAGAATATCCAGTTTTAGGGCACTAGGAGAAAAGCCTTCTTTTATACAAGGCTTCAGCTTGGGAATCATCTACCTGAAGATCTTTTTAAAATTAATAAATAGCCTTTTGAAAGAATATTAAGGCTAGATTCTTTAAGAGAGCAAACTCTCAGGGTCATTTATCAAATCGCATTAGGGCATTATCATGGATGTTAGGGCCCTAACGCTTGCTATAACACCCATGATTAGAAATGCATCATGAGATGCATATGAAAAATGTTTTTAATTTAGTCAAAAGGGAAGAGTTTATGAAACTGAGGGATGTTTAATGTTGCATGTAATAGCTGGAAATAGCTATACCTTTTTCTTGGTGTTATTCCCCATTTTGGGGAGGGGGGGAAAGAGAGAGAGAGAGAGAGAGCGTCTAGGGAGGCACCCATATTAGTCAACTATTTATACCACTGTAGGAGGGTCAACTAGTAATTCGAGGTGGTTTTGGTGGTGGTCTAGGGATTAGGGGGCAGTTTTACATGCACAGTCAGAGGTACGTACAGCACAGTACACATCAATGAAGATTTAAAGTGATTTAGAGTGAGGAAATGTACACCTTGAGTTACTAGTTGACCCTCCTACAGTGGTATAAATAGTTGACTTATATAAGCAATTTATAAACAGTCTCTCTCTCTCTCTCTCTCTCTCTCTCTCTCTCATGAAAATTTCACTAGTCATAGGTGCTATTCATGATAAATGTGGGTCTCTGACTGATATATGCAGTGGAATTAGTAAGATGAATGTTTCCATTTAACATTCATGTTATTTCTGATTGTTTTCTATTGGAATTAAGTTTTACTCTCTATTATTGTGTATTACAATTTAGTTCTGTATTTTTTTATTGATTATTCTTGTGTTGTTGGTATTATAACCTGCTTTGATAATTATTTTATGGGGAAGGGGATATAAAATTGAATAGATAAATAATAATAAATAACCATTTTCCTAGAGATGTTCCTTTCATACATGTAGATAAAAATGAAAACTGCACACACACAGTACTTTGTAACAACACTGGATACTGAAAATTACCCCCATAAGGTGGCCAATTGAACTCATAATTAGACTGCACAAAAAAGTTCATACCACAGTGACTGGCAAATCTACTAAACCAAATCAGGCTCAATTCACCGAGCTTCAGCATTTACCAAAAATTCTGACAGAACTATGCACCCCAAGCTCAGTGAATTAAAATAATCACATCCTGTTAAAAAAAAAAAAAAAACGCAGCTTATAGGATTTGTGAACTATAAATCCCAGCATGGCTATGTACAAAGTACAGAAAGGATGGGTCAAAATTATCTGAGATGCACCTAGCTCGGACTTTGGACCAGTAGGAGATCCAGCCTTGTGCAGATGTACAAATATAGAAGCAGCCTGCCACAGACAGAGGCCCATTTTACCAAGAAATAGAATAAAAGTAACTTAGAGACCACAGTGCAACAGAGTCAGTCAGTCTGCTAATTTGGAAAGGACTTGGCAAGGTGCTACATTTTCAGGCTGTCTGCAATACAACAAAATCTGTGGGTACTTTTTCATGCCTGCAGACTTTGCACCAATTTTCAGAGAGAAGCCACATGTGCACCTTTCCCTTTTCAACTTGCTGTGGGAACAAAGTACTCAAAGACTTTCTTACTCTTGCTTTTTGTGCAGGTAGAATATCTATAGAAAACAGCATTCGTAGACTTGAAAATACAATCTATGGGCCAGATTTTAAAAGCCCTACACGCGTAAATCCACAGGGGCAGATTTTCAAAGGGGTACGCGCATAAATCCATAGGGGCAGGTTTTCGGGGGGGGGTACGCGCGTAAGATACGCGCGTACCCCCCCCCCCCCCCGAAAACCTGCGCTCCCCCTGCAAGCGCCGAGCCTATGTTGCATAGGCTGCCGGTGCGCGCAAGTCCCGGGGCTTTCCTGGGGGGAGGCGTCAGGGGCGTGTCGGGGGGGGCATGTCGCGGCCGGTGCATCATAGTGGGCATTCTGGGAGCGGGGCCGCAGGCGTGGTTCCGGCACGGGGCATGGCCGCGGCCTCCGGACCAGCCCCCGGACCAGAACATGGCACGCCGGCAGCCAGCCCGGCGCACGCAAGTTATTCCTGCCTTGGACAGTCGTAATTTTTCCAACAAAGGTAGGGGGGGTTTAGATAGGGCTGGGGGGGGGGGGGTTAGGTAGGGGAAGGAAAGTTCCCTCCGAGGCCGCTCCGATTTCAGAGCGGCCTCAGAGGGAACAGAGGCAGGCTACGTGGCTCGGCACGCGCAGGCTGCTGATTTTGCGCAGCCTTGAGCGTGCCGACCACGGATTTTAAAAGATATGCGCGGCTACGTGCGTATCTATTAAAATCCGGCGTACTTTTGTTTTGTCAGAGGCCTCCAGCACAGTAGCCATTTGCCACTGTGCTGGAGGATCGCTTGCCGGCAGGCTGCTGGCGCTCACAAGAGGTAAAATAAAGGTCAGGGGGGTTAGGATAGGGCTAGGGGGTGGGAGGGTTAGGGGAAGGGAGGTTAGGGTAGGGGGTTAGGAAGTTCCCTCCCAGGCCACTCTGAAATCAGAGTGGCCTGGGAGGGAAAGTGTGAAAGCCCCTTGCATGCGCTGACTCCCAATTTTATAACATGTGCGCATGTTTTGTAATCTGCTGTCAATGCTTTGCTTTGAACTGTTTATTTATACTGTCAGTAGCTATCACAGCTAGACAGGATCGCAGTGGTTTAAAAAGACCATGGCCTGTATGAAAAGTCTTTCTTTTTACATTTTTTCCTTGATATCTGGCGGCAATCTATGGTCAATTATTGGGACAACCATTTATTTTTAGTGTATTTACACTGGTATTTTCTATGGATAGACCTTAGTGTTTATAATTTAATTTTCCATTTTTTTAGACACGCCCCCGTTGTGGATGACACAATCAATCATATTTTTCCTCTAACTATATGTTATTCGAGTGAATATTTGTGATTCAGTATCGTGTCAGAAGGTAAAGATTACATCTGTTCAAAAATGAATCAGCAATAGGTTAATTATATCTGACTAAAATGCTGTATTGTATTTGACTCTAACTTTGTGCATGTTTTTTACATATTTAATTTTTTACATATATGATATCCACCGATTATTTGTTAAATGAAATAGCTACCTTGTAATGGGATTTTTGGGTATACAATAGAGGCATGTATGCCATTAAATGGCGATATGGGTTTTTGGTCAATCATTATGTGCAGGTTATGTCACTAAAAAAATTGTTTAACATTACTGTACAGATAGGAAATATATTCAGTTATATTGTTGATAATGGGCTGTTGTCTTGGAAGAGTTTGTCCTTGTGGCATAGTTAAAGATATAGGTCAATTAGCTTTTAATTAATTATTGTTTAATACATTTTGTTCAGACCTAGTAAACATTTAAGTGCAATTGTTAGGCACAGCACACGATTTATCACTATTACCCTATCTTATACTAAGTCTATTTAATCTGTGTTTATTACTTATTAACTATTATACATTCAGTATCAGAGATACTATTTTTGAAGTTTTCTCATATTATTTCAGGTTCCTTTAATAAGCATGACTGCAATTTGATACCTAAACTTTTAACGTGTACAGGTATTGTTTTGGACTTATGTTAATACTGTCACTGATAACTTGTGCTTGGAGCTTTATGTTTTGATATCACCTATGTTCAAAATCCACGTTTAAATGTTACCATTTTATATGTTGGTATGTCAATGTCAGTTTAATTCTATGTTATTTATTTTTGTAAGTCACATTTTTATTGTTGTAAATGATTGTTTACATGTTTTGATTATGTTTAAAATAATTTCTATTTTTTATCTATTGTAGCCCCTGAGGCAGCCACTCATAAGGTGGTGAAACTTGGCCAGACTCGGGCAATTTTAATACATCTCCATTAAAATAAAGCATTTCTAAGGACTTCTGGCATCTATTTTGTTTAATCCTCCCAGCTTTTATAGATCGCCTTCCTCACTGCTTCTTGGGTCCATAAAATCAGGCATGCTGGGTGGCGCGCGCACATGGATGCCTGCACGTAACTTTTTAAAATTTACCCCTATGTGTTTTGTTTTCTCATCCTGCCCAAAACATGCCCCCGTGAAAGCTACCCCTAAATGTATCTGAAAGTAAGCATGTTAAATCCATGTGAAAAGAACATGGAATATGTTTCTAATATGCACTGATCAGGAGAATGATCCTGCACAGATCAACTTTTATGATCTCAAGCTAGCAAAGCAATGTGACAGAGAATTGACGAGAACCGGAGTTCCAGGTACATAGGAAGAGGTATTACCAGTAGAAAGAGAATGTGACAATGCATCTTATTTATTTATTTATTTATTTAACATTTTAACATTTTTATATACATATCATCTCGGTTTACATTATAACGGAAAAACAACGCATGTAAGAATGTGATTACATAGAACAGGGCGTCGATCTTTACTGGTCAATCCTGATAATGAATCTGGATTATTATGTCTAATTCCAAAAATCATATCTCTAAAAAGGCATAGGCAGATTAGAGGAAAACCAGACAAGGGCTACCAAGGTGATGCTCCATAAACTCTATGAAATGAGCCTTAAAGACCTAAATATGTATACTCTAAAAGAAAGGAGGGATATGGCTGAGACTTTCACCTTGGAGTGATAATTGATACGGAACTAAGTATGAAACAACACATATCTCTAAAAGTAAGGGAAGGATACGCCAAACTTATGACTCAATGAAGACTAAAACCACTGGGGCGGATTTTAAAAGCCCTGCTCGCGTAAATCCGGGCGGATTTACGCGAGCAGGGCCTTGTCCGCTGGCGCGCCTATTTTCCATAGGCCTGCAGGCGCGCGCAGAGCCCCGGGACTCGCTTAAGTCCCGGGGTTTTTCAAGGGGGGCGTGTCGGGGGCGGGGCCGATCGGCGCGGCGTTTCGGGGGTGGGCCCGGGGGTGTGGTTTCGGCCCGGGGCGGTCCGGGGGCATAGCCGCGCCCTCCGGAACCGCCCCTGGGTCGCGTCTCGGCGCGCTAGCGGCCCGCTGGCGCGCGGGGATTTACTTCTCCCTCCGGGAGGCGTAAATCCCCCAACAAAGGTAGGGGGGGGGTTTAGACAGGGCCGGGGGGTGGATTAGGGAGGGGAAGGTGAGGGGAAGGTGAGGGGAGGGCGAAAGAGAATTCCCTCCGAGGCCGCTCCGATTTCGGAGCGGCCTCAGAGGGAACGGAGGTAGGCTGCGCGGCTCGGCACGTGCCAGCTATACGAAATCGGCAGCCTTGCGCGCGCCGATCCAGGATTTTAGCGGATACGTGCGGCTACGCGCATATCTACTAAAATCCAGCGTACTTTTGTTTGCGCCTGATGCGCCAAAAAAAGTACGCGAAGGCGCACTTTTTTAAAATCTACCCCACTGCTAACACCAACAAACTTCCGATCAGTGTTACAAGCTTTAATTTTTGCAAGCACTGACTATTGTAATGCCCTACTGGCTTTACCTTACACCAGGATAAGACCACTCCAGATACTACAAAACACGACTGCTAGAATTCTGACTGGTAAAAGTAAAAGAGACCATATCACCGAAGCCCTAGCTGATTTACATTGGCTTCCCATTGAGCAAAGAATACAATACAAAACACTATGTACCATACATAAATTAATACATAATGAAAAAGTAGAATGGCTGAACACAGCCCTTCGCGTACACGTCCCCCACAGGAACCTGAGATCAGCAAACAAAGCACTGCTCACTATTCCTTCAGTCAAAACAGCAAAACCAATGCAAGTAAGGGAAAGGGCTCTATCCTTCGTAGGACCTACAATGTGGAACACCATGCCATTAGAAATCAGACTGCAAAGAGACATCAAAACATTCAGGAAAAGTTTAAAAACATGGCTAATTAAGCAAGCGTATCACAAAGAGTATAGAGAGTAGAATCCAGGAAAGTGTAGAATGCGATCAGTAAGACACCCACACACATCACTTTAATCAATATGGGGTAGATTTTTTTAAAAAGCGCGATCGCGTACTTTTGTTCGCGCAGCAGGCGCAAACAAAAGTACGCAGGATTTTATAAGATACGCGCATATCTTATAAAATCCTGGATCGGCGCGCAGCCTGCCTCCGTTCCCTCCGAGGCCGCTCCGAAATCGGAGCGGCCTCGGAGGGAACTTTCTTTCGCCCTCCCCTCACCTTCCCCTCCCTTCCTCTACCTAACCCACACCCCGGCCCTATCTAAACACCCCCCTTACCTTTGTCCCTAGATTTACGTCTGCGAGAAGCCCCCGACAAGCCCCCGACAAGCCCCGACAAGCCCCGACACGCCCCCTTCAAAAAACCCCGGGACTTACGCACGTCCCGGGGCTCTGCACGTGCCAGCGGCCTATGGAAAATAGGCGCGCCGGCGCACGAGGGCCCTGCTCGCGTAAATCCGGGCGGATTTACGCGAGCAGGGCTTTTAAAATCTGCCCGTATGTGTATATTTTATTTTATTTTATTTTATTTTAGATTATCGTATCAACACCAAAAGATAAGATTTAACCATTAATTCATTTTATAGCTGATAAAGATAGAAATGTACTTTTTTTTTTTAATTATCTATTTATTGAATTTTCAAACTTTTTACAGACATACTGTTGACATTTACAATAGTAAGGGAAAAGTAATACCAAATTTAAGCAAGCAAAAAGAATAGATAACAAACATCCCTTCTATTATCCCATCATTATAGGAAATGAGAGAGACAATTTTTTGAATAAAGAGCAGAATCAAAGGAAATGTTCACATTATATACCACATATTGCTTCTGAATTAACCTGTGCTCATATCCATATTCCTAGTTTCCCCTGAGGCTAACTGGAATGAGAATTAAGGTACATACGTGACTGATCCGGTTCTTTAAATTTATACCTGGAATCTTTATATAAAATTAAACATTGACATGGAAACCGGAGCAAAAACTTCGCCCCTCTTGCCAACACCTTCCCCCGCATTTCCAAGAATGTTTTCCTTCTTAACTGTGTTATCTTGGTGAGGTCAGGAAAAATTTTAACCAGATAACCATAAAATATTTGATCTTGGTTCTGAAAAAACAACTTCAGAATTAAATCTCTTTCTACTGATGAGTCTAATTGGACAAAAAGAGTGGCTCTCTCCTTCACCTCCAACTCAAAGGATTTTTCCAGGATATTGGTTAAGTCAAAAGAATCCTCCATGTTCTCCTTTTGATCTGACTGTGCTTTCATTTCACCAGGCTGAGGTATATAGTATATTATTTTTATCTTTGGAATATCTTGCTCAGCAAATTTCAAGATTATAATAAAATAACATCTAAGTAATTCTCGATGTGACAATAACCGCATCTTGGGAAAATTTAAAATTCTTATATTATTCCTTTTTATGAGATTTTCCAAATTTTCCATTTTGGTCATTTGAATGTTCTCAGATTTTATCAAATTAGTTTGAATTTTTTCAATTTCAATGACCCTGTTTTCCAAGACAGAAGTTGATAGTTCAGTTTTTTCCAGCCTCTTTTCTAAAACATGACTCAGTTCAATGCTTTCTTTAACCATAGCAGTTAACGAGGCTATTGATTTTTCCATAGCTGATATAGCATTTAATATATGTTCCAAAGTCACATTAGAAGTTATGGGGTGTGAGGATTCACAGATCACACGTATCTCCTTTTCTTTTCTCATTACAGGCTTAAGAAAAATGTTACCTTCACAGCCTTCCTGTGGTGTTTCGACCGGTGGGTCCCAGGAGCTAGACAACTCTAGACTCACCGAGGAGATAGGGACTACCCCCCTCCTCTCTGGGATTTCTCCACCAGGATAGCTGTTTTATTTTCCAACAGTGCTGAGATGTTAACATCGGGCTCCAAATTCTTTAGCGGTGCCTCAGGGGTTTTAGGCACGCCAGGGCTCAGCGATGTTTCTGTGGCCAGGAGGCACAATGGCTGCTCTCCGTTGATTCCTCCAGCGGCCCCTCCCTCTGGCTGTAGCTGCACAAGGCCAGCGAAAACCTCCTCAATCCGTGGCTGGCGAGACACTTGAATTGGAGTAGAGGTAAATTCCTTAACTTTCGCTTTACATTTTGTGTGTGGCATTATACCACACTAGATTTGTAGGAAAAAGTAATAGGAATTTTTTTGCGAAAGAAGGAAAAAGAAGAAAAGAAAAAAAAAAAATCAAACTGCCATGGAGCTCTGTTTTCGCTGTTCACTCGTTGGCGGCCATTTTGTCTCTCCGAAATGGACATGTTTTATCACACACAACAATTAGTATTTATTATGAAACTATGTTACTGTACCTTGATGGCACCTTTTTAAGTTGATATAATTTAATACATTTAGCAACATTAATTTATGTGCCTTATTGTGAACTGTTGAGACGGCAACTAGCTTAACAATGGTATAGAAAAGACTTTAAATAAATAAATAAATACATACATACTTTCCAGTGGAAAGAAATCATAAGAGATCATGATATAAGCCTAAAAGGGTAGTTTCAAGAATAATAAAAGAAGATATTTCTTCACAGAAAGGGTGATAGATGCATAGCACAGGCCCCTAGAAGAGGTGATAGAGACCAAAACAGTAACAGAATTTAAGAAAGCATGGGATATACACAAAGGATATGAACACGTAATGGTTAAAACATGCAGCGTTAAAACAGAAATCAGTAGACTAACTGGAATGAAAACGCTTCATTCTTCGATGTTTTCTTGCCATCAATTTGTTCATCGTGCAGACGTTATCGAGTCTCAGTAAAACATTTGCAAGTGTTGGGCTGTGGGCCAGCTTCCAGGCTTAGGCAATCTCAAGCCTGGTTGCTAACTTGCTATACATGCCTGAACAATAAAGGGGTGAGAGCTGAATTGATTGTCGGTTCCTATATTTGACCTTAAATGACTTGTTGAGGGACACACTATTGGGAAACAGACCTCATCCTGAGGAAATGTGTAACAGGGGTTGAGTATATTATTGCTTTCTTGATGAGTGGGTAACAGAGTCTAACACTGCCAAGTTGCCAGTCTGTTTTCAGCTTTTGCTGTACCTAGTTCTCTAATCTGGATATCTGATATAAAGCATTGATGTAATGTGCAAGGGGGTGGGGAAGGGAAGGGAAGGAAAAGAGTGCTGTAAGGTTAGGATACCAACTCTCATAGAAAGTGTCCCACATACGATTTTAAAGAGTATCTTTCAAAACATTATAAGGGAAAAACCTCTTCTGTTAAATCAAACTGTTTTCTTTAAGCAATACATTCATTGCGAACATTTTTAAAGAAGGAAGTGGATGTTTCATAGAACTTCAATGCATTACTTACTTGTAATGCTTTGTAATGCTCTTTAAAATCGTATGTGGGACACTTTCTATGAGAGTTGGAATTCATTGGTTTATGTAATAAGTGACCCTTATAAATATTGGGTGCATAGTATTTCGGGAAGGTTAGGATAAGCATCAAAATGGTGATTATATTGTATGTCTGTTCACTTACTATGTTTGTATGACTTATGAAGATCACCAATAAAACTTTTTGTTAAAAAAAAAAAAAAAGAAATTAGTAGACTAGATGGACTTTAGGTTCCTTATCTCTTCTTTATTTTTTCTAGCTCTACGTAAGATACACGAAGGATTTCACATCAAAATTTCATAAACTATCCATATAAATGCCATATAAATTCTGATCAATATATCAAAGTATTCTAAAGACAAAATTGCCTGCTGTCCCTAGGTATCATTTTTTGACTGTAATTTAAATGAGAAATCATGGCTTTTACCAGTAATCATCCTTGATCTAATTTACCCTTAATGCCTAACTCAAAATTTCTATTATCATTGGTTTAAAGGACAGGGCTTAAATGAAAAAAATCATTAATTTGTTAGGAAGTTACTAATAAGATGAAAGAAAGGGTCTGTTGGAAACAAACCACAAAGAACATAATGTTTCAAAGCTAATCTCTCAAAAACCTGGTGAAAATCCAAAATGGTCCATCTGTAATTGAAAAATTGTAGCAGGTAATATTCACACAGAATTATGGGGTAGATTTTAAAAGGTTGCGCACGGGCGTACATGTGCTTGCGCTACCTGGTGTGTGCACATGTATGCCCGATTTTATAACATGCACGCGCAGGCGTGCGCATGTTATAAAATGCTGGGTTGGCACTTGCAACGGGGGTGCACAATTGTGCACCTTGCGCGTGCCAAGCCGCACTGCCTTCCCCCGTTCCCTTCCCCCTAGCCTGACCTTCCCACCCCTTCCCCTAACCTTTTCCCCCCCAGCCCCACTCTAACCCTCCCACCGACCTTTATTTTACTTTTTTTGTGTGCCGGCAGTTGGCCGGCACACAATCCCCGCTGTGCCGGGAGCCTGACCCCGCCCCCAGACCGCCCCGCCCACACCCTGCCCCTTTAGTAAAGCCCCAGGACTTACACGCGTCCCGGGGCTTTATGCGCATCGCTGGGCCTTTTGAAAATAGGCCCAGCGCGAGTAAGGCCGGTTATGCGTGTAAATCCTCCGGATTTACGCTCGTAACCTTTTTAAAATCTGGCCCTATGTGAGTAAATCAGAAGGTTAGCAAGGGGCTGATATCTGTGTGCTGAATACCTTCAAAGGATTCAACAAGAGAGCCTATGTCAGCTGTGATACTACAAGAGGGCCCGGATTTGTCAATAGGCGCACTAGGCCTGTGCTTGGGCAGCAAAAAACTGGGGGACAGCAGACTGTCTTCCAGCTGCACTGAATCTAACTCAGAGAGAAAATCCCTTTGCATCCTGATCCAGCCCCTTCACTCCCAGGTAGCGTGCAGGGAACAGAAGGGGAGGGATGAGCTTGGAACAGACAGAGCAAAGAAGCATGTCTGTGTGTAAGAAGGGAATGGGAAAGGAGGAGGAGTTTTTGTGTGCGAGAGAGAAGAGAGTGGTGCTGGGTGTGTGTGTGTGTGTGTGTGTGTGTGTATAGGTCTGTGCCGGATTGGATATGAATTTAGAAAGAGGATTCAAGCGAGACCAGGTCCAGCACATGGTAGGGATACCTGCCTCCTCATCCCCACCCCTGACCACAATTCACATCCTCTCACCCTTGATCTTGGATTATGTCCCTCAGCTCCAGGAACCTTTGATCCTTCAAACCTCTCTCTTCTCCCCAGATCTTGGAATCCTCCCCAACCCCTCCTACTCTCTTCTCCTTTTTCCTCAATCCCAGAACTTCCCTCCCTCTTCCTCCTCTTCTCCTATCCCAGGTTCCTGATCTCTCCACACCTCCCCCCACCCCGATCTCTCCCCATCTCCGGTCCTCTCTCCTTCTCCTCTCCCCATCCCTGGTCCTCTAAGCTCGCAAGGCTTATAATGTCATATAAAAGATAGAAATGCTTGTCAGTGTTTTTCAGAATTTTAACATTTGTCACAGAATCTACCCCTGAGCTGCAATAGGAAACTCTAGGGCTAGTCTTAGGCACACTGCTCGTTGTCCAACCTTACTTGGGGGGGAGGGGGGAGAGGAGCAACAGCATCATCAGTGCCTAGGGGCAGCAAAATTCTAAATCCGTCACTGACCACAAGGCATAGAAAAAAACTCTACATACTAACTAAATCCTCCAAACCAAATGGCTGTAACCTAAAGTCATCCCTAAGAAAACTGCATCTTCCCTTTAAACACCCAGGAAAAATCTGCTGTGAGACAAAGAGCAGAAAACCACAGAGCAGGTACATTTTGCAGTAAAACATAACCCAGAGCTAGAAAAACTAAGAAGACCTATATTACAAGATGAATTACTGAAAGAAATATTCCCTATATAGCCAGTTCCGGCTTGCTGACAACCACCTTATCTAAATGAAAAACTAATGATAAGCAAGCTTCAAACAGAAACCAAAAAAAAAAAAAGGAAAATGGCATAAAACCATGCAATGTACCTTGATGCGACCTGTGCCAGCACATATCAAGGGATTCCACAGTTACCACATAAGGGGAGCTCCTTCATGCTTCTCTATTAACACAGTATATATTATCCAATGCAGAATATGAAACAGGGCAGAAGCAAAAGACGAGAGTAAGCCTCCACAGACTCAAGATAACATATCACAGAGAAAAGAAAGGTTATGCTCTTGCAGGAGAACATGTTTAGAGATCACACTGCTACATCAATGAACTTATATCAAGATATTAAAAGGGATCTTCCAAACCATACAAAACATAAAATTTTCAAAATCAAAATGATCAAACACTAAAGGAACACTAAGGAACTAAATAGGGATATTGGTTTACTCACCTATTATCTTAAAGGTGAATTTTAGAAGCCTGACGTGTGCATCAATTAGGGTTTCGTGAATATGTCGGGCCAACGCACGCTAAGTGGATTTTAAAAGCCGCCTGGATATGCACGTACTTGCCGCTATGTACACAAATGAAAAGTAAGGGGCATGGGCAAGGACTGGGCAGGACATGAGAGCTCCTGGATTTTAACTTCAAAGTGGTGCGCAAATACTTACGCGCACAGACACGTGCCGGGATCCCCTGCCACGTAACTTTACTTCTGCTATGGATGATGTGCAAGTTATAAAATAAAGATAAATAGACAGATTGGTGAGGTTTTAAGGGTCAGGGCTAATAGGGGAGAAGGGAAGCCGGGGGGGGGTGGTGTTTGGAAGTCCTATTCCTTACCTGGGAAAACTGGGAATTAACTGGTAAAACTGGTAATGGCGTCAGTATGTGTGTCTTTTAAATTCCCCCCTCTTATGCGGTAGAAGTGGCATTTGTGCGCATAGGTGCATGTCCACTTAAAACTGTGTGCACAAGTGCACACAGTCAGGCTATTTAATAGCATGCACACATGTATGTGTGTGTTATAAAATGGCCGCATCCCCGGGCATGGGCTGACGAACACGCACACGTGCGCCGTGCGCCTGTTTAAAAGTTACCATTATGGTGTGCCTGTAAATTTAAATCCTGCTGTTTGTCTCCCTCAGTTTCTCACCCCTTCCCAATTCTTTAATTTTGCAACTCTTTACACATATGAAAACCAACACTACCACACCATGATAATGTAACCTGTAATTTATTTTTATATTTGGGGAACATTATCTATAGTTCATACTACACTGACCCGATGAAGGGTGCAGAGTAGAGTAGGGAGTAGAGTGGCTCCTTTTTGCTTTGCTCTGTCCACTCTAGCATCATATCCTCCTATCCTGTTTTCTGTATGTCAGAAAGGGAGGAGGCAAACAACAGGAGGGGCAGGGTTAGATTAGAGAACAGAATGACTTTTCTTCGATCTGCTCCATGCTCTGACTATTCAAAGCTCTCCCTCTTCCCTCCTGCTCCCTGCAGCTGCTACTCTGCTGTCTGAGATTGGACACTGGCCAAGAGATTTATCAGTCGAGCCCTGTGTGCTCATGCACATGTAATCCCCTCTTTCGGATTTTTTCCAGTCCTAATCATCCCTCTCCTCTATCCATCCCTTCTCCTTTGACTCTCTTCTTCTCCTCTCCCTACCTCCAAGATCTCCTCCCTGTACTGATATTTGAAATCACTTTTATTGCCTAATAAAAATAAAATAAATTATACATGTAGAGCCCTACGGGGTCTCTCCTTAGAAGACTGTACCCTCAACGTAGGTAGATGAGAAGTACACCAGGCGGTTTCCTCCCCCATGTGGGCTACTGTGTAGGTTGCTTCTTGTGCCTGTAAAAAAGAGAAACTTCAAGAGAGGGAATGGATTTTCAGTTTAATTTTTTAGGAGGCAAGGATGGTTCTTGCTTTCTTTCCTTTCAATTTTTGAGAAAAGAAGGCCCCTTGAGCCTTAGGGGTTAAGGCTTGGGTTTAGAAAGAATAGTAAAGGGGTTTTTCTTCTCTTTTCGATTAAGGATGTTTTTTTATTTTATTTCTGTAAAGTTCATTTGAAGTAAGTTTTATCCACCCTTCCTTCTTTCATGGATATTTCTGAGCTTTAGAGCTGAGAAAGTCAATGCATCCCTCCAAGGTTTTGGGAGGAGATGGAGAATAGGATAAGCAACAAGTTGTCATGGGAAAGAGAGCAGACTTGAGGAGTAAAGCAGAGCAGTGGCACCCATCGGTGTGGATCCATTACAGATATCTACTAGACGTTCAGAAGGAGTTGCATGAGTACCTTACAGGTACAACCAGGGCTGGATTTAGGCATAGGGATCATAGGCACATGCCTAGGGGTCTACAAAATGGGATTCCTCCTACAGCTCTTTGATTTACAGAGGACGCGGTTAAGGCAGTTAATGTAGATGGGTTTAAAAAAAGGTTTGGTTAAGCTCCTGGAGGAGAAGCCCGTAATCTGCTAGTAATCTAACCCCTCCCCCCCCCCCCAACACACTCACACAGACACACACACACACACAACCACCTTTTTAAAGCCTTAAGTCATGCCAGCATGTAACCCCGTTCCTCACTCCCGATTTTAACATAAATATGGGATCTGGCCGCCTTCCCCTTTCCCTCCCCCTGGCACAAGAACAAATTGGACCACCTGCCGCCCCCATCCCCCAGACCCTCCCCTTCTCCCCTGATACATTTCTTAAGCGAGCCAGTAGCGAGGGACCCGCCTCCGCCCCGCTCCCGGCACCTTCAGCACTGCTCTGACAGAGGCAGCGCTGGAATAAAGGAGACTTATTCTGAGTCAACAGGTGCCTTTTCTCAGACTTTTCAGAAAGCATATTAGGTAATAATTGGTAAGTTCCCGTAGGGCATGGCCAGTGTTCCCCTAGAGAGGGAAGGGGAAGGAGAACAGGCAGTCTCCTCCCGGCTATATTGCCTGCCCTTCTATTGCCTGCACTGCCTTGGATCCTGTAACGAGCTGACAATTGTCTTTTCTTTATGCCAAACATACTTGTCATGGTCTGTCACTGCTGGTACCACACATTGTTTAAAGAAATAAAAGAACATTCTCTCCGGGGAAGGGATATTCTCACCAGTATGATTGCCTGCTGTGCAGCGACCTTCACTGCTACCTCTTCTTGATGCTACACAGAATGTCAGATGAACTCTGTACAATGTTAATGTCTATTAAAATCGAAAAAAACAAATGAAATAAGAGTCACTCTAGGAGCAGGTCATGTACACTCTGCATGACAGGGTCAGGCTGACTTCCTTTTTCCTGCTGTCTAAATCCCTTTTCCAGATCTCCATCCTCCTTTTTTATCTTTAGATTATTATCAATTTACTTCCAGTTTGATTTTCTGCTTCTTGACTGCCTATTCCGCAGACCTTGCCTTTCTTCATTTTTTGTCAGCCCTCAGACTGGCACCCTGTCCAGAAAACTTCCCAATCCAACCTGCCCCACTGATGGTTGCTCTAACAGCCTGCAAATCATGCTCAGAAGGCTAAAAGAGTGAAAGATTTATGTGGGAATATTTAACCAGAAACACAAACCAAACCCTGAAAGGTATTCACTGTTCATATTTCCAATGATTTATCTGTTCCAGAATATTTTCAGATCCTGTAAATTCATCACTCTTCAATTTGAAGGAGTGAGGATTTCTTAATATAATTAAGTCCCTCATTATTTGTCGCCTACTGCAAGCAATCACAAAATCATTTTTAATCTAATACTTGCATCAAAAATGTGTTGTCTACCTGTTTTGTGGCAGAATACATGAAAAGTGAGAAAAAGCTGCATGTGCATATTAATACAAAACTTTTTTTTAAGTTTTATACACATACTTGTACTTGTACATTGCCTCTTATGTTTATAGTTATGTTTATAGTTTGTGGTATCTATTTATTCATTTATTGATATTGCTTTACCTAGCCAGTATTATCCCTCTCCCTGTTTAGTGTATTTATTCGGTTATATGTAAGGGCTCCGCCCAAAAGTTCTTGTTCTTTGTGAACCGATGCGATGTGCGAACGGATATCGGTATAGAAGAGACTTTAAAATAAATAAATAAATAAAAATACATAACATAGCTCATTTTGTCACTTATACATTCCATGCTTTAGTCAAGATATAACATGTAACATACTAACTACTCATCCATACCCTAGTAT
This sequence comes from Rhinatrema bivittatum, assembly GCF_901001135.1. NCBI lineage: Eukaryota > Metazoa > Chordata > Amphibia > Gymnophiona > Rhinatrematidae > Rhinatrema > Rhinatrema bivittatum. The sequence goes on from NC_042616.1 coordinate 180,716,144, forward strand.
CCTACTCTATGCCCATTCCACAAACCCATCCACCCAAATCTAACTACCAACACCCACCCCACTGGCCTCTCTGCAATTCTAAAAAAAGAAATGTTTGCAAAAAAAGAAGACTTGAAAATTAGTTGCAGTTTTGCAATTCATGAAATCACATTGCAACCATTTGCATTACTGTCAAGCTTTTATACATCCTTAAATATTTTGGGTCCTATTTCATCAATGATTTTCTCCTATTCTATATCTTATTTAATACCTACCATTAACTCTCTTGGAGCCATAGGCAAACAAGCCACATTAGATGAGACTTACTAATAAATTCTTTTAATTTTGGGGTCTATATTTAGTTTCTATCTAGTTGAGCAAGTTAGCAAGATACTCTTATCTGGTAGGCTAACTTGGCTGAGATATTTAGCGGTGTGGCCACATGACTGAATATACTCGACTATCTAATAGCTGCATAAGTTTATCTATACTTTAGACAGGCTAAATAATTAATTTACTAGGTGATGCATCAAATGCTTTAACGAGTGTTAAACAACATATATCTCACAATATACACTGTATTTTGCATGATAGAGAACTATTACTGTGATATTGTTTGGAATTATTAGGAATGGAGAATAAAGTGGAGAATGTCATAATACCTTTTTAAATTGTTCCATGTTGAGGCTGCACCTGGAGCACTGTGTACACTTCTGGTCACATCTCAAAAAAGATATAAGTTGCATGGGAGAAGGGTGACCAAAATGATAAAGGGAATGGAATGATTCACCTATGAGGTTAGGGCTGTTCAGCTTGGAAAAGAGATGTCTGAGGAGGGATATGGTAGAGGTCTATAAAATCATAAATGGAATAAAATGGGTAAAGGTAAATTGATTATTTACGCTATCAAAAAATACAAAGACTAGGGAACCCATGAATTTAGTAAGTAGCACATTCAAAATAAATCCGAGAAAATACTTTTTCACTCAACGCACATTTAAGCTATGGAATTCATTGCCAGAGAATGTGGTTAATGCAGTTAGCGTAGCTGGGTTTAAAAAAGGTTTGGACAAATTCCCGGAGAAGTTCATAAGCTGCTGTTAGCCAAGTAGACTCAGGGAATAGCTACTGCTTATCACTGGGCGATAGCAGCATGGGATCTATTTGCTGTTTGGGATCTTGTCAGGTAATTGTTACATGGATTGGCCACTGTTGGAAACAGGATACTGGGCTTGATGTACTCTCGGTCTGATTCAGTATGGCAATTCTTATGTTGGGAATTATTAGAAAGGGAATGGTGAATAAAATGGAAAATGTCATAATGCTTCTGTATCACTCCATGGTGAGACCGCACCTTGAATACTGTGTACAATTCTGGTCGCCGCATCTCAAAAAAGATATAATTGCGATGGAGAAGGTACAGAGAAGGGCAACCAAAATGATAAGGGAAATGGAACAGCTCCCCTATGAGGAAAGACTAAAGAGGTTAGGACTTTTCAGCTTGGAGAAGAGACGGCTGAGGGGGGATATGATAGAGGTGTTTAAAATCATGAGAGGTCTAGAACAGGTAGATGTGAATCAGTTATTTATTCTTTCAGATAATAGAAAGACTAGGGGGGCACACCATGAAGTTAGCATGTGGCACATTTAAAACTAATCAGAGAAAGTTCTTTTTCACTCAACGCACAATTAAACTCTGGAATTTGTTGCCAGAGGATGTGGTTAGTGCAGTTAGGGCCTCATTTTCAAATATCGCATTAGGGGGCGTTACCAATGCAAATGAGGCTTCTTTCGTGCAGTGGGGAAACATCGCGTGCGGCGATGTTTTCGCCATTTGCAAAAACATTAGCACTGCACGCAATGTTTTCCCAGTGTGCAATGATTCTTTCAGTGTTGCATCACAGTGCATGATATTTGCCAGTTTTTGCACTTCAATCATTGAGAGAGAGAGAGAGAGAGAGAGAGAGAGAGAGAGAGAGAGAGAGAGAGAGAGAGAGAGAGAGAGAGAGAGAGAGAGAGACTTACTATAGTGCCTATGCCCTAGACAGGTATTTTAACCCCTATGGGAGGGCCACCTACTAACTCGGGGTGGGGATTAGGTATGAGCGTCGGGGGTTGGGGCCACTTTCGCATTCCACATGAGACCTACGGACAGAACAGTGCTCTCTAGTGCAGATTTGCTGGTCGTCGGAGTGAGGACGCTCACTCCAAGAAGTGGTTTGGGCAACATTCTCTCCACCTAGCTTGTTGTTGCCCAGGTAGAGTGTCCATCAAGCTAGGTGGAGAGAGCGTTTCCCAAACCACTTCTTGGAGTGAGCGTCCTCACTCCGACGGCCAGCAAATCTGCACTAGAGACCACTGTTCTGTCCGTAGGTCTCATGTGGAATGCGAAAGTGGCCCCCAACCCCCGACGCTCATACCTAATCCCCACCCCGAGTTAGTAGGTGGCCCTCCCATAGGGGTTAAAATACCTGTCTAGGGCATAGGCACTATAGTAAGGTTCTCTCTCTCTCTCTCTCTCTCTCTCTCTCTCTCTCTCTCTCTCTCTCTCTCTCTCTCTCTCTCTCTCTCTCTCTCTCTCTCTCACCTGAAACAGGATGCTGGGCTTGATGGACCCTTGGTCTGACCCAGTATGGCAACTTCTTATGTTCCTATAATGCCAAGCTGTACAAAGCTATAAGGGGAGCAGTATTTTCATATCCTATTTCCCTATCTACTTTCAGTTGTGCTAGTACTTTAAATACATCCTTCTCTGTAAATAAATTTGTGACTATTTTGCAATCACTTTTGGCCCATACCCTACTTTTCATTTCTCTATACAAACCAAACAAAAGAATTTAAGATTCCTGTCTTTTGATGGTCCTCTTCCTCAATTATCCTATTTTACTCTTGCAGCAGTTGAAAATGCAGAATCAGACAATCTACCCACATAAGCCCTATTTTCATCTACATAGATCCTAACTAAGGGGGTCATTTTCAAAAGGGATCGCACATGAAAAGTCCCTTTTCACGTGTGATATCTAAATCGGGGTGGGTTCTGGGCGGCATCTGCACCGGAAGGGGAGGAGTCGGGGTGTCACCGAGGCGGACACCATGAAGATGTCGCTGACAGCGAAAAGATAAGGGCCCTTTTCGCCACCAGTTTCGTGCCCAATAGCACCACCTTTTACGATGGCGCTATTGGGTACGAAAGCCGGCAGCGATTGCACTGTGGAGGTGCGATCGCTGCTGGCTTTCGCAGGCCCGCTTGGCCACCCCGTCCCCCGACTTTGAAAATTTATCCTAAAAAATTAAAGGTAAGCAGCAAATATATATATATTTTTTAAACTTTATTAATTCCAAAATTTTATACAAACATTAACTTTAGATACAGAAATAGAAGCTCATTATGCCAACAATACAATTGAAAGAAAAGAAAAAAGGAATAAATTACCACATATCTTCAATTAGCCTATAATAACAGAGAAAGCCAAGAAAAGAAAAAAAACATTGAGGGTATGGTATCAACACATTTTTAAACATTAAACAAAACAACAAAAAGCCATTTTAGTCCATAATTATTATATTGTATCCCCCTAAATCCAAATTAACCAGTTCCTATGTCTCTTCCTCTCTCAAACAGCTTAGAATCTATAAACAAATGAAGCTGTGAGGGCTCGGAGAAGATATGTTGTTTGTTGAAATTTCACAATACATTTACAGGGGGAAAATGTGGATATTTTTATAAAACATTTTCCCTAATAAAATGTGTTCCTTGAACAATTAATTATGAATGAAAACTTGATTAACTGCACCAAAAGATAGACATGAAAATCTTAATCAATTCCTGTTGTTCTACTAAAATGAATATAAAACACATTTGACAGTGCTGGTATGATAGTAGCATATTAGATGACAGCAGGAAAAGACCAAGACTCCAGAAGTTGCTAGTCTACCTTGTTATTCCTGTTCACACTGCCAGAGATGTATTCCAGCTGCTAGCCATAGAGTCTGAAGGCCTGTAGAATATCATTACTTATCTAAGACAGCTTTTGTTGTCTTTCTCCTGAGCATATGAGCATGCAAGATTCCCTATTTAGTTCATACCCAGCACCTTTCCCACGTCTAACCACAAAGCCCTGTAATAATGCAACCAGCCACTAGCACCATCATGGCTGTTGCCCCATATCCAGCCACCTATGTCCCCATGGCCCTTCTGGATATTAACACCTCTCCTCCCCCAATGTGCCACACCAACTGGGTCTACAAGAGGAGTACATAGCCTGCCAGGAAGACCCTGCTACGTGAGGGTCTGTGTTTCTGCTAAAACTTCTAGATATGACTGTTCTTGCAGCCTGCTAGACATTGCTAGTTTGTTTTTTCATCATAGCCTGCCAGATCCAACTGTGTGGTTGCCTGCATTTCCTCTAGCGCTTTTACTATTTCATATTATCCAATTGGCCATTGATTTTGGCAAGCCCCAAAATAGTTGTTGAATGGTCTGAGTGAGTAGAGCACTTTAAACACATGCAGCAAGGTCATGCTCCCTCTACACGACTTTTCAACCAAGGAATCTCTGCTTATTCTTTGCCTTCTTCAAGTCTGTTACTGTCTTAGCCCCCATGGTCTGTTCTGGGAAGGCATTCCATGCATTCATCACCATATCCATGAAAAAATATTTCCTGACATTGGTCCTGAGTCTAACTCCCTTGAAGCCTCATATATCACGATCCCTTGATTTAGAACTTCCTTCCTACTGGAAAATGTTTTCATCATTTGAATGTCTCTATCAATCCTCCCCATCTCTCCTATCCTCTTGGTCCCTAGGTCCCATCTCAAGGGACTTCAGGTGAGCCACTGCACCATTTGGCTAGCCTTTCTCTGGACTGCTTCCACTCTGATCTTGTTTGATTTCTGAATAGTACTAAAAAGATAAAATAGTACTTAAAAAATAAACCAAATCACAATTAGAGCAATGGCTTAGCATTTGCATGTGCTGATAAATAATAAAACTAAAATATATAAAATATAACTGGGATTCAGTTATATGAACTAATCTGACCTTTAATGGATAAACCAAACTTTAGTAGGATGCTAGCATCATTACTGGAAGAAAGAAATCAAATACCAGTTACACAAATAGTCTGATTCATTAAATATTTTCTCATATATTCCTAATGATAGTGAACCTTAAATAAATCATGACCAAAATGTCTAGCTCCCAAAACACTTTACATCTAGAATGATCTCATAGAATGTATAAAAGATCATGAATTTCCTGAAATCTGTAGTTGAGTCACTTATTCAGTTTTGCGGACTCACCTTGTGTCATTGGACAATTATTCAAATCGCTTTTCTCTCTGATAAAGTAAACGTCAGCATTATCTAGTTAATGTGTATTTCAATTACTCGTTCTGGCTTTATGCAAATAAGACCTGGACTTTCAAGAAAGTTTAATTAAAGCAAACAAACCAAGAAGGGTTAACACGTGATTCAAGATAAATATTGATTAAAGCATTCACTGGAAATGTGACATTCTTTTTCCTTATTTCGCATAATAAAGGAAAGTAATAATTCATGTTAGGCAAATGAAGTTGCCGAAGGCCTGCTTATCCTCCGATATATGGCACGGCAAAACCTGCCAGGAAATAAAGCGAGAGAGAAGCAATCTGAAAAAGGAATATTTTTTCTCACTGAATTACAGTAAGTGCACAGATTTTCCTTACTGAAGGCTCAGAGCTTGTTTGATATAATAAATGCTAATGGGAGAAGAGCACTTAAAATAAAGCAAAATGAACCCAGCTACTTTTATTCCTATGGCTCTGTAAGCTATTTTTTTTCTTTGGGAGGTTTAATATTGGCCTGACCAAATGAAACCCGTGGGATATTCTCTTTTCTATCTGGTTAGCCTGCATATTTTTTTGCATTATTACTTCATCTTCAAATCTCAGCTCTCTGTGTGCTTTAAAACATTTTTAAAGTTAGCAAAAGATATGCACATCTTTTATGGTTTACACCAGTTGCAAATTCTTCCCCTGGGTCCATTTTTTCAGTTGTTCATGTTACAGTCTTATATGATGCCTGTATGGGGCTCTGACACAGCTCAGTGCTGCAGTGTCTGCTAGAGAAGGCCATTCAATTTCAGACAAATGAAATATGTGAACTAAATTAGACATTTTTGTTTTGGTTCATTTTACCCTGAAATAAATGCACAATCATCTGGTAAATCCCCAAAACTTTTGGGTTCATTTGTTTTGGAGAATAGTGCAAGCTATTTTCCAAAACAAATAAAAACAAAAACCAAAAGAAGCCCACTAAATGAAAAAATCTAATAAAATAACATATGAAAGGAATAAAACAAACCGAAACAAAAAAAAATTCCCAGCACATCCCTAGTGCCCACATTTATGTAGATTTTTTACTGTTATAGCTAAGCCGCAGAAGTATTAAAAAATGTCATGCACCAATATCTGCCGATGCATTTATTTACATTTATACACAAATCAAAATAAAAAGAGAAATGTTAATCATTTTATTTGCTTTCTTCTTCATTTTAAAAATGTTTTTGCCCATACTACTTCCTAAGTTGAACTTATGTTCCTGTTTCAGCAGCTTCCCCTGACACTTGGGATGCTGCAGGGCAGTTCTGTTTTAATCTTTCTCCTCTCCTCCTCTTCTATGCCCCTGTGAGGATCAGTGCAGTTCCCTACGCTGCAGGGTTTACAATGCTTTCTGGCAGAAGAGGAAAAAAAATCTACAATAAAAATCCTCATCACCCATGAAATTCTTTTCCTGGTTACAACAAGGATGTTTGCAGAAGAAATTGGATACAGTGAAGACAGTGACTGGCATTACAGTGACTATATCAGGGTGAGATCAGAAAATCCTGACAGACTCCCAGGGTATAATATTTTCTTAAAACGGCTGTATTACCAAAAATGGAAAAGCATTTAGTTATTCATTACAAGAAATAAAATCAATGAATACCATTATCTCTTAGTTTAATGCCTACCAAGAAATATGCATTACACTTTTTTTGAAAATGTTAACAATTAGCCAGCCCTAGCACTTTTATGAACATAGTAACACAGAAGATGTTGACAGAAAGTGACTAGTTGGTTCACCTGGTCTGCCCATTTGTAGCTGCCTATTGCATTATCACTGGTCTTATTTGAGAAGTGGTGTCTTATTTCCTCCTGTTGCATCTGTGTACCCTTGGACCAAGGTAGGATTGGCATTACCTGCAGGCAGGAGCCCTGCAAGTTCTCACCATCAGCAGGCAGACTCAGGCGAAGCAGAGACCTAAGGGGACATTTACCTATACCAGCCCTTGTTCTCCTCGGGTTGAGCCTTTGGGTACTGGGGCCAGCAGGACTTAGGTGGGTCTCTGCTGGTGGCAGAAGAGTGGTCCGTGAGAGTCGAGACAGGAAGTGGTCGAGGCAAGCAGTGGTCAAGCATATCTGGTGTTCAGGCAGTGGTTGAGGCAGGCAGTGGTCAAGTGTATCTAGTGTGCAGGCAGTAGTCAAGGCAGGCTGCAGTCAAGCATATTCTTTATTCAGGCAGTGATCAAGACAGGCAGCAGTCGGGCATATCTAATGTTTAGGCCGAGGTCAGTACCTGGTATCCGTCCATGAGAGAAGACAGGGGACAGATCGGCAGAGCTGGAAGGCAAGGACAACAACAGCGGGATCAAAGCAGGAAACTCACTGATGAAGAATGAAGATGAACTGAACAAGACCAAGGTCAAGGCTGGACTAAAGACAACACCAAGTTGAGGACTTAGACAAAGCTGAGATGAAAAGCAACAAGCTCTACTGCAAAGTAGTGGGACCTGTTGCTGAGGCAGTGAGAGTGTGTTGGTATTGGCCTTATTTAGGCCTGAATGGGTGATGTCATCATTTGGCACCATCAGGGCTTTCCCGCCGTTGGCCCTTTAAATGAGTGAACGCTGGGCATGCACGCATCTAGGGTGGCACGTGTCAAGATGGGGCCAGTGGCGTCCTGCCACATTGGAGCGCAGCGTCCAGCCATGCAGGGAGCCAGAGTCAGGCAGTCATGTCGGGAGCAGAGACAGGGGTTCTGGCTGAGGAGGTGAGTGTGGTGGTTCGCGGGGGACAGCCCGCGAACCACCAAGCTCAATACCTCCTTTGTGTCTACCCCATGCATGCTTGAATTCTGCTGGGAATCTGTTCCAGGGGGTTCAACACTCTCTCAGTGAAATGATGAAACCTCGTTCTTAAGCTTTTCAGTCTATGGGAAATACAGCTTTTTATTTATTTACTTTTTAAATTTCTTTGTTGCTGCTACCAATAGGTCCACAGTGACTTACAAGCAAAATAAAATCATCCATTTAATACAAACATCATATTAGAATAGAACCCTGAAGGATTTCCTACGATATCTGGAGACAAGTCTACGATAAGCTATTGAAACAGCCAAGTCTTCATGGCTTTCCGGAAAGCTAAATAATCTTTTACCATTCAGATCTTACTAAGGAAACCATGCTAAGGTGTCAGTGCCACAATGAAGAAAGTCTATCCCCTCATAAATTACAGTTGAACCAACTGTTTTATGGGGAGAAATAATAACCTTTTTGTTAGTTCATAAAAGCCTGCTCTATGTTGGTATCATATTTCCAGCTTTCCTTTTTAATTCTAAATGATACATGTTTAGCTCCTTCATTATCTCTTTGTATGGCTTAATGAAGGATGTATCATTTTGATCATCTTCCTTTGAATTGCCTCTGTTGTGTCAATGTCCTTTTATAGATTTTGTTCCCAGAAATGAACACTGTGCAAAAGTAGATTCTCACCAAAGACCTAAAGAGAGGTAATATTACTTCCTTTTTTCCTTTGGTAATACCTCCCTTTATGCATCAAAGTATACTGTTTGCTTTTTCCAACTGCTTTGTCACTCTGACTGACTACCTTGAGATCATCAGAGATGATGATGCTTGGAGCTCTTTCCTGTTTGGTGTCTGCTGGTTTTCTCCCTGCAAAATGCTATTAAGCCCTTGGTTTCTTGCCTCCACAATTCAAGAATTTGCATTTTTATAGATTCAAGCAGGTTGCCAGCCCCTTGAAGATGCATCCAATTGTATGTTATCTATCATCTTATCTACTCCCTGGAATTACTGCTCTGTTGCAAATTTTAATATCAGGCACACATTTTCCCTTCTAACCCTTCCACAATTTCACTTATAAAGATATTAAAGAGGGCTGGGCCTACAATAATTCATGTGGTGCCCATCTGTTTCACTTTCTTTTGATCAGCGTACACCCATTGACTACCTCTTTCTGAGTCCTGTTGTTCAATCAGCTTCTCACCCAGTTTACAATTTTGCTTCCAACTCCCAGACTGACTAGCTTGCTCCGCAGTCATCAATGTGGAACACTATCAAAGCTTTTACTGTAATCCATATAGACAACATCTACTGCACTCACTACTCTGGTCACTTCATTGAAGAAATCAGCCAAGTTTGTTTGGCAAGATCTTGTGAAACTGTGTTGCCAAGGAACCTGTAACTCACTGGCTTCAAGATATTGCACTATTCTATTTATCAGTAGTAGTATTAACAATATCTTGCCCACCTCAAATGTCAAATAACCTGTCCGTAACATTCCCCTTCTTTTTCATTCCAGCCTCATGGAGCAGTATAACATTTATTTATTTATTTATTTATTTAGGGTTTTTATATACCGATTTTCTTGATACAGATCAAATCAACTCGGTTTACATAGAACGATAGTACATTAACAATAACTAGTCAAACCTCAAAAGAGGAGACAGATAGGGAGCAGAAGGTAAAAAAGTTACATTATAACAAGGGTGAGTAACTTGGAATTGGAAATGAAGAGAAAGATCATCAAAGTAGAGAGATATAACAGAGGGAAAGAGGCTTGGAGCCAACCTCAAGAGAATAACTCTAGCATTATAACATGATTATATGATATTCTGCTAGTTATTGAAGCACAGCTGATTGGATAATATCTTAGTAGAATATAGTCTAGGAGACAGGAAAGGCTCTACCGAAAAGCCAAGTTTTCAGTTTCTTTTTAAAATTTATGAGGCAGGTTTCCTGTCGGAGGTCTGGGGGTAGTGTATTCCAAATGGTGGGGCCTGCTGTTGAAAAAGCCCGGTCCCTGATTGTTAATCTTTGTACCATTTTGATTGAGGGAACATGAAGGGATCCCTTATAGGCATCTCTCAAAGGTCTAGCTGAAGAGTGTAATTTGAGAGGGTGTAGTAGGTCTAGGGGAGTCTGGTGGTGGATGTTTTTATGGATGATGGTGAGGGATTTGTGAATAATTCTAAAATTAACTGGAAGCCAATGTAGGTCTTTTAGTATAGGCGTGATGTGATCTCTGCGCTTAGTGTTGGTCAAAATCCTAGCAGCTGCATTTTGGAGTAGTTGCAGAGGTTTTAATGTAACAGCTGGTAGACCTTGCAGGATCGAGTTACAATAATCGACCTTAGAGAACAGGATTGCTTGGAGTACAGTCCTGAAGTCATGGTGATATAGGAGAGGCTTAAGTTTTTTGAGCACCTGTAACTTGTAGAAGCATTCCTTTATAGTATAATTTATAAACTTCTTTAAGCTCAGATGATTGTCAATTTGCACTCTTTAGTCTCTTTGAGGCGTTCCTCTTTCAAATGATAAGATGAACAAAGCTCTGAGGGTTACTGTTAGTACATCCTTTAACTCCATCACTATACTGGAATGTATTGTGACCCATCAGGCCCAATAGCCTTATCGACTTTCAAATGTGCCAGTACCTTGAATACTACCTCCTCAGTTCCATTTTGTCCTTATCTTTGCCTTTGGTCTATTACCCTCTTTTTCTAGTGTGAATACCAACTAAAAATATTTGTTTATGGTACCTGCCTTACTATGATCCTTCTCTGCAGGGAACCAATTTTCCCTTTAATTCTTATTATTCCTCCAAATTTGTATTTTATTTATTTATTTATTTATTTTTAATTTTTATATACCGAAGTTCTTGTAGGGACTACAAATCACTCCGGTTTACATAAAACAATGAACTGCCCAACAGAGAGCGGAGCTTTACATAGAACAGTAGAACATATGGAAACAATATAACTAGATGACAATTTAACATAGTGATAAATAAATATTATAGTTTAACTGGTAATACTAGATGACAATTTAACTAGATGACAATTTAACATAGTGATAAAATAAATTATAATTTAACTGGTAATACATAAAAATTATATTATTTAATATAAGCAGTATAACTATTTAATGTAGAATAAAGGCGTATTAACAGTGCCAAATATATATATAAGAATGAATTTTTTGAACTCAAAGATAGTTGTTCAGTTGCAGAGTCTTAAAATAGGACTTGGTGTGGTGTCCATGATTAGGAGATACCTAATATATAGGATGTCTGTCCGTCAGAGTAGAATTAAGCGTCTGGGAAGGCTTGTTTGAAAAGAAAGGTCTTAAGTCTTTTTTTGAATTCTTGGTGACTAGTTTCTAATCTTAGATCTGGGGGAAGTGTGTTCCACTGGTGGGGGCCTGCTGAAGAAATCGCTCGTTTGCTCAATGAAGATTTTATTTGCGGAGCATGCAGTGTTCCTCTGTATGCGCTTCTGATTGGTCTGGAAGACGTGTGCGGTTGGAGTTGAGAGGTTAATGTGATGGGAGCTAGTTTGTTTGTCGCTTTGTGGATGATAGTGAGTACCTTATAGAGTATCCTTTGTTTAATGGGAAGCCAATGTAGATTACGAAGGATTGGGGTGATATGATCTTTTTTGTTAGTGCTTGTTAGTATTCTAGCCGCTGAATTCTGAACCATCTGTAGTGGTTTGATAGTGTTGGTGGGTATTCCTAGAAGCAGGGAATTGCAATAGTCGAGCTTAGAAAGAATGATGGATTGTAGTACTAGCCTGAAGTCGGAGAAGTAAAGGAGGGGTTTAAGTTTTTTGAGGACTTGCAGTTTGTAAAAGCAGTCCTTTGTGGTATTATTTATGAACTTTTTTAGGTTTAGATGGTTGTCTAGCCATGCTCCAAGGTCTCTGACGTCAGGTGAGAACGTGTTATTTGCGTTTGGTAGAGAGAGGCTGGAAGAGATTGTGAGTGGATCCTGGGAGACAATGAGCATTTCGGTTTTATTAGCATTCAATACTAAGTTGAGGCTTGAGAGTAAATTTTTAATAGGCTGAAGGCATTCGTTCCAGTAAGTGATCGTTTTTTGAAGGGATTCTGTAATCGGAAGAAGGATTTGTATGTCGTCTGCATAAAGGTAATGAGTAAGCTTGAGGTTTGAGAGTAGATGGCAGAGAGGGAGGAGGTAGATATTGAAGAGGGTGGGTGAAAGTGAGGATCCTTGCGGGACTCCTTGCTCAGTAAGGATTGGATGTGATTCTTTGTTGTTTATCCTTACTTTGTAGCATCTGTTGCTTAAGAAGGAATGAAACCATCTGAGCGCTGTGCCTTTGATCCCTATGTTGGCTAGTTGGTCTATTAGAGTAGAGTGTTTTACCGTATCAAGCGCAGCAGAAAGATCTAGAAGAACCAGCAGGTAGGATTGTTTTTTCTCCAGATTAACTAGTATTGTGTCCGTGAGAGATAGTAGGAGCGATTCGGTGTTTAGGCGTTTTCGGAAGCCATATTGAGCCGGGGATAGAATATTATGATCTTCCAAATAATCTGACAGTTGCTTGTTGACAATTTTTTCCATCAGTTTGGCGATGAGTGGTAAGTTTGCGATGGGTCTGAAATTAGCTGGGTCTGATGGGGAAGCGTTTGGTTTCTTTAGTAGTGGTTTCAGGATTGCTAATTTTAACTGGTTAGGAACTAAACCTTGAGAAAGGGATGTGTTGATAATTTCTGCAATTGGTTTTGAGATGGTGTTTGGTATGGCGATGAGGAGATTTGTTGGTAATGGGTCTGATGGGTGGGAGGAAGGTTTGAGTTTTTTGAGTGTGTTTTCAATCTCCAGTGAAGAAGTGAGCTCGAATGAATCCAGGCTTGTGTTTAGTTGTGGCAAGGCTGTGAGATGGTGTGTTAGGGTGAGGCTGTTGGATGTGATTGATTGTGTAAGGTTGGTGATTTTTGTCTTGAAGTAGTTGGCTAGTTCGTTTGCTTTGTTGAGAGCTTGGTGGTCTGGGATAGTAGGAGGAGATGGTTTAGTTAAAGAGGAGACGTACGAGAAGAGAGCCTTTGAGTCGAAAATGAAGTGGTGTATTTTTTTTGCATAGAATTCTTTCTTTGTTCTAAGGATGGTAGTCCTGTAGGTGTTGAGGAGGGATTTGTAGATTGCATGTGTTGAAGCGGTTGGGTTTTTTCTCCAGCATTGTTCTTTTTTTCTAAGAGATTGTTTTAGGGATTTAAGTTCGGGTGTAAACCAAGGTTTTCTATTGTCTAATGTAGGTTGTATAGTTTTGGTTGTGGTTGGGCAGATTTGATCTGCAATGTTGTTGTTAATATTGATCCATGAGGTAGTTGCAGTTGTTGCGTCTGTGAGATCTAGTTGATTTAATGCTTCGGACATCTTTTCGCTGAGTAAGTCTGGGGAGCATGGTTTCCTGAAGTGGATGGTGGATTTGGTAGTGGTTTGAGGAGGTGGGATGTTGATCCTGAGGGTTGTGTGGATGACTCTGTGGTCTGACCATGGAACTGGTGAGCAAGTAGGGTTGGTATGAATGTTAAAGGGTTCGTTAATAAAGATGAGGTCCAGAGTGTGGCCAGCCTTGTGGGTAGGACTGTTGATAATTTGAGTAAAGCCCAAATGGTTGAGTGAGGAAAGGAGTGTTTGGCAGTTGATGGATTGTGGAGCAGCATCTACGTGTAAATTAAAGTCTCCGAGGATTATAGCAGGTTTGTCGGCGTTTATGTGTTTGGCTATAAGTTCAATCAGTAGAGAGGGATCTAATTCTAATGTTCCTGGTGGTGCGTAGACTAAAGCTATTTGGATTTGTTCGGATTTAAAGAGGGAGAATTCTATTTTATTGGAGGAGTTGGTAAGTTGTAGGGTTATATTAAGTCCTTTTTTTGCTGCAAGGAGGAGTCCCCCACCTCTTTTTTTGGGTCTGGGGACAGAGAATAAGTCGTAAGATTATTATAGTCGTATTATTATAGTCGTATTATTATAGTCGTATTATTATTATAGTCGTAAGAGTATTATTCCTCAGTATCAGTTTTTATAGCATTCAAACATTCTGCAATGTCCTGCCAGTTGCTATAACAACCCTTGATGCACTATTATTAAAGTCAGGGGAACCATAGCAAGTTGCCACGTCAACCCACAGAAATGTCACAGGATAACCACAAATTGTCAGATTTCTGTAACCAATATCACTGTAGGTCTGGTGTACTTGAGAATGTTTCAGGTATAGTACAATTTTTCATAAGAGATGGACTGCTGTCTAGCTATTAGAACTGTTTCTTTATTGCAACTATGCAGTAGAGATGTGCTTTTGGTGAAATGAAATGGGAAATGTTAACAAACTCCTCAGCATATTCACAGGGCAGAAGCGATCCCCAGATGCTCCTGTGCATTCATATCTGACCAGTAGATGCACTTGTGAGCTTGATGCAGTTAGGCCTCTATTCCCAGCTGTGATGCACTATTTATGTATTTATTTACAGTCATTTTTATACCACAGTATCATCAAATATCAATGTGGTTAAACTTAAAACACATACATACAAATTTTAAACATAAAAACAGCAGTAACAACTTGATATATCTTACTAAATTTCATCCGCATACAAAAGTCAGCAAATCTATCATACACTCCTATCTATGTGATTGTGCTACCAAAATATCTCTGAAACAGCCAAGTTTTTAAAAGTTTCTTAAATGTGGAAATGGTGGATTCAGTTCTCAGCAACTCTAGCATGTTTTTCCATAGTATTGGCCCGCCCACTGGGAAGGTATGATCTCGAATTTCCCCCAAGTGTTTTGCTTTAACAGATAGCATTTCAAGCAACCCCTTATTTTGTTAATGGAGGGAACATGAGGGTATATACACTCTTAAGGCCGCACTTAACCATGGAGTCCTGACCTGATTAATTAATTCATGGATAAGCATAAGGATTTTATATTTGATTCTCAATGAAACTGTTAACCAATGTAAGTTAGCCAGTACCGGTGTAATATAGTCAAACTTCCTACCTCCTACTAGTAGGTGAGCTGATAATAACTGCAACTGGTGCAGGGCTGAGTCAGAAAGACCCCAGCAAGAGGGAATTGCAGTAATCAAAACATGGCAGTAAAATTGTCTCTAGAATAAATCGAAAGTCTGGTGGTTCCAACAATGATTTGAGTCTCTTTAAAAAGAGGATCTCATAGAAACCAGATTGAATAAGGATTTTAATATGAACAGACATGGATAAACGGGAATCTAACAACATCCCTATCAGAGGTGGCAATTGTTATCATATGGCCCTTTAAACTGAACTTTAAGTTCTCAGGAGGACTTTTTGTTCTGGAAAAACAAAATTTCCAGTTTAGAGCAATTCAAAATAAGTCAATTGTAGGATATCCATTTCTGAATTGCCTCTAAATAAATTTTTAGATATTCAATTGAGGAGGTTACAGACCCATTTATTGGTATTAGAAATTGGATGTCACCAGCATAGATGAAAAAAGATAGCCCCAAACCCGCCAAAAGTTTACATAAAGGGGTTAGATAAATGTTGAACAGAATCGCCGAGAGCGCAGAGCCCTGCGGCACCCCAGTAGTAATCTCAATCCAATTGGAAAAACTTTTTCCCACTGAAATTTGTTGATATCTGTCACTCAAATATAAGGTGACCCATTTTAAAGGTTGACTTCCAATCCTAATGATTTTAAATGGTTAATCAAATTTCTGGGATCAATTGTGTCAAACACAGCTGATACTCCCAACAGAAGAGATAATCTTGACCACCATAAAAAGCCTGTATTACAGCATCAAAAATGGATAACAATAAGGTCTCAGTGCTGCTGAGCTCCCTAAAACTGAATTGGTTCAGAAACAACAGCAATTTGTCTTCTAAGTAATTGGATAACTGACTGAGGACAATATTTTCTATTAACTTTGCAAGAAATGGAAGTGAAGAAATTGGTTTGTTACTACTGGGAGAACAGGGGTCGAGATTGCCATTCTTCAATAGTGGTCTAATAGTGACCCTTTTGATTGCACTCAGAATATGGCCTTCTGACAAAGAGTGAGGACAGGAAAGGAGCAATCACTTCTCTCACCATCTTTAACAGGCTAACAGAAATGGGGTTGATCTTATTGGGGGGCAAGATTTAGTTTAGTGATAATCTGCTGAACTTCCAAATTGAAAGTCATCGCAAATTCATTCCATTCAAAGTTAATACCAAAATCTCTAAAGGAGGGGGAATCTTGAGATTTAGCAAGAAAGTTTTCACGAATGCTTAACTATAACCAGACCACCCCCACGTCTTCCAGTCCGATGCTTAGAGAAAACAATATATTTAGTTCAAGACAGCTGATTCACTATTACCTGATCAGAATCTGTTAACAAGGTTTCAGTGAGGCAAATACAATCAATATTACCTGAAGAAACAAGGTCCGAAATTACAAGGAGTTTTTTAGAAATATCTTGAATATTCACTAAAATGAAAGATAATAAAAGCGTTAAGGAGAGCTTTTCAAAGGTCATCAACTTCACCGATCTCAAATAAGAAGGTGTCCTACATTGAGACCATAATGAACTAGTTGAGAGATCTCTATATCTTCCCTGACCTAAAACAGTCATGCTAGGAAGATTATTCCTCACAATCAGGTCTATCCAGTACCGAGCGGTAGGAAGAGCTGCGTTAGTGCCTGCGGCACCCGCGGTTGCCGCACGCACAGTGCAGCTCACCTACCGCTCGATCCTGAACACTAATTTTATTTAAATGTAAACCGCGTCCGTGAAGCCTTAGGCCCGTGCAACCCATTTTACTGGATAGAGCGCCTATACAGTATCCTGGGTGCGCGGGCCTAAGGCTTCACGCCACGCTGGTATCTGTCATTTCAAATGTCATTTGAAATGACAGATACCAGGAAGTCGGGTCTGATCGGATGCAAAAGTAAGTTGCTTCGCCGCTGTCATCTCTCTCCCCTCCTCCCGAAGCAGGGCGCGAAAAGCAGCCTTGCTCCGGGAGGAGGGGAGAGAGATGACAGTGGCGAAGCAACTTACTTTTGCATCCGATCGGACCCGACAGCGGCGAAGCCAAAAAAAAAGCGAAAAAAGCAAAAGGTAACCCTGACCTGACCCGACCCGGACCCGGACCCGGACCCGACTTACTTTTGCAGCCGTCCGGCCATCTGTAGAAGATATCGTTACTCCCTTACCTCCCCGGGAAGATGGCTGCCAGCACGGGGGAAAGCGGCCCCTGTGCATTCAATTGGCTGCTCAAGACATGACGTCATGACGTTTGACGTCACGTCTTGAGCAGCCAATTGAATGCACAGGGGCCGCTTTCCCCCGTGCTGGCAGCCATCTTTCCGGGGAGGTAGGGGAGCAACGATATCTTCTACAGATGGCCGGACGGCTGCAAAAGTAAGTCGGGTCGGGTCACCTTTTGGTTTTTTTGCTTTTTTCGCTTTTTTTTTTGGCTTCGCCGCTGTCGGGTCCGATCAGATACAAAAGTAAGTTGCTTCGCCGCTGTCATCTCTCCTCCCGGAGCAGGCTGCTTTTCGCGCCCTGCTCCGGGAGGAGGGAAGAGTGAAGCAGCGAAGCGACTTACTTTTTGCTTTTAAGTTTTTTTCGCTTTTTTTTTTTTTTGCGCTTCGGGAGGAGGGGAGAGGACTAGGGCTGCCCCGGAGACCGGCACCCATGATCGCGGCCGGGGCAGGTGAGCGGGGGCTGGGGGAAAGCTTGCCACCTACCCTTACCCCTGCCTCTACCGCAGGGGTCAGGGTAGGCGGTAAGTTAGCAGGTTAAACGCGCGACAAACGGCAGGGAAAACTAGCGATAGTCGGGGCGTGGGTTACGGGATGCTAGGGAATAGCTAATTCGCTCATTTGCATGCAATATGCATGCCGCGTGCGGAAGGGGTTGCCCGGGGAATTTAGGACGCGGTAGGAATAGGTTAAAGGGGATTCGGGATCGCAGGAAGGGCTAACGCGGCCGAAAAGTGAGTAGAGAGCCGGTTAGGGACGGGGAAACCGCGGACGCACTTTACAGGATAGACCTGAATGTGAGCATCGACATTAAAAGAAATCAACTCCATAGTAGGCGACACTGTAAAATAATGTCACGGTAAAGAACTCACAATAAAAACTGAAGTTAAAAACCACCCAAAAATTAGAAAAGAGAAAATAACAAATGCTCGCCAATGAGCGCCCAAAGAGGTGAACAAAGGGCAGGCCCTTTTGTCATGCTCCTACGTGCATGTGACAGAGACGCACACTGGTTGCCTTCGGTATCTTGGTTCTCATGCCACTAGATAATATCATGGGGGGGGGGGCGGGGAGCTGAATGTCCCGGAAGCCAGTGTCTCAGTTCATGGAGGGGAAGGAGCAAGCAGCAACATAGCCCTTCAGTGGAAATCAGGCAATGCAGAAATAAGCCCTCAATGGAAACAGGCAGCCGGTGCTCTAGACTGGGCAGAAACAGGCAGGCATTCACCCCTCCAGCATCGCAGGTCTCCCTGAAATGCTCACATCACCAGATGATATCATAGGGGGCGGAGCTGATGGTCCCAGGAGCCGTGTCTCAGTGCATGGAGGGGAGGAGCAAGCAGCGACGTATCCCTTCAGTAGAAATCAGGCAATGCAGAAACAAGTCCCTCAATGGAAACAGGCAGCCGGTACTCCAGACTGGGCAGAAACAGGCAGGCATTCACCCCTCCAGCATCGCAGGTCTCCCTGAAATGCTCACATCACCAGATGATGTCATAGGCGGCGGAGCTGATGGTCCCAGGAGCCGTGTCTCAGTGCATGGAGGGGAGGAGCAAGCAGCGACGTATCCCTTCAGTAGAAATCAGGCAATGCAGAAACAAGTCCCTCAATGGAAACAGGCAGCAGGTACTCCAGACTGGGCAGAAACAGGCAGGCATGAATTTGTTTCATGACATAATGCCTTAAATCCATTACAATTGTTCCCCTGTTCTCTTTAAATAAGAACTCATCATGCAAGCAAAGTTCATCCCTTAATTTAATACAGCAATGATCTGATCTAAGATCTGTAGGGAAATCTGTAATTTCTGTGGAAGTATTTTAGATATAAATCTACCTGATTCACCTCCATGGCAAATAAATTCACACATGCCTGTATCTTCTTTAACAAAAAGAAATAGTTTTCCATCATAAATCCATTATCATTTGTGTCATCTGGGCATGATCATATGGATACTTCATCAATTCCCATTATAATGGCAACATGCCAACAAATGATTAACTGGCATGCCCACTGTCACTTTCTCATCTCAACATTCAGTTTAACAACAGAAAGGCACAATGAGCAGGAAAAGTACCAGCTGTCAGACTAATATTAACAAAAAAGAACCTCAGAGAAAACTATGTACATAATCTTCAACAGCAAGAAAAGATTTTATGTATTTTTGTAAAGACTACCAGCTTCACAGGAGCAATCTTTTTCAAATCAACCCACAGACATCTGCAGTATCTAAATACATAATATATGCCATACTGGGTCAGACCAAAGGTCCATCAAGCCCAGTATTCTGTTTTCATCAGTGGTCAATCCAGTTCATAAGTACCTGGCAGGGTCCCAAGGGGTAGATAGATCCCATGCTGCTTATCCCGGGGATAAGAAGTGGATTTCTGCAACTCCACCTTAATAATGGTTTATGGACTTTTCCTCCAGGAACTTGTCCAAATCGTTTTTAAATGCAGCTACACTATATACTCTGGCAATGAATTTCAGAGCTTAGATATGCATTGAGTAAAAATATATTCTCTCTTATTAGTTTTAAATGTATCACCTAGTAACGTCATTGTGTGTCCCCTAGTCTTTGAACACTTTGAAAGAGTAAACAACCAAATAACGTTTACTCATTCCACTCCACTCATTATTTTATAGACCTCTATCAAATCTTCCATCATTCGTCTCTTCTCCAGACTGAAGAGTCCTAACCTCTTTAGCTTTTCTTCATAGGGAAATCGTTCCATCCCCTTTTTCATTTTGGTTGCCCTTCTCTGTACCTTCTCTAATCCTGATTCCTGCTATATCTTTTTTGAGATGTGGTGACCAGAACTGCACATAGTACTCAAGATGAGGGTGCACCATGGAGCGATAAAGAGGTATCAAGGTCCATCAAGCCTAGTATCCTGTTTCCAAAACTGGTGAATCCAGGTCACAAGTACCTGACAGAATCCCAAAGGGTAAATAGATTCCAAGCTGTTTATTCCAAAAATAAGCAGTGGATTTTTGCAACTCTGCCTTAATATTGGTTAATGGACTTTTCCTCCAGGAACTTATCCAAACCTTTTTGAATGCAGTCACACTAATAGCTTTCATCATATCCTCTGGCAATGAATTCCAAAGCTTAATTATGCATTGAGTAAAAAAAATATTTTCTCTTATTTGTTTAAATGTTATACCTAGTAACCTCATTGTGTGTCCCCTGGTCATCAGCAAATTTGATCCCCTCACTCATTGTTCCCATTTCCAGGTCGCTTATAAATATATTAAAAAGCAGTGGTTCCAGAACAGATTCCTGGGGCAATCCACTATTTAACTTTCTCCCTGGGAAAATTTACCATTTAGCCCTACTCTCTGTTTTCTATCTTTTAACCAGTTCCCAATCTACAATAGGACACTGCCCCCTATCCCATGATTTTTTAATTTCCTAAGAAGCCACTCATGAGGGATTTTATCAAATGCTTTCTGGAAATCCAGAAACACTATATCAACTGGTTCACTTTTATCTACATGTTTATTTACATCCTCAAAAAAATGTAGCAGATTAGTGAGGTAAGACTTCCCTTGGCTAAATCTATGTTGGCTTTATCCATTAAACTATCTATATGTTCAGCAATTTTGTTCTTTATGATTTCTACCATTTGCCTGGCTCAGACATCAGATTCACTGGTCTGCAGTTTCCTGATTCACCCCTTCATCCCTTTTTAAAAATTGCCGTTACACTGGCAACCTTCCAGTCTTCAGGTACCATAGACGATTTTAATGATAGTTTACAAATTACTATTAGCAGGTCCGCAATTTCATTTTTTCAACATTCTGTGATGTATACCATCTGGTCCAGTTGCCTCAGAGACCTTTCTTCGGGAAAATTGTTTCGAAAAGAGTTGAAACTGGGCCAGCCCTTTGGCTCAGTGGCAGAACCAGGACAGTCTTCTGTACCCCAGGCCAGCCAGGGCAGAGAAGGCTGTAGAAGTAGTACTCATAGCCCCATGGAGAATTGAATCCCAGTCATGGTGCAACAGTGACATTTAGTGGCTGAATTTGGAGCCCATGAGTGCATGGCCTGCAGCAGTTAATGCAATGACTAGGTTACACAGAGGGGAAAATCCCTGGGTAGTTTCAAATGAAGGGTGAATAGTGCTGGATCCTAACTCCAGTTCCTATTGAGCTGGAATCCCAAAGGAGCAACAGAAAATTACCAGTCCTCTGCCCTCCCCACCCCCAAAAAAAGTTAAAGTATTAAAGGAAACATTAAATCTAAAGCAATTAATTTTTATTTAAAAAAAATAATTTGCAGAGACTTTGTCTAAAGAAAAAAAGCATTTAAGACAGTGGTTTTCAACTCAGTCCTCAAGGATCACCTATCCAGTCTGGTTTTCAGGATATCTCTAATGAATATGCTTGGAATATATTTGCATGCATTGGAGGAAATGCTTACAAATATATCTGCTGCATATTCATTAAGGATATCATAAAAAGCAGACTGGCCCAGTGGTTCCTGATGACTGGGTTGAGAATCATTGATTTTAGGCATCCATTGCTTTTCTTGACTCTGTTTTCAGTAGAATTTCCTCTACCAAATGATGAATGAAAAGCTTCTCATCTAAAACTTATGTCAAGAGTCCCCCAAAGCAGATGACTTAACTGAGGCCAGAATTACAACCATCTGCAAACTGCTCATTTCAACAATCTAGGACAGTCTCTGAGGACCACAAATGGATTAGGTTTTCTGGATACCTTTAATGAGTATGCATGAGATGGATTTGCACATACCCTACAGTTTTTGGAAATAGATCTCATTCATATTCATTAGGGATAGCCTCAGAACTCAACTTGTTTGTTGTCCGTAAGTACTGTCAGTGAACACACTGGGCTAGGAGTTCGAACATCACACAGAATTTTCTACAGGAGTGGTACTCAAACCAGTCCTCAGAGTCCCCCTATTCAGTCTGCTTTTCAGGATATCCCTAATGAATAAGCATCAGACACATTTGCATATTTTGAGATCCAGCATATGCAAATATTTTTCATGCATAGTCATTTGGAATATCCTGAAAAGAAGACTAGTATGGAGGATTCACAGACCAGTTTGAGCACTACTGACCTCAGATCTCTATTCTGGTTAGGAAATTTGTTTCCAAAGGAAACTGGTAATTTGCAAACATGAAAACTGGAGTAAAATATTTTTCAGGAAATGAGGGAATGAGGAGATGAGGGGATGAAGCAGTGTAAGCCCGTTCATATAAGATGTGCACACTGTTCTATGCAAATCATAACTGCGGTTGACACAAGGTTTGTTTTTATTAAGAATAGCCTTTAAATGAGTTTTACAGCATCCAGGCTGCTTATTCTAACAGATGGAAGTGATAGGAAATACACAGATGGTCAAAATCCTTAAAATAATTTAAAAGTTTTCAGTGTAGAAGAGAAAATATTAATAGATGTCATCATGAAGAATGCGTTTTTCAGTTGTCAAGTCCTTTAGATTTTGATAGTTCACTAGATATCAATGGCTATATATTTTTAAAATTAGGATATTACTGGCCCTTTTCTGCAATATATATTGCCTAGTGGAGATGCATTGATAAATTCAAACTACTAGCAATTTCTTGAGTTTTCTGTATAAAGTAATATAGCTGCCAAGTTAATCAGCTTAGATATATAGAAACAAAGGGTCGGCAAACACTTTGGAGTGGTGGGGATTGTAGAGCTGAGGAGTTGTGTGGATGAGCAGATAGATGGGCTGTATGGTCTTTTACTACCATCATGTTTCTCTGTTTTTGCGTAAACAAGCTGTAGATAATAACTTTTTATTGGGTTAACATAAGGCAATTGTGATTAACTTTCAAGAGTATATCCCAGAAATGGTAACAAAACCCCAGGAAGGAGCACAGGACAGCATGGTATGAGCTACAGGAGCCTAGAGAGGAGTAAGTGCAGGAGAACTTCAAGGGGCATGATAGATTCTGTTAAAAACCCGCAATGGCCAGGAAACATAGATGCTGGAGAAAAGAAGAAGCTGATAGAAGCTGGGTCAGCAGAAGAGTACAATTATCTCACTCTGAATGGAACATCAGCCCTCCCCATCTACAGATAATAACATTCACTTAAGTCTAACTTCACACAATGAAAATGAAGAAAACAAAAATTCCTAAAGAGGGCAAAAAATGTCACCCAGCCTTTACCCAGCTAAAAGTATACAGGGGGATCAGGTAAAATGTAGGCATTGCCCAGAGTGGTTAGATTACAGGACTGAAATAATGCTCATAGATTACATTTTCTAATCTACACACATTATTTTTGTTTGGAAAAAGGACCGACAGAAAAAAAGCAGGTTCAAATCTCTATGGGATTTTTTACCCCAGGACAATTTTCAAAAGGAAAGTCGGATAAAAGGCATCGGATAAAAGTACCCAGGGGTTTACGCATCTATGCAGGCCCCCAATATGTCAGACATGGGTCTCTCATTCCGTGAATAGACATGGATGTGATATTTTAGATAATCCCAACTTTCTTTGATGGTCTCAGATGTCTTTGATCCACAAATGATCTGGTAGGAATGCATAACTGCTATTTGGGGTCAACTCCTTGCATGGTTCTGGGGCACGTTTTAATAATTTGGTCTTTCAGGAGGTAAAGTGGGTCGCTCTTCTCTATGGCTATGTGTGTAACTTGACCAAGGGCTCTAAAGAACCAACATCCTCAGAGCAGAGCAGTACATTCCTACTGTCTGACTTTATTGCTCATCCTTCATTCATACAATATCACAATCCATGAGCCGTAGTAAGTTTTCCAGTTTTCATCTGTCTTAGAAAAAGTAATTGAACTGCATACAAAATGATCAAGTAACTAAGCTGCACAATATTTTGCTGAAATGAGCAAGTGAAAAATTCTTCTCGCACAACTGGCTCATTTAAATATTATGCAGATTGCATCACGGAGCTGTTTTTACTATAAAGTCTGCAGGGTTCACTAGAATATGCCAGGAAAGGCAGGAAGTCGGGACCACATATGGATTACTGGATATTTGACCTACAAATTTGAACTAGATCTTTGAAATATCATGGGCAGGATCTTTTCTGGATCTCCTTACAATATTCAGTTTCTCTCTGCTTCTGGGCAATAGCAATAGCAGTTGTCAAAGGAAAAACTGTTATGACCATCAGTCGCAGACGGCTGCGACCGCGTCTACTCACGTCATGTACTGTCCTGCTTCCCTCTCCGGGCCTGCTCACAGCAGGAGCCAGCCTCTACCGCCGTGTATCTCATGGTCTCTCGTGGCAGCCAGGATGCCACTGCCTTCTATGCCGACTCTGGGTCTTCCTAGGCGCGCATGCGCGCCACCGGACCCTCTTTTGAAGTTGCTTCGCCGGGAACCTTAGGGGCATCCCTGACTGATGACATCATTGGGTTTGGGTTCTTAAGGATCACCTTTGCCCCTGCTAGCCGACTTGGCAACGAGTTCCATTGCTACTCTACTAGCTCCTATCTCCTCGGACCTGTGGTGGCTGTCTCAGATCATTCTTGGACTCTGGACCCTGGCTCAGGTACCCGCTCCTCGGGGGCCTGTGTGTGCTCTCTCCGGAGACTCGGTCTCCTGGCTTTCCCCGCACCTCAGGCTAGCCCTGCGCCTTCCAGAAACTCTACCCGCCTGATTCATGTTTAACAGAATTTTCACATTTTCCCCAGATTTGATGGGAAAGTTTGTTGAAATTTCTCCAGCAAATTCAGGGGAAAACCTGACCCAATTCTGTGTACATTGGATATGGATTTGCCAATTCATGGAAACCTGCCTCATATCTGATGCTGCTAAGCTCTTGAATCGTGTAAATCTGTTGACACACCTCTAAGATTTTCCTATTCAAGGAGATCACAATAACGTAATAAAAAAGTTTGCCAACGAACCCACAAACATTTTGCAATTTCATTGAACTAATTCACAAACTTTGTATTAAAAGTTTACATTTGTTCATGGTAATGAGCTTCTAAATGTCAGTGAAAGTAGAGATAACAATATATAGAAGTCATAAAGATGCTGATAATGATGCTAATTAGATAGATAGATAGATAGTGTTTCGGTCATGGACCCTTGAGCCGGCTGGAACAGTAGATGGAAATGTCACAGCTGGGAGGTGATGCTGAAGAGGCACTGGAGAAGACTTCACCACTGGAAGTCCGAGGCCCCCCCAGGAGGAGCCCGTAGGACCCAGGCCTCTTGGACTTAGGCGGGACCCTATGCGACCAAGGATCCGGGCAGCGTCGGAGAAGTGGGTGAAGAGAACCGCTGGGCCCAGGAGGTTGGACAAGTCTTCACCCTTGGAAGCCCGCGGCTCCCCCGGGAGGAGCCCGTGAGAGCCCGAACCGCTGCGACTTAGGAGAATCCTCTGGGCCAGCAAGTACCAAATACCTACGGTGGTGGAGAAGCCGAAGTCGGAGTCCAGAAGCGAAGCCGGGTCAAAAGCCAGAAGTCATAGATCCAATCCAAGGCCAGGGGCAGAAGCTGAAGGCAGAGTCTTGGAACGGAGCCAGGTCAGAAGCCAGGAGTCAGAAGTCGATGCCAAAACCAGGAGCAGAAGCTGAGGGCGTAATCAGAAGTCGGAGCCAAGTCGGATGCCAGAAGTCAATACCAAAACCAGGAGCGGAAGCTGAGAACATAGTCAAGAACAAAGCCAGGTCAGGAGTCAGAAGACAGAAGGACGATCAGGATACCTCAGCAACTAACAACTCAGGGGAACTGAAGAACCTCGTTACAAGGTGAGGGTTTGGTCCTAGCTGCAGGGTAATATACCCTGCAGCATCTGATGTCATCCTTAGGGGCTGTCCCTGAGTTCCCGCGCTGGCCCCTTTAAATCTAGAGCCCCTGCGCGCATGCTCGCCTAGGGGGCGGGGCCAGTGACGGGGAATTGGCGGCGTCTCCCTCGCAGAGGGAACGCTGCGGCAGGCTGCGATACAGGACTAGACGGCCTGGGAAGTGTCCACACGGGCTGGGCTGGCCACGAGGTAGGAGGAGGGACCGGGGCACGGGCCGGTCCCGTAACAGTTAGATAGATGTTCAGGACTCATTACTGGCTTTGACCCTTCCTTTGTTGGACCACACTCAGGACTGATTATTGGATTTGACCCTTGCTTTGTTGGACCATGCTCAGAACTGATTACTGGCTTTGACCCAAGAAACAAGAAGGTAGGTGATCTAAAAAAGCCATTAGGAAAACAAAAAGGATTAGATGCCAAAGTCTTTTTCAAATCTTTATTGTAGTAGAGACGTATTCAAAGTAACATCCCGACTTAGGCCGAATTTCGCTGCTTATAATGGCTGCCTCAGGGGCTTAGACTCTCATTTGAACTTAGAAACATTAAGGAAGATTCAGGCTTGTAAATCAATATCTGTTAAAAGGATCCATAGCGAAAGTGTCACTTGATTTACATGACAAAAATCACAATCTTGTAGACTCCATTCATCTAATGGTGCCTTTGCTCTGTTTGTGGAGCTAAAAGGTCCACTGATACTCTTTGTCGACTGGCTCCAGAGTTCCAGCTGGGCCAGAAGGTTTGGCTGAAGCACCCGCTACATCTGGCTCAAACTCCCTTCGTAAAGGTTTGCTCCCAGATACATTGGGCCCTTTCCGGTCACCCGACGCATTGGAACAGTGACGTACCAACTTCGTCTACCACCGACCTTGGGGATCCATAACTCGTTCCATGTTTTACTACTCAAACCACTGGTACTTTCTTGGCCTTCATGTAAAATTCCTGAACCTTCCCAGGTTACTTCAGAGGCTGATATTGTCTACCAAGTTCATGAGGATCTCGACGTCCGGAGAAGAGGCCGCCATTGGGAGTACCTCCTCTCAGGGGAAGGCTACAGTCCTGAGGAGAACTCATGGGAGCCAGCAAGCAACATACTAGACAAAGGACTCCTCCTTCAGTTCTATAGAGCCCATCCGGCAAACCCAGGCCTCTAAGAGGGGGGCATAAAGGGGGGGTACTGTTGCATGCTCTGGCCATAGCAGGCCCGCGACCGGGCCTACTCACCTCTGGCGCCTGGCTTCCAGACCTGGCCCATCCTCACTGGTGGCAGTGGGCAGGTGCCTGTGCTCCCGCACCCCCGCTGCCTCCTCAGGCACTCCCAGTTGCTCCGTGGACCCCTCCGGCTCCCGCCAAGTCTTCCCACATGTGCCGCGGGGAGACACCACCATCCAGCGTCCTGCCTCCTCCTAGGCGAGTATGCATGCATCCCATCAGCCTTTAAAGGGGCCGCAGCAGGAAACTAACCAGTGGCCCCAGATGATGACATCATCGGTCCCCGCTGTTTAGGGCAGGGCCCACTACTTACTCCTTGCCTTGACAACAGGTATCCACGCTAGTCATGTGCTCCATTGCCCAT
Source organism: Rhinatrema bivittatum (assembly GCF_901001135.1). Lineage (NCBI taxonomy): Eukaryota > Metazoa > Chordata > Amphibia > Gymnophiona > Rhinatrematidae > Rhinatrema > Rhinatrema bivittatum. The sequence continues at coordinate 180,743,845 of NC_042616.1, forward strand.
TTCTGTTCCTGACTTTGTTCCTGGTTCCTGTTCCTGTTCCTGACTCCATTTCTGGTTCCTACCTAGCCTCTGCCTTGGACTGATTACTGGCTTTGACCCTTGCATCATTGGACTACACTCAGGACTGATTTCCGGCTTTGACCCTTGCTCCTCTGTACCTTGCCTAGCTCTGTCACCTGCCCCGACTCCAGCCTGTTTCTGACCTTGCCTCTGGTATCTCTTTGGAATTGGCCTTGTTAGGCTTTGGCCTTCTACTGCCCGGGTGTCACCTATTCCTGCAATCTGATCCATCATTGCCACCCAGGCCTCTGGACTCCTGCCTCGTCCAGACCTGTCTAGGTCCCTCCAATACCTCTGCTGGTCCCTGGCTGCCTACTTTGAACATCCAACGGGATTCATCTGACGGAGGCCCGCCTAAGACCAACCAGCCCCGACACCCAAGGACTCAACCTGCCGGGAACGAGGGCTGGTATTGGTGAAGTTCCAGTCAGCCTCCATCTCCCAGCCTACTTTACTCCCGACAGTGGGGACCCATGGGGCTTGCCCTACTGGTAGCATCAACACCACCTCGGGCCAAGGGTCCACCACCAGTGTAACACCAAATATATCCATCTACCCAATCTAAATTGTAATCAGAGAAATTAATGTAAAAAAATATGTTTTCAAAATTATTAGGCCCTTCAATGGTGATTCCGCAACTGTGAATCTTGAAAAATTGAGTAATCCATTAATTTAAGTTGGAAATATGCCTAAGATTTGATTTTGCTAAATTCTGAAAAGATAAAAGGGATTATTTACTATGCTACTATATTTTATCATGGAAGGGGACAAATACCATGGAGGGGGTTGGATGCATTCTGGAGGGTTGGAATCCAGGGAGTGATTTTTTTTTAAGGGGAGGGGCTTGGGAAGGGGACCCCCAGGGAGACTTTTGTACATGGAGGGTTCTCTTTAGAGCTGCAGCTGGCCTTTTAAATTTCATGCAGAGAGCATCAGTGCATGCATTAAAACCCCAATGCACCTGCTGAAATATTAGCTGCAACTCAGGAATTGTAGCTACCTTTTCAGCAAATAATGGGGGTCATTTTCTATCCCTTTTCGCGTGCGATAGCTAGATAGGGGCAGAGTAAGGGCGGCGTCGGGACCAGAAGAGGAGGCATCAGGGCGGCATCGGGGTGGACGCCTCAGAAACTTCTCTGGTGGTGAAAAGGTAAGACCCCTTATCGCCGCCAGTAGCGCGCCCAATAGAACCACCTTTCACGGTGGTGCTATTGGGTGCGAAAGCCGGCAACGATAACACCGTGGTAGTGCGATCGCTGCCTGCTTTCACAGGCCCACCCCCCGCTTCGCCCCCCCCCCCCCGCCCCCGTCACTGCATGATTCACAAACCTTTACGACGTTAGAAAATCCAGCCCAATGTGATTTGCATTATATTTGTTAAACTGCATTATTTGATTTTAATAAAATTAGGTATGGTGAGCTGCTTTGCATGCATTTGAAAATTTTATGCATGCAAAGCAGCACATTTCAATATGGGGCAGGTTTTTGGTCAAAATATCACGCAATATTGCTAATATCGCATAATAGTGCACCAATAAGGTATGGTAGACAGCCTTTTTTGCATGAAAAATGCTGTTTCTGTGAGCTACATCCCTTTCACAGCTTACTAAATATACCTCAACAAAATATCAGTGTTCAGTTCTGGTCGCCCCATCTCAAAAAATATATAGCAGAACTAGAAAAGGTACAGAAAAGGGTGACCAAAATGACAAAATAGACAGAACAGCTCCCTATGAAGAAAGGCTGAACAAGTTAGGGCTCATCTTCAGCCTAGAGAAGAAATGGCTAAGAGGAAATATATAGGGGTGTGCATTCGGATTGACCGCATTAGTAAAACGCAACTCATATTTTTTTTTTACTTAAAAAATTGATTCGACATAAACGATCGGATTTCCCACATATCGAACATAGATATGTTCGATATGTGGGAAATCGCGATTGTTGAGCCAAAATAAAAATATAAACCCCCTCACCCTCCTTAATCCCCCCCCCGACTTACCACAACTCCCTGGTGATGGAGCGAGGAGTGAGGACGCCATTTCTGCAATCCTTGGCGAGAAGCATGTGACGTCGGCGGCACGTCGAGTGACGCCGGCGTCACGTGATTCCCGGCTCGTTTGCGCCGGACGGCTCGTTCGGCCCAAAAAGAACTTTTGGCCAGCTTGGTGGAACAGATAAACGGAATAGTTATTTACCCTTTCAAATAGTACTGGGACTAGTAGATAACCCTTGAAGCTAATAGGTAGCACATTTAAAACATTAAAGGGGTAATTTTCAAAACGGTTTACACATGTAAATATGACTACTATTGTAACAATTTTCAAAAGCCATTTACCTGCGTAAAGCACACTTATGCAGGTAAATCCTATGGACAATTCAATGTTATATATAGTAGCAATTTTCAAAAGCCCACTTACATGCATAAAGTGCATTTACACATGTAAAACCCATTTTTAAGCGTGTAAATGCTTTTGAAAATCAGGCCCCTAAATGAGAAAGCATTTTTTCACCCAGTGCACAATTAAACTGTGGAATTTGCTGCCAGAGGATGTGATGAAAGCAGTTAGCAAAGCTGGGTTTAAAGGGTTTTAGATAAGTTCCTGGAGAAAAAGTCATGTCATGTAGCACTTGAAAAAGCCACTGCTTATCCCTGATTATGAGCAGGAAGGATTGGATTATTTTTTTATATCCTGCTGGGTACTTGTGACCTGGATTAGCCACTGTCAGAGACAGGATGCTGGGCTTACTGGACCTTTTGTCTGACTCAGCAAGGTAATTATTATGTTTATTATGCTTTTTAAACTTAGGGATCCATTAGCTAAAGGTTTCTCCAATTTGGTGTCTATGGGAAAAAGTTTAGTAAATGACCGTCTTAGATTATAAACCCTCTTAAGTAGGTAAATACATAATATCTGGTTGTAACTAGCCTTGAACTCAGATTTGAAAGGCAAGTAATTAATGTTTGGATAATTCTGTGATCCGCACTGAACAATTTTATTGGAAGGTGGCTGAATATAAGACTTTGCTCAACCAATTGAACAGATTGACTTTTGTGATGGACAAAGTTAAAATGGCTTTCTGACCTCATTCCTCCCTCTGTACAGCCAGTATATTTTCTAATCAGACTTGTCTATTCATTGATCAACAATCCATTAATATGAATCCTGTGCCCTAATATGACTACAATTTACTTTCTTTGACTGTGAAATTGTGAGTACCCTCAGTTCAGCCTAAATAGAGAACAATACAATTTAAAAAAGGGGAGCATGTGGATCCGGAGAAATTCAAGGATCTTTTTATGGAAAATTTAAAGAATTTGGAGTTAGAAAACTGTGAGAATGCAGTGTAGTCTTAGGATGAAATGAATTCTATGATTATTAAGAAGTAAGTTGGCCCCTTTAAAAACAGTCACTATTACTAATAATAGGGCGAAATCTGCCCCTTGGTTTAATGAAGAATATAAAATGCTGAAAGGGAGTTTGAGAAAAAAGGAAAGAGCATGGCAGAGGGTGAAATCTGCAGCTCACTTGACTAATTATAAGACCTGTCTTCCTAGATATAAGCAAGAACTTAATAAAGCCAAGAAACAATTTTATATCATAAAATTCATACAGCCGGCTTCAATAGCCATGCTTTTGAAGCCATGCTTTACTGGTACTGTTAAGAAGCTAACTAAGGCCATGGATTCACCATTCTACCACAGGGGGGGGTGGGCCTGCGAAAGCCCGCAGCCTTCACACCACTGCGTTGTGCCAGCTGCCGGCTTTTGCACCGAATAGCGACACCATAAAAAGTGTAGTTATTCGACATGCTACTGGCGATGATAACATGTCTTACCTTATCGCTGCCAGCGAAGACATTGTGGAGTCCACCTCCTCGCCGCCCCGACTCCACCCCTAGCAAGCTATTGCATACAAAAAGGGACTTTTCGCGTGCGATAGCGGCTTATCGCACGCGATAAGCGTTTGAAAATGACCCCTAAGGTAATTAACCACAATTTTTAAAGGTGACCAAACTCTAACTGGTGGATCTTAAAAGTCCTGTGCTTGCGAAAGCCAGGAGATGCTCATGTGTCTCGGGCGGCACACATCGCATGGATTTTAAAAAGTGCCTGTGTACACACCTCTCCCAGTAGGCGCACAAATAAAACAGTTCAAAAAGGAGCGGGGTTGTGGGCGTGGTCTGGGCAGGGCATGGGCATGTCGGGGAAGACCAAGAGATGTGTGCATAAATGCTATTGCTGGTGTGTAAGTCAAAAAATAGAAAAATGAGTGCTAGTCAGAGGGGTTTTAAGGGTCGGGTCTAAAAGGGGAGAAGGTCGCCTTTAAAACTAGGGAAGTTAGGAAGTCCTACACCTACACTGGATGAACTGGGAACAAAATGGGAAAAGGGTAAGCAGCCTCAGCGTGCACCCTTATAAAATTCACCCTCTTATGCAGTAGTTATGTGTGCATATGTTATGTGTGTATGTATTTCATATTATATTAATATGAATTTAAAATTCACCCTCTTACGCGGTAGTTATGTGTGCATATGTTATGTGTGTATGTATTTCATATTATATTAATGTGAATTTAAAATTCACCCTCTTACGCGGTAGTTATGTGTGCATATGTTATGTGTGTATGTATTTCATATTATATTAATGTGAATTTAAAATTCACCCTCTTACGCGGTAGTTATGTGTGCATATGTTATGTGTGTATGTAGTTCATATTATATTAATGTGAATTCAAAATTCACCCTCTTACGCGGTAGTTATGTGTGCATATGTTATGTGTGTATGTATTTCATATTATATTAATGTGAATTTAAAATTCACCCTCTTACGCGGTAGTTATGTGTGCATATGTTATAAAATGTCCACACCCATTGGTTAAGCCAGCACACATGATAGTTTGGAATTCAAGCCGCAAGCAGGATTTGCACAGGAGCGACAATGCGCTGAACCAAGCGGATAAAGAATACGATGGATTGAATACATCAACATCCCCTGAGGAAAGACCTGAGCGGTCTGAAACATGGCGCTGTTGGGCATACGGTAACATCTTGAATTCACGTCGGTTATGAATATTTTTGCAGCATTGTTATAAAATATGAAGAACTATCAAATTAACAGCAGCGCTTGAATCTATAGTTAGAATATAACTTCTTAAAAAAAGCATTTGATGAAATTGTATAGAAGAGGGTTTTTTGACACTTTTTTGGATTTTTTTTAGTTTTTGGCATGTTCTAAACATAAAAACAAAGTGGTTGGAAGTGGATCGTTAATGATTAAAAGAATTTATGCACCATTACCATGGGATAAAGGGAATATAATAACATATGAAACTTTCCACTCCATCCTAAAAAATGTTTTTGGTATTTTTTGTTTAATTTAAGTAATTAAATTAATTAATATAGCACTGACTTTGCAGTTTTTTAATTACAACAACAATCAATTAGAAAAATATGAATAAGTGAGGTGATATATTGGAGTTTATCGAGTTTACATTTTGGATCCCTCAGTAGTGATTGGTTTGTGTTTTAATTTGGTTTATTAGCAAATGGATGTCACACAATCATCCAATGTTAAATCTAGGGAAATCATAAATTATCTTTTTATCTAGAACTAAGGAGAATACAGAGAATGTGAAGATTGAGTTTAAAGGTCACACTACTTTTTTATCAGTGACAGTAAGAGACCTAGGGATTCTTTTGGATTCCCAACTTACTATGTCCTCACATATAAAAAATTTGATTCATTCAGGGTATTTTAAACTTAGGATCTTGAGGCAACTTAAACCAGTTTTTGAGCCTTCTGATTTTAGTTTCATCTTACAATCATTATTACTGTCGAGCCTGGATAATTATAATTCCTTGTTTCTAAGACTCACAAATTCCTCATTAAGACCCTTACAGTTGCTTCAAAACTCAGCCACTTGGATGCTAGCAAATGTAAGAAATTTGATAATATTACCCCAGTTTTGGCAAAACTGCCTTGGCTTCCTATGAGAGCATGGATTGACTATAAAGCGTTGATGTTGATGCATAAATTGATCAACAACAAAATGTTTTTATGGCTAGATTCAGCATTGAGAATCTGTACTCCATCTAGATCTCTCCACTCTCAAAATAAGGGTTTAGTAGAAATTCCATCGATTAAGAAAGCACATTTGGATGAAATTAGAGATCGCGCCTTTTCTGAGGCAAGACCTAATGCCTGGAACAACATGCCAGAACAACTTAGAATACAGAGTGAGATAACTACCTTTAAAAAATCTCTAAAGACATGGATGTTTCAGCGGGAATTTGGAAGGGAATGTTAAAAGGAGTCCCGGAGATAAAGGAATTTTGTTGCATCCAGTTTGAATAGAGTCCAGATCAGAAATGTACTGTATTTCATATTATATGTATGTGATTTTATATTGAAAACCACTGCGATATTACAGTGAGCGGTGGTATAGAAGTATTTCTCAAATAAATAAATAATATATAGTTTGAGGATTTTATTTTAAATGGAACAAATTAGATACTCAAGCTATTGGCCTATTTGTGCATTTATCTCTCCCATTTGTGCTCTTGGTTTTCACAAAGAGCTTAATTTAATTTAATAGTGAAAATTACTGAAAGAAAAAGAATATATTAAGAGAGAAAGGAAAGAAAATATCAAAAAAGAAAAAATAGAACCAACTGGGTTTACTTCTTTTCAAAGAAATAAGAAAACCGATAGCAACAAACCCGATGATTATACATAAATGGTGATGAGCAATTCACTTTATAATGGGTTACAAATCCCATATCAATTTAAGTGAATAAAATGCAACACGATACAGTGTAAACATTTGGCTCCCGAATGAGGGTTGTTGTTAATAAGTGACACATCATTGGCATTCAGAATAATGTGTTTTTTTCTGTTAGAATAATTTAATTAGGGTGCATGGGCCTGATTGGATGGAGTAGTTGTGCGCAGATCAAAAAATAAGCATGCAGGTGAATGAAGCAAATGTGCAACTTGATCAGCTGCTCAAGCAGTTATTTTGCAGGATTTAGAAACAGAACCCTGTATGCTTAGCTTGAATAGGACCGAAAGGTCATCAATAGCCTGCTACTCTCCGTCCGGCTTGTGGTACAAGATAAACCCAGGTACTACTGCGTTTTATAAAATGGCAAATCTGCTTCAAAGTGCCTGAAAGGTGGAACATAAGAAAAATAAAATTAACAATTGCCGGTTAAGTCAAACACAAATTAACTAAAACTAATTTATGTATGAAAGTGTACTGATCTGTTGTTCAAAATATATCATTTGTAGGTCATAAAACAGGTCCTTTTTATAGACTTATGGGCAAAAGAACTTTGAAGTTTGGTATATAACCTTAACAGAATAAAATGAAATAGTACCTATTTATTATTCTAACACTATATCATTCTCTGGCAGCAGAAGACACAACAACTTTCATTAGGTTTTCTAAACTAGAACCAAGCACTAGTCTAATGAGCAATAACTATGTCTGATTTGATCTGTTTCTCCATAATCTACTATAGACTTCTCAAAGTAATCTACAGTATGTTATCATTTCTAAAGTGCTACTAGACATATGCAGTGCTGCACAGATATGCTATAGAGTACTTCAAAACACACTGGTCTGATATTTTTAAGTTTCCTATGGTTAGTTTAATTAGCTACGGAGAGAGGAGATGCACTGAAAGGATTTATGTGTCTTAATTCATTATCGTCATGATTATTTTTAGGGGAGTACATGGAAAAACTTTTGTTTCATATTGCTATTTCATTTTGTTTGCCATTCTGTCTCAGCTATGTCATTTCTGTTAAGAGTCAATGGGGACACAGTAAGGTTTACCATCCAAGTTTCCTCAGACTTGCAGGGAAGCGTCAGCAACTAAGGAAGCAGCACTCAAGACACAAAGGGTGGTTGCAAAGTGGCCTAGAGAGTGGCATGAACACCCCATGGCACCATGAGAGCCCAAAGCAGCTAAATAGTTGCACAAACAGCCCAAGGCACCATAAAAGATGCAAAAGAAGCATAAACGATAGCATGAAAGTCCCAATGAAATAAAATAGGAGCAAAGAGCATTAACAGCAATGGCATGTAGAATCCAAGTCACCTAAAGAGAGACAAAGCTGCACCAAAAACAGTATCTTGAACCCCCTACGGCACAGTGAGAGGGTAAAAGCATCACAGCCACATGAACAACCCAAGGTAGTGAAGGGCAAAGCTGCATTCAAAATGGGATCCTAAGGCACCAACACCAGTGGCATGAATATTCCAAGGCACCAAAAGAGGGGGGAGTGGCCAAACAGTTGCATGAACACCTCACTGCACTGTGGAAAAAGGCAAAGTAGCGCAAACAGTGGCATGAAAAGCCCCGGGCACCAAAAGAGGAGCCAAGGACACCAACAACTGCAGCATGAAAATCCAAAGGAATCAAAAGGGGGAAACAGAAACCAGTAACAGTGGCTGTTCATCATGGGCAATCATTCATCACCCCAATGATCCATGAAGATCCATACCAGTCCTGACACGTACATCGGTGAAAGACAAAGTGAAGAGTAGATAGATGGTGACCTTACAATTTCTAGGCAGGGCAATGCCAGAGGAAACTGGAGGAGGTCTGTAGCAGTCCAGATGTGCAAATTGGTCAGTGGACCTGGGTATGGGACAAAAGACTAATTTTATCTTCTAGTTGCCAAAAGAAGGTGAACTTACAATCCCGGATCAGGGATAAGCCAGAGGAAATCTCTGGAAGAGGTCTGTAGCAATCCAGTCATGCAAATTGGTATAGGGGCACAAGACTGGCCTTGTATGCAGAGCTGGCTCTCGCTGTGACCTCAATGGAATCTGCAAGGCACCACATATGAAGCTTGTACTGGGATCTCCTATGATGGAGTGTGAAACTACTCTCTGCTGCCAATTGCTGGAGCTCTGGCCTGTGTCAGAAGAGCCTACCCTGGCCATGGGAGAGTGGCAGATAAAGGTGGGGGTGGAAGTAGTAGCTGACAGGTTTACTGCCAGAGCTGAAACAATGCAAGGGGTAGGGATGTGCAGAGCAAAATTTTATGTTCATATTTTTTATGTCCGAAAGGGGGTCCCACTTGCGGCCAATATGGACATAAAAAAAATTCAATGAGTTGGGTATATGTACATATGTGCAAAAAAAAAAATTAAACCCCCTCACCCTCCTTAATCCCCCCCCCAGACTTACCACAACTCCCTGGTGATCGAGCGAGGAGTGAGGACGTCATTTCTGCAATCCTTGGCGAGAAGCATGTGACGTCGGTGGCACGTCGAGTGACGCGGCGTCACGTGATTCCCGGCAAGTTCGCGCCGGACGGCTCGTTCGGCCCAAAAAGAACTTTTGGCCAGCTTGGGGGGGCCTCCTGACCCCCCCAAGCTGGCCAAAAGTTCTTTTTGGGCCGAACGAGCCGTCCGGCGCGAACGAGCCGGGAATCACGTGACGCCGACGTCACGTGATTCCCGGCAAGTTCGCGCCGGACGGCTCGTTCGGCCCAAAAAGAACTTTTGGCCAGCTTGGGGGGGCCTCCTGACCCCCCCAAGCTGGCCAAAAGTTCTTTTTGGGCCGAACGAGCCGTCCGGCGCGAACGAGCCGGGAATCACGTGACGCCGGCGTCACTCGACGTGCCGCCGACGTCACATGCTTCTCGCCAAGGATTGCAGAAATGGCGTCCTCACTCCTCGCTCCATCACCAGGGAGTTGTGGTAAGTCGGGGGGGGGGGGGATTAAGGAGGGTGAGGGGGTTTATATTTTTATTTTGGCTCAACAATCGCGATTTCCCACATATCGAACATATCTATGTTCGATATGTGGGAAATCCGATCGTTTATGTCGAATCAATTTTTTAAGTAAAAAAAAAATATGAGTTGCGTTTTACTAATGCGGTCAATCCGAATGCACACCCCTAGCAAGGGGAGTCCCCTCTTTCATCTTCTGCATCCCCACTGCCCCTCTATCACTTGTGCTCAAATTCCTGCACTATGCACACCAGGTTCTCCTTCCAGTAAATTAGGGTGTTGAACTGGACAGCAATATTCCCTTTCCCCCATGGGTCACACAATGTGGCCAGCATATAAGAATCCAGCTTAGACGAGGGGTGTGAGCCAATTTTGGAACTGCAGCTGCCAGCAGTCCACAGAAACCAGCATCTCTAGTGCCATTCCTTGCTCTTGCTGGAAACCTTACTTCATCTCCAGGAGGTTTACTATGGGAATGATCTCATCCAGGATCACTGTTGTTGAATTCAGGGCCACCATGGACATGCCAAGACTAAATCAGGTGTAACCAATCCTGATGCACCAGGGAACAATCCAAACCCATGCTGACATCCACAGGCAAATCACGAAGAGGTGGGTTTTGCTCCACTAACCTCTGCATCATGAGGTAAGTGGAATTCCACCCGGTGCCCACATCTTGAATAAGGTGGTGGCCCCTCCAGCTTCTGCTTCTGCTATAGCTGCTCTCCATCTTTCACACTCTTGTTAAAATACCCTGCTATTTTCCTGCACCTCCCTAGCAGATCCCACAGAACAAAGGGATGATGCCTTCCTTGACCGCCTTTCCCAGGGCATTCCTTATTGCCAAGTGTAGCAAGTACACAAAGCATCATATCCCTTTTGTATCCCCCATCTTTCATTTCCCTGATGATGTTGCTTCCACCATCTGCAATGAAGAAAAACAAAACAGGAAATGTCCTCTCTCTCTCCAGCCTAGCCATCCCTCCATCATCCCCCTGAATGCATCTAAGATATAGGCTAAGGAATGACTTTAATTTCTCAGCTAGGTGTGCAGCACAGCCTACCTGTACCCTGCTTGTGTACTCCCGCTAGAGCTGCTGCTTACCCCTGCCTCGCTAGATGTCACCAGTGGCTGTCAGTAAGAGGTAGGTGTGTGTAGCATTCTGGTTTATTCAGATATTACTGATGACATGGATGCTACTCCCCTCTGTCTTGGCTAGCTGTGCCTGAACCCAGCATTGAGTGTACAGGGTGGGGATCAAACACCTACTTAAAATTGTCCTAGAGGGCACATTGACATTGGAGGCTAATAAAGCAGGTAGCCAATTAAATCCCACCTACAGGGCCTGATCACCCAAGGTAATCATTTCCCAGTGCACCATGCCACCATCTTCGATGCTGCCTGATTATTGCTCCAGGACAGTGATGTGATAAACACCACTCCATCTGCTCCGTGGTTGCGGTGATATGGGGTTGAGGGCTGCTGGCCTGCCAGCTCACTGAGGGAAGGGCTCGGGATATTAGCAGGGGAGATGGACTTCCCCTTTTCACTGGCTTTTCTGCTGCTTCTGCTGCTGCTGCTGCTGCTTTGAAACAAATGCAAATAAATGCAAATTTTGCACAGCACTGTTTGCAAGATGGCCGCGTATCTTTCTTCAATGCAAAGCAATATACAACAATCAATATTACAATTTAAATCAATTAACTATTATTTAAATTTTTTATTTAATTTTTTACACTGCATATACAATATACATTTCTCTAGTAAATAAGTAATAAAGCAACATAAATAGTAAATAATCACAATCAATTTAATTAAAACTAACAAAAAATACATAAAGCATCGATACATAGCCTGCTGCAAGACCATAGTGCATTGTCACCCTGATCCTCCAGAGCATTAAACTGCCTCCAGACCTATGATTTCTTGCTGGATCCCCTCTCTAAATCCTTGGGTCCTGTAGCAGGAGATGGAGTTGGAGTGGAGGGGTAGATGAGGAAGTAATAGTTCAGAGGCATCTCTCATGCTCTTAGCTACCTGCTGTTCCCTCTTTTTACGCAACCATGCATCTCTAACTGGTTTCCCCCTCTTATAAAAAAAAAATCATGATTCGTCTCTGCTAGGGGACTTAAGCTGCTGATCCTATGACTACTGCTAATACTGACCACAGCTCTCATTGGCATAGCCTTCCTTTGAGCAGGCTTATGTCCTCTCACATTCACACATCTGCCTCTGAATGTCATCGACAGGATGGATTTTAAATAAAAAGAAGGGGGGGGGGGTAATATAACAATGCATACATTATAGTGCGTGGACATACGCACACAGTCACTATTATTAGAAATAGTAGTGTGCTGCCGACTATGCATTTACTAACTGAGACTTTGTCTACTGCAGTTAGCTGTCACCTTTGCACAGAGAAGGAAAGCAAGCTGTGACAGTGAGCAGCACTGTAGACAGTCTCTGTCAGATGGAGTCCCTTTCCTAAAAAAAACAACAACACAGAAACGGGAAATAAACAGAAGATTTTTTTAATCAAGCTTCTTGAAAATAAATGAAAGAAAAATCAAATCAAACAAAAAGAACACGGCATCAGAAATAAATGGTGTCAATCGGTGTACATCCACCGCCTCTCGCCACACAATGGGTCCCAAGCAGTATCAGCTTAAAACACCCAAAGTTTAGTTTCAATCATTTACCGGTTCTAATAGCTTATACCTCTCTGAAATTAAACTAAAAACTCCTCGCAAATGATTAAGAAAACTTCTGGTTATATCCCGTTTCTGAGTTCTTTTTTGATACATTTGAGGGATATCTGCTTTTCTGGTTTTAGTGTCCCTTTTCTAAAGACACACTACGGTGATCTGACAGAGGCTGTGTCTGCTCTTAGTCCTGCTGATATATTCTAACTCTACACTTTACACCTTCTAGTAGCACTGCACAATGCACAGTACTAAGCAGCAACACAGCAGTGCACCGCAGTATTTATTATTATTTTCTCAAATGTATTAACTGCCTCTCCCAAGAGGCTGACAGTACACTTTCATTTCTTTTCAGAAACATTTCCTCAAACTCTCAACTCTGAGAAGCAAGAAGCTTCACAGCCTGTCTATTGACTCTCTAAAATCAATCACACAGTGATGCAGAATAGAGTCCGTTACAGCTTAGCTTTCCGACTCAATTCCTGGTGGAAAAAAAAGAAATCTGGGAAGCGGGGATCGGTGATTGGTCCTGCTCTTCCCCCTCCCCTGTCCCCCACTGGCTCCAGACTGTCTGAGACTAGGTAAAAAATGTATACATTCCCAAATGCTTCCCGCATAGACTTTAATGGCAATGAAACTAAATAAACAATAATGAAACAAAATTTTAATTGCAAACTAAATGTTGTGTTTTTCATTACATTGTGAAATGAATGCACATCCCCAATTATTTTAAAGTTGTTCTCTAGTGGGAAGAGTTGCAACAGGAAGGCAAAACTCAAGGTATTTCCCCAAGGAGATAAGATCCTCACTGTCTAAAGATGTCAGCTGCTAAAATAATCATTCTGAGCATCCATAACTATGCAGCTTACCGATTTGTATCAGTAAGCTGCATAGTTATGAGTAGCCAGGCAGCATGGATGTCTCTTTTATACCAAGAGATTATTATCTATTAAGACTCTTTAGATATATGGTACTTGGAGGAAAACTGATAGTTACAGCATGTCAGGCAGCTTTGTCATTGCTGAGAAACACTGCCAAATGCTATAAATGTGATTTGTTTAGCTGCAGAGACATCACTGAATGCCCTAGACTTCTGCACTTAAATGGTTTTATTTTTCTTTTGGAATCTTCTGAAAGGAACAAATGTATAGAATCCCAAATGAATATGTAAATTAAATAGTCCAATTTTGTATATATTTGTTAAGTGTTAATTGGTTTAATGGCTAGTGGAGTATGATATAAAATATAGTCAGCACTGGAACTCTACATGAGAGCTAATCAAAACTTTTCAACAGTGTTGGTCTTTCTCAGCAAAGAAAATAGGGATATGAGCAATAAGGATGTGCATTTGTTTAAAATGAAAATGTAAAACATGTTGAATAAGGCTAATTTGTTTCATTCGGGGGCCTCAAACTGAATCAAGGACCCCTGAATGAAACAAACCTTATTCATTTGTTTCATTTTAAACAAATACATCGGACCTAGGAGTGGGCCCGAAGCCGGGGCCTCACCTAGGACATAGACCAAGGCCCCAAGCAGAGGGATTCCACACACTGGTTCTGAGGGGATGGCAGGTGATGGCCGTGACTCCTTTCTGCCTTATGCTGGGTTTCCTGCAGATTGGGGGATGGGGGTCAGGGCCCAGCCATGACTCTCCGGGTGTTTTGGGAAAACTAGGGGCATTATTTCCCTGCAGTAGGTGAGTGTTCTGCAGCTCCTTGGTTGGGGACGTGTTTTCAAGGGAGGTTTTCATTTCCAGGTGGGAGTAGCGGGGGTAGTGCTCCTTGTTCCTGGCCATCGGGCATGGATTTTGAAGGGGTGTCATTAGGTAACATGAGCCCGGGGATCTGGCAACCTACAATTGGCTATTTTTTGGGTTGAGATCCTTCACCTGAGGTGTTGAGGTTGGGTGACAGGGGTTCTGGGATGGTGAGGCTTGTTGATCCTGCTGCTTTGACTGCTTTTGTTCTTCCACAGGCACCTACTTTGCGAGAGTCAGCGGATTTTCCAGGTCCCTCATGCCAGGAAGAGTGGCGAAATGGCCCAGTGTCCACAGTGGCTAACACATCAGGTCCTTCGTCCCAGGCTTCTGGAGAGGTAGAACCGATCACGGCATAGTATGCGAGTTGGCGCTGTTGGCTCATCTGAAGTGGGAGAGGTAGTAGTTCAGCCTGTTACGTTCCTGCAGTGGCGAGTTCATCAGAGGGTGCGTCTGGTGTGGGGGAGTCACTTGTCACTGCGGGTAAGTCCAGTGATTCTCTGGGCATCAAGAGGCAAGACAAGTCTAAGCATAGGAAGAGGTGTGATAAATCCAGTTCTTCTGACTCGTTGACTTCTACCTCTTCTTCTTCCTCATCAGATTCTTCACATGCTTCATTTCTGGTGGGTATAGGGACAATGGATAAAGGGGCTGATAGGGGGCTTCAGTGTTGGTGACTTTCTTGGAATTGTGGAAGGATGTGCATAGGTCCCTTAGAAAGAAGTTTTGGTGTTGTAAATATATTTATATATTTCAATTGTTGGAAGGACGTAGAGGGTGCAGGAAGGAGAAAAAGAAAAAAGAGGGTGTTAAGCATTTTCCAGGGACTCAGAAAAAAGTTTTGCACAATATTCTTAATTGGATCTGGTCTTTTCTTCAGTTGGCAAGTGTTGAAGGCCATCATGATGCTTTTCAATATGGGCCTTTACTGGCCTATGCAGATGTGATCTTGGCTGCCAGCAGGGAGTATGAGAGCTGGTCTTTGAATAATTACAGTGAGCAATTTCGTGACCGCATGGAGGAGAATAAGTTTATGTACTGGGGTACTCAGGATGTTGGCTTATGGTTAACTCAGATGAATAGCAAGGTCACTTCCTCATCTGGGAGTAATGCAAGTGGGGTAATTAGTGGGTCAAGTGAATGGCCCTTTCAAGCGGGACCCATGTCTGTTGCTGTGGGAAGAACTGGGATAGGCTTGCTTGACATTTGCTGGCATTTCAACCAATCAATATGCAAATTCCCAGACTGCAAATTCCAGAATGTGTACTCCAGGTGTGGGGCCAATCACCAGTTCTCTAAATGCATTAAGTGGACAGGTGAGGGAGCCATTGGGGGGGGGGGGGCCACAATGAAGGGACCTTTGACATGAGCCCTTTGAGCAGGCTCCTTCTCCGATTCGGGTTTGTGCTTTGTTGCCATGGCTTGAGGTCTACCCGAAGGTGGAGATCACGATTCTCTTGTTTCATGGGTTCGAGTACAGTTTTCAGATTCCTTTTTCAAAACTGGTGTCTGTGGGTGGTGGGGAAAATTACCCTTCTGTTCAGAAAATGGTGAATGTGGTAAAGGACAAATTGCAGGGGACAACTGGGTTGGGCAGAATTGCGGGTCCTTTTGTGGAACCTCCATTTCAGTGGGTGCTTTTGTCACCCTTAACAGTGGTTCTTAAAAAGGAACCTGGAAAATTCAGATAGATTCATAATCTGTCCTTTCCTGAGGGTAGTTCTGTGATCAATTGTATTCCTCGAGACCTCTGTGCTGTGCGTTATGCTTCTTTTGAGTTGGCGGTTCAGATGGTATGAGGGAGTGGTCGGGGGGCTTTGATGGTCAAAGTAGATATTGAGTCTGCTTTCCAGCTTTTGCCTGTTCATCTGGATAATTTTCCATTGTTGGGATTTCATTTCAATGTCTCTTTTTACTTTGACAAATGTATGCCCATAGGATATTCTATCGCATGTGCTATTTTGAATGTTTAGTACCGCCCACTGGGTGGTTGAACAGTGGTCTGGGAGTTTGAACACTGTCCATTATTTGGATGATTTTTTATTTGTCGGCTAGGCTGAGTCTGGCGTCTGTGCTGATTTTCTACGGTGATTCTGGGAGGCTTCTTACATTTTTTATATTCCCATTGTGGAGGGGAAAACTGAGGGGCCTTGCACTCGCTTAGTCTTTCTAGGATCAAGTTGGATTCTGTTGATATGATTTCATGGTTGCCTTTGGACAAAGTTGTTTCTATGAGAGGACTGGAAAAGAGGGTGCTGCTTTGCAAGAAAATGACCTTACAACAGATACAAATTTTAGTGAGTAGTTTGAACTTTGCTTGTAGGGTTATTCCCATGGGGACAGTATTCTTACACCGGTTGTCATTTGTGATGTCTGGTGTTAGGAAGAAGAATCATCATATTCAGATTGCTTATAGGATTCATAAGAATTTATTGGTTTCGGATAGGTTCTTGTCAGATTTTAATGGTACTTTGCTTTGGCAGTCTTGCACCTTATCGAGTCATGACTTGGAGCTATATATAGTTGCAGCAGGTTCTCTTGGTTTTGGTGCTTATTGTCATGGCTTCTGATGTGTGGTGTCATGGCCTGAAGATTGAAAGCTAGCTGGTACCACAAGAAACATTACTTTCCTGGAATTGTTTTCGACAGTGGTTGCAGTCTATTTATGGGTTCACGTTTGAGAGACAAGAAAGGGGGTTTTTTTGTGTAATAACCTAGGTGTGGTTGAGGTTATCAATAAGAGATCTGCTAAATGTACGATGGCTTCTGACTTGTTGCATGAGTTTGTGCTCCATTGCATGATGCTGAATGTGGCCGCTTGGGCTCATCATGAACCGGGCATAACTAACACTGTGGCTGATTTTCTTTCTCATTGGAAAGTGGGCATTGTTTTGGAAGCTTGCTCCAGAGGCGGATCAGTGTAGAGCCTCAGTACCTCCTTTCCTATGGAAATTTGGTTCCCAGAAGCAATTTAGTTCCCAGAAGCAATTTGGTTCGCGGAAACTGCTGCGAGCATCTCTAGCCCCTTCTACTTGGATGGGTTAAGTGAAGGGAGTCAACAAGGTGGTGTCTTTTCTCGTGTCTGTGGGATTGTGGTAGGATCCTGTCCCTGATGTTTTTTTGTTGCAATTTATTGAGAAAGCAAAGGCGGAGGGGGTTTTGAAGGCAGTGGTGTCTAGGCAGTTATTGGGGTTTTCCTTTTTCATGCAGGCACATGGATGGGGCTTTCTATGGGTCATTTCTTGATCTGTCGCTTGTTGATTGGTTGGTCCATATTGCTTAGGCTATGGGATGTGCTGTCGAGCATTTGTGTATCATAATATGAATGCTGTCTATTCCATTTAGCTTTTGTGCTTACATTTTTTGGGGCTTTTCAGATTAGCAAACTTGTGGCTAGGGTTGCTAGGGGGCGGAGTCCACTGGATTGTTTGTTCAGCATGTTACATTGTGTAGTGATTCGCTTATTCTTTATGTTCCTAGGTCTAAAATTGATCAGAGTAGTAAGGGTGTTTCTTTGGTCCTGAGAGCTGTTCCGTGTTTGTGTACCTGTCCAGTGGCCAACGCCATTGATTTTAGTAAGATTCAGCCTATGGGCAGATCTCATTTTTTAGTACATTCTAACCTTATCCTTTGACTAAGTACCAGTTTGAAATGGTTTTGCGCTCCGGTTTGTCTGCCCTTGGTTTAGATGTGGGTCGGTTTGGAACTCACTCGTTCAGAATTGTAATGGAAACATCAGCTGCTCAGTCAGGTTTGTCTGGTGGTGTGATCCAGAGGATTGGTCAGTGGAAGTTTGATGCTTTTGAAGGGTATGCCCACCCGGGGCCCCTGTGATGTGTTCATAGTTTACTGTTTTCTCTTTACAGGTTTTGAATGCTGGGGGTGATTTGCATGGCTTGTTGGACATTTGTACATCATGTGGGCCTATAGATATGCATGCGAGTGACCTTACAGGGTGCAGCTGGGCCTGACTCAGCACAGTGTGACTGTTCATTGGTTGGGGCGTAGGGGGATGTTATCGGGTGAGTTGATTCCATGTTTACAGTGTGAGTTGGAATGGTTTGGTCAGCCAGGAGTGTTGATTATCCATTTGGGGGCTAACGACGGGGGTAAGATGTCTGGGCACAAATTCATCAGCAGAGTCAGGAAGGATTTAATGTTAATTTCTGTACTGTTGCCTGCT